>NC_087277.1:3681666-4022500 GCF_015220805.1 Pogoniulus pusillus
GTTGAGTTTTTGAGTTTTGGGGTTTGTCTTTTCAGATGAATCAAAGTCAAAACTGGTAGAAAATCTTTCCAACCTTAAGGAGAACTTGCAGTATATCTCTATGTGAGAAGAATATATCTTTCACTTCAATATTAATTTTAAAGCACTCCTGAGCTCTATTAGAACATGCTGAATGCAGCTTTGCCAGGTTTTTCTTTGCCAAAAGGTCATAAAACATAATAAAGGATTTGCATTGCATCACAGTGTTTCTTTATTGATATGAGAACAGCCTACTAGGAAGGATATTACTTACTTCAAAATGCTGGAGAAACTATATAAAAGAATAAGCAGAAGGGAACATTTAGAATGAAGATGGAGGAGGGGAAACCTGTTTTTTAAAGTAGTCCATCAATATAGGCCCAAGCATGCAGCACTTCCAAAGGAAGAGATGTAATCCTTGTCACTGGAGCAGCTTAAAGCCACACAAGTTGCATGGGAATATGTAGCAGAGAGAAAACCCACACTGCCTGGAGCTCTGGAGCTGAACAGTTTGAATGATCTAATGACTTCTGCCTCTTAAACAGAGTGTTGAATAATGATGTAGGTGACAAGGTTTGGATTGGGAGGGCAAGGCTGTTGTTTGGGGAGTTGGTTTGGTTTTGTTTGGGGTGGGTTTTTTATTTGGGGGGGTTGGTGTGGGTTTTTTGGGGGGTGGAGGTTTTTTTTTGGTGGTGGTTGGTTGGGTTTGGGGTGGGTTTTTTATTTGGGGAGGCTTGGTGTGGGGTTTTTTGGGGTGGAGGTTTTTTTGGTGGTGGTTGGTTGGGTTTGGGGTGGGTTTTTTATTTGGGGGGGGAGTTGGTGTAGGTTTTTTTGGGGTGGAGGTTTTTTTTGGTGGTTGGTTGGGTTTGGGTTTAGTTTGAAATAATTTATAGCACTTAGAACTCCAGAATTGGAATGAGCAAACATGTTGGGCTTTTCTGACTGCTGGTGCTTAACCTCACATAGATCTCTTTCATCCACGCTGCCACACTGAATGATTAGCACAGCTTGCACATCTACACTTTCTATGTTTACCCTGTACCCATTCTCAGAAGGGTTTTGATGGCTTCTTCCTAGATGGACATTATTTTTCCTCAGCTTTCCTTCCCCAAGTATTTTTAACCCCCTGTATGCTGTAAGAGGCACCACTGTTCACAATCCCCTTTTTAGCTGTTACTAGTACACACTTTTTCTATCATATTCTCCCTTACATTTCTTCTTTTCTCTCCTCTGTATGACTTTGCTTTGTTTTTCAGTTACCAATCTGTTCTTTCCAGTGTCCCATCTCCACTCTTTATGTTGTCTCCATTCACTGAATGGAATTTCTTTTCAGAGACACTTTGCTGTGTCCTTAGCATTTGAAAACTGAAATCCTACCTGAATTTCTTTCTCACTCTCTGTAAAAAAAGTCTGTTTACTAAGGCAAAGATGACAAGAACCATTGTAGGGTCTTTGGCAACTCCTTCTTTTTAAGGATGTTATTTCCATCTTTTCTGTTTGTAGTGTAATGCACTCAGAAACAAATGAAATTCAGCAAAAATAAACCCTTATTATGAATAAAATCTCAGTCAAGAGAAGTGATTCGTCTTTTGGATGTCTTCAGCACCTTAAGTGCCTACATTAAGGTAGTGAGCATCATAACACATATCTATGTGTAAAATTCTGGATTACTTTCCTTCATAGAATCAACCAGGTGGGAAGAGACCTCCAGGATCATCCAGCCCAACCTAGCACCCAGCCCTAGACAATCAACCAGACCATGGCACTAAGTGCCTCATCCAGGCTTTGCTTCAACACCTCCAGGGACAGCAACTCCACCACCTCCCTGGGCAGCCCATTCCAATGCCAATCACTCTCTCTGCCAACAACTTCCTCCTAACATCCAGTCTAGGCCTCCCCTGGCACAACTTGAGACTGTGTCCCCTTGTTCTGTTGCTGCTTGCCTGGCAGAAGACACCAACCTTTTTGTCCTCAGTTAAAAACTCTTTTTCTCTCTTGGACTAAGCTTATTAAGTTCTACCCTTCCAAAAATTCAGGACTTAGTTCAGAAGAAATTTCCTAGTATGCAAAACATTTTATAACACTACTTTCTTACCTCCTTCCTTGGAACAGAGTGTAATCAAAGTGTGAACTGTATCCATCAGTTCAAGTTGCTGCTTCTGCAGGACACTGTTATTGCTCATTGCCTTGTTTAACTGCTTCTCTAGTTCCTGGATTACGTAGCTTTGTCGTGTGACCAAGCTTTGTAGGTTCTCTTTTTCCTCTTTCAGAGTGTCCAGCTCCTCTTTATGCCTTTCTTCCATTTCTAAAATTCTGTGCTCAAGTAAACTAAAATGAAATAAAACAGTTGGCAGTTATTATTTCATGCCTACATGGTTATTAATGCAGAAAATTGCACCACACCACAAAATTCACCACACAAATAACTTCTCTTGGAAGTGTCACAACGACTAATTCAGCTCACTGATCTTCTCAATCAAGTAGCCAAATGTAATTGAGCTCTAAAGTTTCATTTTGTGATGTTTGTATGCTGTGGTGCTTGTCCTGAAGTGCATGGCAATACCTATGTGTTTTTCACACCCATCCAAGTGCATAAGCACAGGGCCAATAGAATCATAGAGTCAGTCAGAGTTGGAAGGGACCACAAGGATCATCTGTTCCAACCCCACTGTCATGGGCAGGGACACCTCACACCAGAGCAGGCTGTCTAGAGCCTCATCCAGCCTGGCCTGAAACACCTCCAGGGATGAGGCTTCCACCACCTCCCTGGGCAACCCCTTCCAGGCTCTCACCACCCTCATGCTGAAGAACTTCTTCCTAACATCCAGTGTGAATCTACTCATTTCTAGCTATAGCTAGATAGAGGATTTCAGAACATATATACATATGAATTTCAGGCAGAAAAGCCTGAGGCAGGCAAAGGAGGGAGAGGAGCAGAGTACTGAAGAGCACATGATTGGTAGCATGGGTGAGCCTATATCATAGAATCATAGAATCATCCAAGATCATCCAGTCCAACCTAGCACCCAGCCCTATCCAGTCACCTAGACCATGGCACTAAATGCCTCATCCAGTCTTCTCTTGAACACCTCCAGGGATGGTGACTTCACCACCTCTCTGGGCAGCTCATTCCAATGGCAAATCACTCTCTCTGTGAAGAACCCTATACTTCCCCTGGCACAACTTGAGACTGTGTCCCCTTCTGTTGCTGCTTGCCTGACAGAAGAGACCAACTCCACCTGACTACAACTTCCCTTCAGGTAGTTGTAGACAGCAATGAGGTTTGCCCTGAGCCTCCTCTTCTCAAGGCTGCACATTCCCAGCTCCCTCAGCCTCTCCTCATAGGGTTTCTGTTCCAGGTCCCTCACCAGCTTTGTCACCCTTCTCTGGACATGCTCCAGCATCTCAGGAGGAAACTAAAACAGAGTGTGTGAAAGATCTTGCCAGTGAATTCAAGTAAAGCCTAAGGAGCTGGAGGGAGGGATATGGTATCCCCACTAAAAGTACCATTTGACATGGTGTATGAAACTGGGAAGAGAACTGTAAGGCAAGTGAGTGGCATCTGATTTCACATAAAGAACAGTACTGTTTTCCCAAAGAGATATATCAGATGTCTGCTTTTTAAGGCAGGATTCCCTTGTTTTAACATGAATCCACATATATATTCCCACCACCACCCTTTCTGGTTCCACTAAAAAGCTCCTTGGACAGAAAACTATTGGGCATCCTATTATGCAATCTGCTTACATTGATTTTTATGATGTATAATTTTACATAGCTATGAAACTCTTCTGATAAATATTCCTTTTCTTTCTAGTACCCTCTCTGTCCTGAGTCAGGGGTGCACAGTTTACACAGATCAAAGGCATACCAGATTGTATCTAGAAAGGCAGAGGAGTCGCAGACATAAAGGACAGCTAATATCTGTCAGCAGAGAACAAGAAGGTTTTATCAGGCCAGTCCTTTGATGCTGTGCTGGGAGTTTGGCAGAAATAATTTATTCATATTAGATAAAGAAGTGAATTCAATCCCTCTGCTACTTTCTGTTCAGTAATTCTGTTGTACATGCCAAAAGGTGTTTCTCATGCCCATAAACCAAGCAATGGCTACAAACTCGCCAACAAACTGCTTCCTGTTACAGTCAGTCTTAGGCTTTATTTATTTGCCCTCTCCCCCCACCTTTGTTTTTACTTCTGGATAATAGATCAGTGGCAAAATGCCTGCAGAATTTCAGGTCATTTAACCTAACTGAAGAATGCAATAAAATCCATATGGGGTTGTTTCTACTAGGTATCACGGAGCCTTAATATGAGCTGTTACAAATGATAACAGAGCAAAGATGAAATTGAGGCCTTGGATTTGCTGTACAAGCTTAAAGTAATGCAATATTTTTGTTTAATCCAAAAATGTGTTACAAATATCAAATGTGAGACTTACAAAGACACTGGAGAAAATATACTTTGGAATGTCAACACAGCCAATTCTGTGTAAACCAGAAGGATCTGGGTAAACAGGGAAAAAAACACAAAAGATGGGAAGGTAAAATGCTTTCTTCCTGGAGTCCAAAATGCAAAGGGCAAGATGGCATCTCACTCTAAAAGTCTTCTTAATTAGTAAGGAAAGTCCAACAGAAATTCAGTGGACTGCAATCAGCAGACAGAAGGCTTCAAGCTGGAGAAAAGTATGGATTTTGAAGGCAAAGACAATTAATACCTTACCAAATCTCTAGACAATTATTTTGTCATCATTTGTACTCTAGAATCAAGCACAATCTCTTTATGCTCTGGATTCACATGACAGGATTCATGTAGAACTCTGAGCTTTCTTGTGCAGAAGGTAAGAGTAGTTAATTAGGGAGAAATGGTGGAAAATGTTCTGATGGAATTGGGTTTGGGCATAAAATAGGATAAAAAGAGAAACAATGTGTGAATTTTATTAATTATAGAATTGAATCATAGAATCATACAATCAGTCAGAGTTGGAAGGCACCACAAGGATCATAGGTATAGGCTGGATGTTAGGAGGAAGTTCTTCACAGAGAGAGTGATTTCCCATTGGAATGGGCTGCCCAGGGAGGTGGTGGAGGCACCGTCCCTGGGGGTCTTCAAGAAAAGCCTGGATGAGGCACTTAGTGCCATGGTCTGGTTGACTGGATAGGGCTGGGTGATAGGTTGGACTGGGTGATCTTGGAGGTCTCTTCCAACCTGGTTGATTCTATGATTCTATGATTCTATGATCATCTACTTCCAACTCCCCTGCCATGGGCAGGGACACTTCACACTAGCTCAGCCTGTCCAGAGCTTCATCCAGCATGGCCTTAAACACCTCCAGGGATGAGGTTTCCACCACCTTCCTGGGCAACCCCTTCCAGGCTCTCTGCACCCACATGGTGCAGAACTTCTTCCTAACATCCAATCTGAATCTAGCCATTTCTAGCTTTGTTCCATCCTCCCCAGTCCTATCACTACGTGACAGCCTAAAAAGTCCCTCCCCAGCTCTCTTGTAGGCCCCTTTAAGATATTGGAAGGCCACAGTTCTGTTCATTTTTTTTTTCACAGTAATTGAAATGCTCATTTTGACTCTCAATTCTCTCATAATCTCTAAGTTACATTAAGGCACTTTGGGCAGTAACAAGGGGGGTGCCGGGCACAGGCTGCGACAGAATGAGTGCTAGGTGTGGCCACATCCCTGTCTGACATCTTACAGTATGTGGAATCTGTTCTGTGTTTTCAAAGTAAGTGAAGATCATAGAATCATAGAATCAATGAGGTTGGAAGAGACCTCCAAGATGATACAGTCCAACCTAGCACTCAGCCCTGTCCAGTCATCTAGATCATGGCATTAAATGCCTCATCCAGGCTTGGCTTCAACACCTTCAGGGACGGTGACTCCACCACCTCCCTGGGCAGCCCATTCCAATGCCAATCACTCTCTCTGCCAACAACTTCCTCCTAACATCCAGCCTAGACCTGCCCTGCCACAACTTGAGACTGTGTCCCCTTGTTCTTTTGCTGCTTGCCTGGCAGAAGAGACCAACCCCACCTGTCTACAACCTCCCTTCAGGTAGCTGTAGACCTGAAGGGAGGTTGTAGACATCATGAGGATGAACTTCTTTAGTGAGAAAGTGGCAAGGGGTTGGAACAGGCTGCCCAGGGGGTTGGTAGAGTCTCCATCCCTGAAGGTGCTCATGAAGCTGTAGCTGTAGTGCTTCAGGCCATGGTTAGTGGCCATGGTAGCTGGGTTGTGGTTGGACTAAATGACCTTAAAAGTCTTTTCCAGCCTTGGTGATTCTGTGACTTCGTGACAGTCTTATTTGTAGCACCACTGCCCATGTCAAGCAAGAAAGGAAGAAGCTGGCAATGTTCAGATATTCCCAATTTTGCATCTCCAGTGACAGACAGCAAGCAGATGTTTTATGAGTTTAGTAATAGCCTATCTTTGTATGTATGAGTGGTGTCAATAACATGTGGTGGAAAGATGGCAGTGTCACAGCCCTTGGTTCCTTTACAGTTTTCAACATAGATTAAAACCTCTGTTACTATAAACTTGCAAAACTAAGCTGTTTTAAGGAATTCATGTGCATTTATGCAATGATCTTCCTAGATCTATAAATCTAAACCAGACCAGTCCTGAGGATAAGACCACTCCCTGTACTCCTGGGAGAAATCCCAAATAGTCATTGTGAGAGGCAGTGAGAAACCTTCAGTCAAAGCTCCAAATGAACCAAAGCAACAACTTCACTTAAAGACAGCAAGAGCCTGTCCCAAAATGAAGTAATCTTTAAAGAGTATGGGAAAAGCTATTCCTATAGCTTTTGACTCCAATGTGGCCAGATTTTTTTTTCAGTTTAATTGTTAAAGTCATATTTTGACTCTTTTTTTTTTTACTCTACTCTTCATTATTTTAATTAAATTCACATTTGGGCTCTTTTTTTTTTCTATCTCACCAAAAAAAAAAGGTAGAAACTTCATCAAAAAATCTTGAAGCAGACTGAAAACAATTATAAAGATATTCAGATGTACTTTTTAACAGTTGCAAGGCCAATTTGTTCATTCTTTTTGCCTCAGCACCATGGAATCACAGAATCATGGAAGCTGGAAAAGACTTCTGAGGTCATTAAGTCCAGCTAATAACCTAACACTATGGCATCAGCTAAACCATAGCACCAAGTGCCACAACCAATCTTCTCTTAAGAGAAGATGTGACCTTCATAGAATGGTTTAAGTTGGAAGGGACCTCAAAGATCAACCACTCCCAACTCCCCACCATAGGCAGGGACACCTCCACTAGAACAGGTTGCTGAGGCCTTATCCAACCTGGCTTTGAACACCTCCAGGGAGGTTGTGGAGCACAGCATCACCCAATGTGATCAAAGATCACATTGGGTGATTCTGTGCTCCACAACCTCCCTGGGCAACCTGTGCCAGTGTCTCACCACCCTCACTGCAAACAACTTCTTCCTAACATCCACTTTAAATCTCCCTTCTGCCAGTTTAAACCCATTACTACTCATCTTGTTCCTCCCCTGCTTTCCAGTAGGAAGTCCTTGAGCAACCTGTTCTAGTGGGAAGTGTCCCTGCCTATGGCAGTGGGTTGGAACTGGATGAGCTTTGAGATCCCTTCCAACCTAAACCATTCTATAAGTCTATGATTCTATGACATCATATCATTTCTAACAGATAAATGCCATGAAGAAATAACTGCTGAATGCTTGGTAAAGATATTTTCTCACTTTTCAAAGAGTCATTGAGAAGACAGATTTAAAATGAAAATATTTCTATTAATTTTGATGCTGATGTAAAGTAGTAAGGAAAAAAAATAATGTAGTCACTATATTAATTAATCAAACAATCTGCAAAGCTTAGACCAAAATTATGGTATGATATTCTAACACTTTCCAATGCAAATCTGCTGAGAAGCCTGGGGCACAGCCCTGTGAGGAGAGGCTGAGGGAGCTGGGGTGTGCAGCCTGCAGAAGAGGAGGCTCAGGGCAGACCTCATTGCTGTCAACAACTCCCTGAAGGGAGGCTGTAGCCAGATGGGGTTGGGCTCTTCTGCCAGGCACCAGTGACAAAACAAGAGGACACAGTCACAAGCTGTGCCAGAGCAGGTTCAGGGTGGACATTAGGAAGAAGTTCTTGACAGAAAGAGTGATTTGCATTGGAATGGGCTGCCCAGGGAGGTGGTGGAGTTACCATCCCTAGGAACATTTAAAAGGAGGCTGAATGAGGCACTTAGTGCCATGGTTCAGTTGATTAGATGCTGTTAGGTAATATATTGGTTGTACTTAATCTCAAAGGTCTTTTCCAACTTGGTTAATTCTGTTCACATGGATAAATCCCACTATTCTCCACTGGACAGTGACTCATTGGAGTCACTACCTTGAAGACAAAGTAAAATCAGATAGCACACACATACACCCCAAATCCACACCAACTGAATTTTCCTAAAGATTAAGTCCATCTCAATGTCTAACCTGCTGATCCTGGCAAGCCCAGGAGTCTGCTTTCAACCATACAAATGATGTGTTATCTTTGTCGGGATATAAGCCAGTGGGATGCCTCAGTGCAACTGTGCTGTGTCTAACTGATTCAGAGGGAGCACCCTGATAACACCAGAGGGGGTGGAAGGCCCATATAGAAGTCAAAACACAACTTGCAATGAAAGCTCTTGTCATTTTGAAAGGTGAAGTAGAACACATAGAAAGTATTCTGGTAGCTGTCTGGGGAGAAAAGAAAGGCTGCTTTAGACAATTTGCCTTATAAGGTTAGGTAGTTTGCTTGGTAATCCATTCCAGACCACAGCAGTTTCAGAGTTGTAGGGTTTGTTAATCTTTGTTTTCAGAAGCCTTGGTTTAGACATGAGAGGACAGGATATAGACCAGATCTCAGAGATGGACATCTCATGCAGTAAAATGATCTCTTCCAAATCTGGATTTATTGAAAATACAGATAAAAAAGGTTCACTTTGTTGAGCTTTTCAGCAAGGAGAACAAATGTCACAGGAGAAAACAAATGCTTTAGCCATCTCTGGGAGGTTTCCTTGCATTATGTATGTATGGAAAGCCAAAGAGGTAAAGGATCTAAATGGATCTAAAGGGTTACTTTTGAGTGTGTTGTAGGTTTTTTTGATCTTTGTATGTTTTTTTGGGGGGTCTTGGATAAGCTGGAACCTCCAAAGCCACCACATAGACTAAGAATGGTATTCCCTCCTTAAAACACCTTCTTTGTACTTGCTTTAACCTGAGTAAAACTTTCCCTGTATTTTTCATACAATCAACCAGGTTGGAAGAGACCTCCAAGATCATCCAGGCCAACCTAGCACCCAGCCCTGGCCAGTCAATCAGACCATGGCACTAAGTGCCCCATCCAGGCTTGTCTTGAACACCTCCATGGTCAACCTCCCAGGTTACAGGCCTCCAATTAGACTCCATCCCATTGAACACAACTCTCTGGCCAATGTAATCTAGGGTAGGGTGTCCCTGCCCATGGCAGGGGGATTGGAAGTAGATGATCCTTGTGGTCCCTTCCAACCCTGTCTGATTCCATTGGTGCCATGGTGTAGCTGATTGGACATAGCTGAGTGATAGGTTGGACTGGATGAGCTTGGAGGTCTCTTCCAATTGGTTGATTCTATGAGTCTATGGTTCTGTGATTCTAACAGAGCCTGGACAGCATATGCCAGGTTCTTACTTCATTACAAGATGAAACTTCAGTGTGTTTTTTCAGCTATCCAGACACAACTACATTTCTGAGAGAAACAACTGGATTTATAGGGTGCTTTTTTTTAATCTATCCCTCATTTTGTTCTGAAAAAGCAAGGCAGCCCATTTTGTCATGCCACAGACCGTTCATTAGAATGGTCAAAGGTCAACTTAAGTAAAACTTACTTGTTTACTGCCATCAAGGCTTTACACTCTGCCACATTGCTAAGATAAATAACTAAATTCAGATTATTATCATAGAATCATAGAATCAAGCAGGTTGGAAGAGAACTCCACGATCATCCAGTCCAACCTAGCACCCAGCCCTAGCCAGTCAGCTAGACCATGGCACCAAGTGCCTCATCCAGTCTTTTCTTGAACACCTCCAGGGATGGTGACTCCACCACCTCCCTGGGCAGCCCATTCCAATGCCAATCACTCCGTCTGGGAAGGACTTCCTCCTGACATCCAGCCTATGTATGCTAGACTCAGTCTCTTGAGCAGCCAATAAAATGTTGTTGCTCATTGGACAGCAGAAGACAAAAATACCAAATATTTATGTAGTTAACTAATGTTTGGGTTAACCTCAAACTAAAACAGGTTGTAAAATGTGTAGAATTAACTTCTTCCTGTACCAGTCTACTTCTTCTGTGGACTATGGGGTAAGTTCACACACTCAGTTTAGGTGAATTACTTAATGCTGAAGTTGGAGGAGTTCTCTTCTCTATGGCTTTACAACTATTCTGTAACCTACAACAATTGTAGAGAGTTACTAAGTGTATGAAAGCACTTTTTAAATGGGCAACAATAGGAAATTTCGACCACTTTTTTGTCTTTAATAACATTTAGGTTCCCAGCTGCTCAAGGCATTAGTTCTACAACTACCTGAAATGAGTTTGTAGCCAGGTGGGGGTTAGCCTCTTCTCTCAGGCACCCAGTGACAGAACAAAAGGACACAGTCTCAATCTGTGCCAGGGCAGGTTTAGCCTGGACTTTACAAAGAAATTCTTCACAGCAAGAGTGATTGCCCACTGGAATGGGCTGCCCAGGGAGGTGGTGGAGTCACCATCTCTGGAGGTGTTTAAAAGAAGACTGAGTGAGGCACTTAGTGCCATGATTTAGTTAATTAGAAGGGTTAGGTGATAGGTTGGACTTGATGACCCTAGAGGTCTTTTCCAACCTGGTTAATTCTGTGATTCTGTAAAGTTAATCCCAGATTAATTTATTCATACTTCCAACTGGTCAAATGAGTTCAATTCAATTGTAATCCAACGTCTCCAGAACAACAGCAGCTGGAATTACTGGCTATCAACAGTTGTTAGATTAAACACACTAAACTAGTGGAAGCAGTGAGAAGAAGCCAGGGCTCCCCTGTGTCCAATCCAACCAGTTCCAGTTGGCTCCAATGGACATGGTGTAAGGCACAGCTGAGTCTGTCAGCCATAATGGTTGTTCCTTAGGGAGAACATACTTAAGAAAGAGTGAATCTTCTACATGACCATGTGAGGAGTGAAGGGAAAAAGAGAGAGAAACAATGCTGCAGACACCAAGGTCAGCAAAGGAGGCACTGGAGCAGAGATTCCACTGCAACCTGTGGGAAAATAGTGGAGCAGGTATGCTTCTACTCAGACCCCAGACTGGAGCAGATGGAGATGTCTGGAAGCAAGATGCAACCTGTGGAAAGTCCACAATAGAGCAACCTTACAATGGGGAAAGGAACTACAATGGAGAAGGGAAAAGAGGAAGGAGAAGCAGTGTTGTGAACTGGCCATAGCCCTCATTCTTTATTCTCCTGCACTGCTCATGGTAGGAGGTAGAAGACACAGGAGTGGAGCTGAGCCTGGGAAGAGAGGGAGGTATTTTTGTTTTGTTTCTTTTCTTAGCATCCTACACTGCTATTCATTGGAAATAAATAAGTCTGTTTTGCCCATGAGAGTAGCTGGTAAGTGATCTCCCTGTCTTTATCTCAACTACAAGCTTTTTAATCATATTTTTTACCTCTGTCTTGTTGCCACAGAAGAGCGAGAGTGTGGCCAGGTGGGTGTCTCACAGTCAGACAAGGTCAACACATCCCATAAGCTCTGTGAAATACTGGATTGCTGTATCAAGGTACTGATATCACAGAAAGGAAGAACACTGGAACTTCTTGACTCTCATTTCACTGATCAAAATCATAGAATCAAACAGACCTCTAAGACCATCCACCCAGTGCAGCCTATCACCCAGCCCTATCTAATCAGCTAGACCATGGCACTAAGTGCCTCATCCAGTCTTTTTGGAACATCACCAAGGATGAAAATGTTCTGTGCTGCTAAGCAATCTTTTCTTCAATTTGAACATGAACCCCAAATGTCTACCACTCAATAAGGAGTGTGGCTCCAGGTCTGCCGTATACAACTGAGTCTCTAGGGAGAGAAGGATTCTTCTACATGTTAGATCTTTGTATTCACTACCATTACGAAGATGAACCACCAAAGACTTTCTGTTCCTTGTGCACTTTAAAGCAGTTGATAATCTAATGGTTGTGATTAATGTTTTTCTTCTTATTATTCTGGAGCAGGCTGTCATGGGGGATGTGGAGTCTCCCTCTCCGGAGATATTCAAGACGTGCCTGGATGCATTTCAGTGTGATCTGGTCTAGGTCAACCTGCTCTGGCAGGGGGGTTGGACTGAATGAGCTTTTGAGGTCCCTTCTAGCCCCTAATAGTCTGTGATTCTGTGAAAGTGCTTATGAAGCTCTCCCTATGCTTTTCAGCAGCAGGACCTTCTCATGAAGCAAACTGAGATGTGCTTAGTGTGCACAGTAAAAAACAACTTACGTTCATCATCCAAGAGCTAACAGAGTATGAGTTCCCACCCTACCTCTTACAGCCATATCATAAATATTACCTCTACCTCCCACTTGCTATATCTGCTTCCTTCATTTCACCAGTTGCTTAGACCAAAGTATGCACACACCACTTAAAGAGAGAATGAGTGTAAGAGACCTCCTTCTTACCTGTTTTTCTCATGGATTTTCAGGATTTCATGTGTTTGCTGTAGTAGCTGTTTTTCTAGTTTATATGTAGACAGTGAATTTTCCAGCAGCTGAATTTCAAGTCTGGATGTTTGATTTAGCACCTTAAGGATAAATTCAAAACATTAATGCTTACATTGGTCTGGTTACATTGTTACAGCATTGCAAACATTTCATTCTGGTGTGATGATTTCTGAAAAATTGGGTGTAAATTCTTTTTTTCTTCAACCTCAGCTGCTCAGCTCATGCAAATGAACTCAATCAAGCCACGCCGTTATACACCAGCTGATATTCTGGCACCTTGTTTACTGTAGAGTAATACTAGGTTGGCAGTAATAAGACTGCCAAATCAGCTTCATTTCAGTGGAAAGAACAAGAGGCATACCTCAAATATACATTCCTGCACAGCAGAAAACAGCAAGAGCACTTGGAGTGAAGCCAAAATATTGCATCCACTCTTTTGTCAGTAGAACTCCTACTTTAGTTTTCCCCTGAGTTCTCTCTTTTGCAGTGTTGGCAGAAGTCTGGTGTCTGCTTTTGTTATCACTAATTGCACTGTTACACAGATCCTTAAGATAAAGGCTGTGATCCTAAACAGTATCTTTCACTTTAGTGGTGGTCTGTATCAATAGCACAAGTCTTACTGAGCACATCAGACCAAAAGAAGCCTTTTAATGGTGTGAAAGTAAATAGATTCTAACAACAAGAACAACAAAATCAAAAGTGGAAACAACAGATTTCCTTCACTCCTGAAAGTAATAATATTGGTTGATTTTGTTGGGGTATTGTTCCATTGCACAGTGACTGAAGGAGTGTGTGTAAATAGATTTTGCAGGTGTGTGTGCACACATCAGCTGAGAAGCACTCACTTCTGGAACTGAAAATAGTATCTTTTTTAATGGAATCTATCAGACATTTGCTGGAAGATTATATGGTACTATTTTCTCATGCATGCTTGGTAGGAATTTGTTCCAGAACATAAAGCAAAGATAATGGCTCTCAAACTCAGTCCAGTGCCCTATTTTTATTTGAAGTTGTTGACATTAACAGAGCAACTTGGCTTGGCCTTTTTAAAGGGTACAGAGGTTGAAAACATTGGAAATTATCAGTGTACAGCTGTTACTTTCTTCAAAATGGGTACAGTTAGAAGTACCAGGGAGCATTCTCATAGTCTCAGACCTAGCAGAAACTGAAGGTGTACTATGAAGGTAGGGAAAGGTTAAGACAGGAAAGCACAAATAGTTTTCCAAAGAGGATGCATCTATGGAGTAAACTATGAAATGTCAGTAGAATTTGAAGTATTGAAGCAAGCCTAAATTAAATCAGTGGGATTTGGATGGATCATGGATTTAGGAGGAGACAGTGAGATTCTAAGGAGGTGGGAAATGTCATAGATGAGCTGCAAATGCCACAAACAAGGAAGATCCACTCTCACTGATACTGAACAGCCCTTAAATTCTTCAGCAATAGGTATAGAAGGAGAGAGAGGTTAGCTCCTTTAAACAGTTGCCAGTGACACCTCTATCTTGAAGTGCTTTCTCAAAGGAAAATTAAGACAGGGGCAATGCACATTTTATCCCTTATCTGCTTAAAAGAGGAAACTATGAATGAGTGTTCAACATTTACACCTTGGGAAATCTTTTGGCATGTAAGATTTTCTACACCTCCTGATTGCTGACTCTCCATATGACACTACAATTCACAGATCTTCACCTGTTTCCATTTAGATTTTCTGTTGGTGCTGAATTAAAATTTCCCCCAGCATTTTCATAGGTCAATATGCTATGTTTTAGGAGTAGTGATCATTTGAGATTACAATGTTTGCAAGCAAATGCTGGTCTATTAACCAAGATGTTGAAAATAGGTGCAGGGAATTCACATAAGACAGAGTATCTGTCTTTCATAATGACTTCTTTCTCAGTGTGCTGTAATGTGATTAGATGAAAACTTGATACTGATATTGTAAACATGAGTAAGAATGCAAGAGCTCATCTTTCAAGGAGTACATAAAGTAATACTTTAATTTCCCTGTTCTAAATGAACATTGAATGCAGTGCAGCTGGTAACATACCATGAGCTATGAAGATCAAGAAGGCTGGGGGTGGGGGAGGAGGGGGAAAGGGGGAAAGGAACACAAACATACATCTTAAAATGGTAATATAATTTAAAGAAGCAAAATAAAAAAGTAGTATGCATCTTTGTGATGAGTCCAATGTGAAACTGTACTCTGTGTTACGACAGCCATGCTCTTGTCACTTCAGTCACACCAGCGATTTTAGTGCTAGGAATGGTATGGAGATGGAGCTTTAAATTCATGTGATGCTGTGCAGTTTTACAGCAATAACAAATACACAGTGCTTGATAAAGAAGCTGATGCTTGTCACTCTCCACAGTTTAAAAGCTGCAGACATGCACTGCTGTTCAAATAAATGGAAACATCTTGCAGAAAATAAACAAACTTCCTTGTAACAGTAAAGAGACAAACAGTGAAGATCAAAAGCCTCTGTTTTAGCCTGAAACTCATTAGTTAGCTTGACATATATATCACTCACAGTTGGTAGCTGGGCTGCTTATTTGAAGTCAGATGCTGATCTAGTTTCCTGGGCAGTCCTGCCAGCCTTGCACACATAGAGACAAGTATACTAACCAAATTAAATCAAGAATAAGACACGTAGCAAGGGTTGACCAGCCCTGCTTTTGGTACCAAGAAGCAAGATGTGTATGTTTCTTGGAGCTCTGTGTTGAAATGTTTTGTGTGGTGATTCATTAGAAGGGAAAGACAAGGGGATTTAGTTTCCTGGACAGTCCTGCCATCCTTGCACACACAGAGAAAAGTATACTGACCAAATCAAATCCAAAGTAAGGCACACAACAAGGCTTGACCAGCCTTGCTTTTGGTACCAAGAAGCAGGATATGTATGTTTCTGGGAGCCCTGCATTTAAATGTTTAGTGTGGGGATTCATTAGAAGGGAAAGACAAGGGGATTTACTTTCCTGGACAGTCCTGCCAGCCTTGCACACACAGAGACAAGTATACTGACCAAATCAAATCCAAAGTAAGATGCATAGCAAGGGTTGACCAGCCCTGCTTTTGGTACCAAGAAGCAGGATATGTATGTTTCTTGGAGCTCTGTGTTGAAATGTTTAGTGTGGGGATTCATTAGAAGAGAAAGACAAGAGGAAAATGTCTGTGCAATGACCAGCTTTCAGACAACCCCTCTGGGAACATACCTGTGTCTCAACATCCGTGAGCTTTCTGGTCTGCTCTGCTGTCTGGCTGAGGAGGCTGGTCCCTATCTCGAGCATGGTGGCAGTGTGGTTCTGCACAGCATTCTGCTGCAGCTGCACCATCTCCGATTTCATGTTTTCCACAATGTAGTTCTCAAGCTATAAAAGAGAAAAGGTTGCAGTGGTGGTATTTCTACCTGGTTAGGCATTCCAAGAGCATAGCTGGCATTCCTGCCAAAAGGCAAAATTTCAGCTGGCCTTACTAAACTCAATGGCAAAATTCCAACTGATTCCAAGAGATCAAAATTACAGCTATTATTTTATTGCGAGAAACCAGCATTTACCAAATTCATTATGGCTAAGCACTAAGTTTTATCTGAGGCTTTCCACCCTTTGGAGGCATAAATCTACTGACCCTTAGACTGAGCCTAACTCTGTTTAGTTAAGAGGGTCACGAAAGTGCTCAGAGGGCTGGAGCACCTCCGCTATGAGGACAGGCTATAAGACTTGGGGCTCTTCAGCCTGGAGTGGAGCACACTTCAAGGAGACCTTATAGTGGCCTTCCAGTATCTGAAGGGGGCCTACAGGAAGGCTGGTGAGGGACTATTGATAAGGTCTTGTAATGACAGCACAAGGAGTAATGGGTTTGAATTGGAAGAGGGGAAACTAGAACTAGGTGTTAGGAAAGGCTTCTTTACAGTGAGGGTGATGATGTACTGGCACAGGTTGCCCAGGGAGGTTGTGGCTTCTCCCTCCCTGGAGGTGTTCAAGGCCAGGTTGGATGAGGCCTTGAGCCACCTGTTCTAGTGGGAGGTGTAGGCAGGGGGTGGATGATCCTTGAAGTTCCTTCCAACCTAAACCATTCTGTGATGCTATGACTAGCATCTATTTAAGAGATGATAAAAAAGCATCTATTTAAGAGATGATAAAAGCATCATTGCAGGGTGACCTCGCAGACAAACAGAAACCTATTTGCAAGAGTAAATTCAAGACCATTTAGTGGTTTAAGTAACGTTTTGAAGCCTCTTCTTCAGATAATGAAGTTAATTTCAATTTGTCCAGACCCTGGAGGTGTTCAAAAACAGACTGGGTGAGGCACTTAGTGCCATGGTCTAGTTGATTAGACAGGGCTGGGTGCTAGGTTGGACTGGATGAGCTTGGAGGTCTCTTCCAACCTGATTGATTCTATGATTCACAGAGGGAAGCAAAAGCAAGTGAGGAACCTTGGTGTCTGTATGTGGCTAGCTCTGTAACTCAAAATTGAGTTTTGTAGACATCTAGTCAGTAGAGTCAACAGTACCTAGAGAGGGACTCAGTCAATCAGCCAGTGTGCAGCTCTCTAAGCTACAGATGGTCTGGTTGATTGGACAGAGCTGGGTGATAGGTTGGACTGGATGAGCTTGGAGGTCTCTTCCAATCTGGCTGATCCTATGATTCTTTCCAGGTGACTCCTGTAACACAGCACTCACTTTTGCATTGACCATTCATGCACATCCTTTCCAAGTTACCTGCTGTACGGACCTCAGCTTAGCTTCAAGTCAGTGAATATCATAGAATCAGACAATCCTAGAATGGTTTAGGTTGGAAGGGACCTCAAAGATTGTAGAATCATAGATTGGTTTAGGTTGGAATAAATATTTGATGCATTCTTAAATTCTCTTTTCAACCAGTCTACATTTGGATTTTCAAATCCTTATACTACTCTTTCCTCTTAATTCAATTACTTTTCATTGCAAAAGTCCAATGGAATTATTTTCTTCATTCTTTTCCCTTCATCCCACCCCTCTTACTATATGGCTTCCTGTAGTTCATTGATGCCCTTGTTATTAATCCATCTGCATCTGCTTTCAGTAAGGCTCATTACACTGCACAGGAGTTTTCAGGACTGCAGTGGGATGCATAATAACATTATAACATTCTCAGAAATAAAACTGTCAGAAAGTTCAATGTTGTGGCTCAATAAACATTCCAGAGGATTATGCATTAAAAGTATCTAGATGTAGCTTTTTCTGGGCAATGTTTATTGAATAATCTTCATAGAAACCACCCAAACACTAATAGAACTATTAAAATGGGAGCTGTAACTTAGGGCCTAAGTAAATGATAGTGGCTTGTGGCAGATGGCTTTGTAAATGAAATAAGAGCCTTTACTTTTACTTTGATCAAGTCATGTCGGTCCCATGTAATTACTTTTAAGGACTGCTTTGATAGCCAGATGACATTGGGTTATTTTTTACAGTGCCTTAGATCAAGAAAGTGAATTAAAGAGTAGACTGCTCTCCCTCTCCTACTGTGTAGTGCACATCTTTTGGCTAATAGAAAGACAATGCACCAGTGATCACAGAATCATAGAATCAAGCAGGTGGGAAGAGATCTCCAAGACCATCCAGTCCAACCTAGCACCCAGCCCTAGACAATCAACCAGACCATGGCAGTAAATGCCCCAGCCAGGCTTGGCTTCAACACCTTCAGGGACGGTGACTCCACCACCTCCCTGGGCAGCCCATTCCAATGCCAATCACTCTCTCTGCCAACAACTTCCTTCTAACATCCAGCCTAGACCTCCCCTGCCACAGCTTGAGACTGTGTCCCCTTGTTCTGTTGCTGCTTGCCTGGAAGAAGAGACCAACTCCACCTGGCTACAGTCTCCCTTCAGGTAGTTGTAGACAGCAATGAGGTTTGCCCTGAGCCTCCTCTTCTCTAGGCTGCACACTCCCAGCTCCCTCAGCCTCTCCTCATAGGGTTTGTGTTCCAGGCCCTTCCCCAGCCTTGTTGCCCTTCTCTGGACACATTCCAGCACCTCAACATCTCTCTTGAATGGAGTGGCCCAGAACTGGACACAGAATGTATTGCAAGTGCCTTTTTTGGTCCTCTTGTCATGGTTCAGGTCCAGCAGACAGCCAAGCCCCACTGCAGCCACTCACACAACTGCTCCCTCCCCTCTGGGTAGAATGGGAAAGCTGTCCAATATAAATGGAGATAGCTCAAAAAGCTTATCCACTCCTAGACTAAGACTCAAATCTCTTGATAAAATGAAATGCATTTGTCATTTCAAATGGAATGAATTAGCTATCACAACATGATACCACATATTTTAAGAGTCCATTTAAATTACTTTTGTATGAATATTAAATGAAACATACAATGTTGAGATACTGGAATGTGTCCAGAGAAGGGCAACAAAGCTGGTGAGGGGCCTGGAGCACCGCCATGTGAGGAGAGGCTGAGGGAGCTGGGGGTGTGCAGCCTGCAGCAGAGGAGGCTCAGGGCAGAGCTCATTGCTGCGTACAACTACCTGAAGGGAGGTTGTAGTCAGGTGGGGTTGGGCTCTGCTGCCAGGCAAGCAGCAACAGAACAAGGGGACACAGTCTCAAGCTGTACTAGGGGAGGTCTAGGCTGGATGTTAGGAGGAAGTTGTTGTCAGAGAGAGTGATTGGCATTGGAATGGGCTGCCCAGGGAGGTGGTGGAGTCACCATCCCTGGAGGTGTTGAAGCAGAGCCTGGATGAGGCACTTGATGCCATGGTCTGGTTGACTGGATAGGGCTGGGTGCTAGGTTGGACTGGATGGTCTTGGAGATCTCTTCCAACCTGGTTGATTCTATGATTCTATGAAATATCTTATTTTTTTAATATTAAGGCTTCACAATGTCAAAAAGCTGCATACCTGATAATCATATTAATGCTTAGATTTGATGATCTAATGATTGGACTCAATGATATTAAAGCTCTTTTCCAGCCCAAACTATCCTATGATTCTATACCAAATGTGATTAAATGCTCCCATAAGGAAGCTACTTCAACAAGTAAATCATAGCAACATGTTCTCATTTTCTGCTGATTAGTAATAGCTCTGGTTCAATGAAATACCCAGTTTAGTGCTAACCTTCACAAATTTTATTACAGAGGCAACTGTATTCTTTTTTCTTGATTAGCTTTCCAAACCACTTCATTCTATAAACTATATTCATTTAATCATACATTTGACTGCAAACATGAACCATCCTCAGTATATACCAAAGGGAAAGGCATAATACTAGAAAAGGCAACATCTGCAGCCTTAAACTAAAAGAAAAATGACATCTGAGGGGATTAAAAACAATTCAATAAATTAGTACAGTGTGGAACTAATTAATTTTCTTTTCCAAAGATACTTTTGCTGAGGACTACTTTTCAAAGTGACTGATTTTGATGCAACTTCTGCACAGAAGAATATTTAGACACCTTATGGCTCATTCCTGGAGGATGGACATATGATTTATAATCCAGATTAGTTCCAATGAACTAAATCCTCACTACACTACATATGGCTTCATGAGAAATGAAATCCTAAACTGCATAAATAGTTCTGGTTGCTTTAGTGAACTGCCAATTCATGTCTAAACTTTCAGTGAACCTAGGAAACTGTTGTATAGCTTGGAATCAATATATAACATTGTGTATGTGTCTTAGAGGAGCTAGTATAAGGTTTTAACACAGTCTTACTTAATCTATTTTTAATTCTGCTTGGTTTCGTACACCACATGAGCACATTGTTGGTCTTCTGTGCACAAAAACACTTCTTCAAGGAACGCAGTGAAATGAGGACTCTGCTGCACTATCACAGTATCACAGTATCACAGTCTCACAGTATCATCAGGGTTGGAAGAGACCTCACAGATCACCAAGTCCAACCCTTTACCACAGAGCTCAAGGCCAGACCATGGCACCAAGTGCCACGTCCAATCCTGCCTTGAACAGCTCCAGGGACGGCGACTCCACCACCTCCCCGGGCAGCCCATTCCAGTGTCCAATGACTCTCTCAGGGAAGAACTTTCTCCTCACCTCCAGCCTAAATCTCCCCTGGCGCAGCCTGAGGCTGTGTCCTCTCGTTCTGGTGCTGGCCACCTGAGAGAAGAGAGCAACCTCCTCCTGGCCACAACCACCCCTCAGGTAGTTGTAGACAGCAATAAGGTCTCCCCTGAGCCTCCTCTTCTCCAGGCTAACCAATCCCAGCTCCCTCAGCCTCTCCTCGTAGGGCTGTGCTCAAGGCCTCTCCCCAGCCTCGTTACCCTTCTCTGGACATGCTCAAGCATCTCAATGTCCCTCCTAAACTGGGGGGCCCAGAACTGAACACAATACTCAAGGTGTGGTCTAACCAGTGCAGAGTACAGGGGCAGAATGACCTCCCTGCTCCTGCTGACCACACCATTCCTGATGCAGGCCAGGATGCCACTGGCTCTCTTGGCCACCTGGGCACACTGCTGGCTCCTGTTCAGGTGGGTATCAATCAGCACCCCCAGATCCCTCTCTGTCTGGCTGCTCTCCAGCCACTCCGATCCCAGCCTGTATCTCTGCATGGGGTTGTTGTGGCCAAAGTGCAGCACCCAGCACTTGGAGCTATTGAACCCCATCCCATTGGACTCTGCCCATCTGTCCAGGCAGTCAATAGTGTCCTGTTTTTGGAGTGCTTTATGTGAATCTTGAAGCCCAGAGAGCCAATCACAGCCTTAGTTAGGAAACAGGTTCATCTATAACAACATAAATCACTCCTAAACAGGAGAAAGAATTCTACCCAGGGACTTACACCAGTTTAGTCAGCCCTCCTTAAAATGGTGCAGTTCACACTAGTGCCACTTCCTATGAGCTGGCAGTGTGTTCTTGCAGCCCAGAAAAGAACCAGAGTATAGGCTGGATGGTAGGAGGAAGTTCTTAACAGAGAGAGTGATTGGCATTGGAATGGGCTGCCCAGGGAGGTGGTGGAGTCACTGTGCCTGGAGGTGTTCAAGAAAAGCCTGAATGAGGCATTTAGTGCCATGGTCTAGTTGACTGGATAGAGCTGGGTGCTAGGTTGGACTGCCTGAGCTTGGAGGTCTCTTCCAACCTGCTTGATTCTATGATTCAGAGCCTGGGCAGCAGCAATAGTAATGTGGACAGCAGGTCAAGGGAAGTGATCCTCCCCCTCTATTCTGCATTGGTGAGACCCCTCCTGGAGTACTGTATCCAGTTTTGGAGCCACTGTTACAAGAGGGATGTGGATGTGCTGGAAGGTGTCCAGAGAATGGCCACAAGGATGCTCAGAGGACTGGAGCTGCTCTGCTGGAGGAGAGACTGAGGGAGTTAGGGCTGTCCAGTCTGAAGAGAAGAATGATTCAAGGTGACCTTATTGTGGCCTTTCAGTATATTAAGGGAGCTGGGGAGGGACTGTCAGGCTGTCAGGTAGTGATAGGACTGGGAAGAATGGAGCAAAGTTAAATACGGGTAGATTCAGAGTGGATGTTAGGGAGAAGTTCTTCAACATGAGAGTGGTGAGAGCCTGGAATGGGTTACCCATGGAGGTGGTGGAAGCCTCATCCCTGGAGGTATTTTAGGCAAGGCTGGATGAGGCTGTGGGCATCCTGATCTAGGCTAGAGCATCCCTGCCCATGGCAGGGGAGTCAGATGATCCTTGTGGTCCCTTCCAAACCTGGCTGATTCTATGGTTCTATGATTCTATAAGTATTAGAGAATCTCTTTAGTCACTGTCATAAGCTGTGCCTTGAGTTTAAGGTTCTCTATCTTAGGTTTTCTCTGATGAAGAAATTACAAATAGGATTTTTCATAACCATTTGTCTGTCTTTGCAGTGTGGGTTGTGACTTCCCTCGAGATTACATTCTACATTTTATTAGCTCCTGGTAGAAAATCTCAGTCAGCTGAAGACTCAGGACATTGTATTATGAAGACAATTATCAATTATCTACAGTCTTAATTTAAGATTTTTTTTAAACATAAGTAGGAAGCTCAGATGCACTGAAACCACTGAAAGTGCTGCAATTTCAGTGCACACAGTGCCACAGGAATGCAAAGGCATCCCATGGGCCACCAAACAACTTCCCAACTGTTCCAGACAACTACTTATTTTTATCTTCAACCCAGAGAGACTCACAAGACATCCAATCCCTGCATCCCATCAGTCTTAAAACACTCAGCAGAACTCATGATCCCTGTACTATGTATTCATATCCTCTCTGTTTGTGCTTCTATCATAAATAACCTAGTGGCAGGGAAAACTGAAAGCAACCTCATATGTTCTGCTTGGTGACAGGGAATAATGATGCTTCTCAAAGCTTAGAATCACAGAATCAACCAGGGTAGAAGAGATCATCCAATCCAACCTAGCACCCAGCCCTAGCCAATCAACCAGAACATGGCACTAAGTGCCTCATTCAGGCTTTGCTTCAACACCTCCAGGGATGGTGACTCCACCACCTCCCTGGACAGCCCATTCCAATGCCAATCACTCTCTCTGACAACAACTTCCTCCTGACATCCAGCCTAGACCTCTCCTGGCTCAGCTTGAGACTGTGTCCCCTTGTTCTGTTGCTGGTTGTCTGGCAGAAGAGATCAACCTCAGCTGGCTACAGCCTCTCTTCAGGTAGTTGTAGACAGCAATGAGATCATCCCTGTGCCTCTTGTTTTCCAGAGTGCACACCCCCAGCTCCCTCAGCCTCTCCTCACAGGGATGTGCTCCAGGCCTCTCACCAGCTTCATTGCCCTCTCTGGACATGTTCCAGTACCTCAATATCTCTCTTGAATTGAATAGCCAAGAACAGGACAACTCTCTTGTCCTGCTGGCTGGCCACTCTGTTCCTGATCCAGGCCAGGATGCCATTGGCTCTCCTGCCCACCTGGGCACATTGCTTGCTCATGTTCAGCTACTCCCTACCAGCACCTCCAGGGCCCTCTCTGCCTGGCTGCTCTCCAGCCACTCTGTCCCCAGCCTGTAGCTCTGCTTGGGGTCGTTGTGGCCAAAGTGTAGAACCCTGCACTTGGCTTTGTTAAATTTCAATTTCAATGGCACCAGAAAGTTAGTTCTCAGTGTGTACTGCCTGTCTGTTATGCCTATGATGTTTCACAGGCAGCTGATAAGGACTGGACCATGATATGGTTGGATCTGTCCAAACTCAGACAAAAGGTGGGGCCATGATTAGTGTTTAGGCAGCTATCTTTACCTCAAATTACAAGGGAAAATGCAAGGAGGACAAACCTACAGAGACAATATGGCTCATGATCTGTTCAAGGGTAGAACACATTACTAACATCTTCTGATTCTTAGTGAAGCTTTTGACAAGCTAGAGCACCTGAGCAGCCAAGATCCTTGGGAGCAGATGAGATCTCTCACCTTAGCATATCTTTAGTGAAAAACATTTAAAAGAATCCTATCTACACTGCAAAGAATGATCAAGAGCCTTTTTCTTTTATTCTCCTTTCCCTAATGGCAAGTATGCATTTCATTTTGGTTTATGATTCCTGTTCATATTGAAAACTGATTTTCTTGCCCAGTGGTATCAAATATACCACAGAGCAAATCGTAGAATCATAGAATCAATCAGTTTGGAAGAGACCTCCAAGCTCATCCAGTCCAACCTAGCACCCAGCCTTGTCCAACCAACTAGACCATGGCACTAAGTGCCTCATCCAGTCTGTCTATTGACACCTCCAGGGATGGCAACTTCACCACCTCCCTGGGCAGCCCATTCCAATGGCAAATTAAAGCCCCTCTGTGGTGTAAAACCATTCCCCTTCCAGAACCCACAGATACAGAAGCCTGAAATCTACTAACCATTTCAGTCTAGCAGTAACTAATAACTAGCAAAGGTTTATGTATTCTCACACACAGTATTTATGTGCATAGATTTACATGAATGTCTACATAATGACTCCTTTAAATTACAGGTTATAAATGTAGGCAGACAGCAAAGTTCATCTGTGTCCTATAAAGCTTGGCTGTATTTCTTGGTCTTACTTTTTATTGCAGTAATTGGGGCACAAGCAGTTTAATGCCTGATGTGGTGGATACATGATAAGCTCACCTTAGTTTTGCTACAGGTATTATGGATACATTCTGCTGGAATCAGTTTATAATTTTAAGGCACAGATAAATGAAATTTCCAGAAAGAGCTGTAACAGTAAACTAAGAGGCTTAGTTTCTCACAGCACTATAAAAAAGTCAGCTTCTAGTACAAACTCTAACACCTTTCCCTTCCAGTCTTGAAATTCCATATACACATATTAATCTCTAAATGCCTCCAAATGGACCTGTAATTCACAGCATTATACTGAATGTTCAACTCTGCATACCTGGGAGATGCTTCTGCCAAAATGTGTGCAAGCCCAGAAAATTTAGCAATAGAACAAGGGGGCACAGTCTCAAGTTGTGCCAGGGTAGGTATAGGCTGGATATTAGGAAGAAGTTCTTCACAGAGAGAGTGATTTCCCATTGGAATGGGCTGCCCAGGGAGGTGGTGGAGGCACCGTCCCTGGGGGTCTTCAAGAAAAGACTGGATGAGGCACTTAGTGCCATGGTCTGGTTGATTGGATAGGGCAGAGTGCTAGGTTGGCCTGGATGATCTTGGAGGTCTCTTCCAACCTGGTTGATTCTATGATTCTATGATTCTATGATTCCTACTACTGTTCCTATGGAGCAAGCCCTGAGGAGGGTCATGAAAAAGATCAGGGGACTGGAACAGCTCTTCTGAAAGGACAGGCTGAGGCAGTTGGGTGGTTCAGCCGGGAGAAGAGAAAGCTCAAGGGAGACCCAACAGCAGTCTGCCAGTACCTGAAGAGGGCCTGCAAGAAGGCTGCAGAGGGACTGTTTGGGAAGGCCTGGAAGGACAGGATGGGAGGCAACAGTTTGAAATTAGAGAAGAGCAGATTTGAATTGGATGTTAGGAGCAAATTCTTAATCACGAGGGGGGTGGAACACTGGAATGGTTGTTCAGGGAGGTGTTGAGATCCCATCCCTGGACATACGCAAAGTCAGACACACAGAATGACAGAATCAATCAAGCTGGAAAAGACCTCCAAGCTCATTCGGTCCAACCTATCACTCAAACCTAGCCAAACAACTAGACCAGGGGTCCTCAAACTACAGCCTGTGGGCCAGATACGTCCCCCCAGGGTCCTTAATCTGTCCCAGTGGTATTTACAGAACCACTACCACCCCCACTCCCAGCTGGGGGTTGGGAGAGAAACCAAGCAGCCACTTCCTGCCACTGAATCCACTCACAGGCCTCTACAGCCCCCAAGCACCTGCTGGGACTGGACTGGAACCAAACTATAGCCTGGCCTCCAACAGTACTGGCCTGGAACCAAGTTATAGTCTGACCCCTGACACTACTGGGCTGGAACCAAACTATAGTCTGGCCCTCAACAGTGTCTGAGGGACAGTGAACTAGCCCCCTGTTTAAAAAGTTTGAGGAGCCCTGAACTAGACCATGGCACTAAGTGCCTCATCCAGGCTTGGCTTCAACACCTCCAGGCACAGCGACTCCACCACCTCCCTGGGCAGCCCATTCCAATGCCAATTACTCCATCTGGCAACAACTTCCTCCTAACATCCAGCCTAGACCTCCCCTGGCACAACTTGAGACTGTGTCTCCTTCTTCTGTTGCTGCTTGCCTGGCAGAAGAGCCCAACCCCACCTGGCTACAGCCTCCCTTCAGGTAGCTGCAGACAGCAATGAGCTCTGCCCTGAGCCTCCTCTTCTTCAGGCTGCACACCCCCAGCTCCCTCAGCCTCTCCTCACAGGGCTGTGCTCCAGGCCCCTCAACAGCTTTGTTGCCCTTCTCTGGACACCTTCCAGCACCTCAACATCTCTCTTGACTTGAGGAGCCCAGAACTGGACACAGCACTCAAGGTGTGGCCTGACCAGCGTACTCATGTATATATTTATATATGCACATACGTGTAGGTACATATAAAATAAGCATGAGTTCATACCACTAAATAGATTATAAACCTGTTTTAGGACCAGCAGTGGGAAGGTCTGAAGTTCACTAAACCATATAATGAAATATCAGGTAGTCAGCAGAGAAGACTGAAACTTAGTAAGATAAAAATGCCTAGTTTGAAGGTACAAATCCTTTTGTAGCTTTAATAATTGTATAGAAAGATAAGACCTTTTTGTGGGAAATATGAGAGCAGCCATAAAGAAAATTCTGATCACTCTCTTCATTACATTCCCCTGGAGATTTTGAAAGGGAGCAACCCCAGGTTTCCTTGAGGCTAATGTGTGCTAACACAATCCCCCTCATCCCCAGTTGTAGGACTGAGATTCAGGATATGATTATGAGGATCAGTGCCCTGCCCTGACCTCACTTCTTGAATGCTCAACAGTGTCTGAGGGACAGTGAACTAGCCCCCTGTTTAAAAAGTTTGAGGAGCCCTGAACTAGACCATGGCACTAAGTGCCTCATCCAGGCTTGGCTTCAACACCTCCAGCAACAGCAACTCCACCACCTCCCTGGGCAGCCCATTCCAATGCTACAGCCTCTGAGTGAGAAATGTAAACCTGCAGGTTTCTCCTGAGAGCTCATATACTGGAAATAGGTATTACCATTTCCATTACCTGCTAAAGGAATAACTACTGTGAGTAGAGTATCAACGACGAGGAGTAAAATCAAGCTGCTCCATACATCGCACTGAGCACAAACTCAGTAACAGCACCAAGAAAATGGGGCTGGAAATCTCTTCTTTTATTTATTTCAATTCTGCAGAATAAAACCCAGTCCAAAATGTTTACATTTAGAGAAAGTATGAAAATGTAGAAGTTTCTGAGATAGTTCTGGAGCTGGCCACCTGAGAGAAGAGAGCAACCTCCTCCTGGCCACAACCACCCTTCAGGTAGTTGTAGACAGCAATAAGGTCACCCCTGAGCCTCCTCTTCTCCAGGCTAACCAATCCCAGCTCCCTCAGCCTCTCCTCGTAGGGCTGTGCTCAAGGCCTCTCACCAGCCTCGTCGCCCTTCTCTGGACACGCTCAAGCATCTCAATGTCCCTCCTAAACTGGGGGGCCCAGAACTGAACACAGGACTCAAGGTGTGGTCTAACCAGTGCAGAGTACAGGGGCAGAATGACCTCCCTGCTCCTGCTGACCACACCATTCCTGACGCAGGCCAGGATGCCACTGGCTCTCTTGGCCACCTGGGCACACTGCTGGCTCATGTTCAGGCAGGTATCAATCAGTACCCCCAGATCCCTCTCTGTCTGGCTGCTCTCCAGCCACTCCGACCCCAGGCTGTATCTCTGCATGGGGTTGTTGTGGCCAAAGTGCAGCACCAGTTCCTGCACTTAAGCCACTGTGAAGAGTAGGTAAATGAAAAGGAATGGCAGAAGAATCTCCTTCCTGAAGCCTTGCTTAGAAGCAGCATTTTTCTCCTTGTTTCTCTTTTTGTCCCCCAGGACGTGGCAAGAATATTTGCTCTATTTCAGTTCATCGTAATCACAGCTCTTCCTGGAAGTCAATATTATTGTGAGGCATTCCTCTGTAAGTCTTGGAATCATGAGCTAAAGTAGGGAAGCTGTCAGCTTTCGATTTCATATCTGCTAACTCGCTGTTAGTAGTTTCTCTTTCTGTGGCTGGTTCACAGTTCCTATTTGTTGTTAACAAAGACTGGCATAAGGGTGAGGGAGGTGATTCTCCCCCTCTACTGCGCTCTGCTGAGACCCCACCTGGAGTACTGCATCTGGTTCTGGAGCCCCTATGACAAGAGGGATGTGGGGGTGCTGGAGTGTATGCAGAGAAGGGCCAGGAGGATGCTCAGAGGGCTGCAGCAGCTCTGCTGTGAGCACAGGCTGGAAGAGTTGGGGCTGTTGAGTCTGGAGAGGAGGAGGCTCCCGGGTGACCTTCTTGTGGCCTTCCAGGATTTGAAGGGGGCCTCCAAAAAAGCTGGGAAGGGATTTTTTTAGGCTATCAGGAAGTGCCAGGACTGGGGGGAATGGAGCAAAGCTGGAGGTGGGGAGATTCAGAGTAGAGGTGAGGAGGAAGTTGTTCAAGCTGAGAGTGGTGAGAGGCTGGAATGGGTTGCCCAGGGGGGTAGCTGAGGCCCCATGGCTGGAGGTGTTTAAGGCCAAGCTGGCTGAGGCTGTATGCAGCCTGATCCAGGGCAGGGTGTCCCTGCCGATGGCAGGGGGGTTGGAACTAGATGATCCTTGTGGTCCCTTCCAATCCTGACCGATCCTAAGATTCTATGAAATTCCTAGATGAACAGCTGTTCTGTGCTCAAGCATACATGCAGAACAACAGATGACACAGAGAGAAGAGGGACATGTATTAGAAATGGAATAGGCAGACAAAAAGATAGGCACTTTGTAGGCAGAAACTTGCAAACAGAACTGGTTTTAGAAGGAAAACAAAGCTCACTAAATGTGTTTGCAAACTCTATGGTTAATGACCAGGTTGGAAACAATTAGATACATATGGTTTAAAATTCATGCATGCTCCATACAGATTCAAAGAGTTACACTAAAAGTTAGGGGAATAGCTCAGATCTTTTATTATTATTATTTTATATAGCATTAAGAAGCTGTTTGGATGTCTTTGTTGTACCAAGTGGTCAATTTATATGTATTTATTATTTATTTGTTTATTATTAAGAAGCTGTTTGAATGTCTTTGTTGATTCCAGTAGTCAATCTCTCTCTCTCTCTCTCTCTCTCTCTCTCTCTCTCTATATATATATATATATTCATTATTTATTTATTTATTATTAAGAAGCTGCTTGGATGTCTTTGTTGTACCCAGTGGTCAACTGATATGCATTTATTAATTATTGATTTATTATTAAGAAGCTGCTTGGATGTCTTTGTTGTATCTATTGGTCAATCTAGAGTTACTTATATGATATTAAGAAGCTTTTTGGATGTCTTTGTTGTATCTATTAGTCAATCTAGAGTTATTTATATGATATTAAGAAGCTATTTGGATGTCTCTGTTGTATCTATTGGTCAATCTAGAGTTATTCATATGATATTAAGAAGCTATTTGGATGTCTCTGTTGTATCTATTAGTCAATCTAGAGTTATTTATATGATATTAAGAAGCTATTTGGATGTCTCTGTTGTATCTATTGGTCAATCTAGAGTTATTTATATGATATTAAGAAGCTATTTGGATGTCTTTGTTGCATCTATTGGTCAATCTAGAGTTATTCATATGATATTAAGAAGCTATTTGGATGTCTCTGTTGTATCTATTGGTCAATCTAGAGTTATTTATATGATATTAAGAAGCTATTTGGATGTCTTTGTTGTATCTATTGGTCAATCTAGAGTTACTTATATGATATTAAGAAGCTGTTTGGATGTCTTTGTTGTATCTATTAGTCAATCTAGAGTTATTTATATGATATTAAGAAGCTATTTGGATGTCTCTGTTGTATCTATTGGTCAATCTAGAGTTATTTATGTATTATTAAGAAGCTATTTGGATGTCTCTGTTGTATCTATTGGTCAATCTAGAGTTATTTATATGATATTAAGAAGCTATTTGGATGTTTCTGTTGTATCTATTGGTCAATCTAGAGTTATTCATATGATATTAAGAAGCTATTTGGATGTTTCTGTTGTATCTATTGGTCAATCTAGAGTTATTCATATGATATTAAGAAGCTGTTTGGATGTCTTTGTTGCATCTATTGGTCAATCTAGAGTTATTTAGTATTAAGAAGCTGTTTGGATGTCTTTGTTGTATCTATTGGTCAATCTAGAGTTATTTAGTATTAAGAAGCTATTTGGATGTCTTTGTTGTATCTATTGGTCAATCTAGAGTTATTTATATGATATTAAGAAGCTGTTTGGATGTCTTTGTTGTATCTATTGGTCAATCTAGAGTTATTTAGTATTAAGAAGCTGTTTGGATGTCTTTGTTGTATCTATTGGTCAATCTAGAGTTATTTAGTATTAAGAAGCTGTTTGGATGTCTCTGTTGTATCCACTGGTCAACAGGGCAAATTTAGGCTCGAGGTGAGGAGAAAGTTCTTCACTGAGAAAGTCATTGGACACTGGAATGGGCTGCCCGGGGAGGTGGTGGAGTCACCGTCCCTGGAGCTGTTCAAGGCAGGATTGGACATGGCACTTGGTGCCATGGTCTGGCCTTGAGCTCTGTGGTAAAGGGTTGGACTTGATGATCTGTGAGATCTCTTCCAACCCTGATGATATTGTGATGCTGTGTGTGATACTATATTTATTTATTTATTTATTTAGTATTTAGAAGCTATGTGGATGTCTTATATCCACTGGTCAAACTATATTTATTTACTTATGTAGTATTAAGGAGCTGTTTGGATGTCTTTGTTGTATCCATTGGTCAATCTATATATATTTATCTAGCATTAAGAAGCTATTTGGATGTCTTTGTTGTATCCATTGGTCAATCTATATATATTTATCTAGCATTAAGAAGCTATTTGGATGTCTTTGTTGTATCCAGTGGTCAACCTATATTTATTTATTTGTTTAGCCTAAAAAAGCTCTTTGGATGTCTTTATTGTATCCTCTGGACAATCTAAATACCAATATCTTCCCAGTGCTCCCAGGCAGAGTGGCACTGGAGGCTGCTCCTGCATTCCCAGCAAGGCGGCAGGATGGCTGTCAGCCTCACCCTCTCACTGATTAAGTTGCTACTTTCGTTTGCAGATTTCCACACAGTGTCCCTGCGCCCAGAGTGATAACAATCACAGTCATTTCCGACTTGTAATCCAGGAACATGTCCTGGCCATTGCCCTGACAGAGCTTTGCAGTTCACAAATATCAAGTGACAGCACTTCTGGTGTGATTAATGTAGTGAAAACACAGAACAGTGAGTCCAAGATGAGACACACCAGTTATTTCAAGTCCATTCTTCACTGAGCTCTTGTATGAATTCTTAGCATTTGCAACTGGTTTTGCTTTCTCCATCTTCCTCCTACAATAATTCTAACTTTACAATAAATCCCAAGTTAAGTCATATGCAACAATAAGACCAATGTTAGCTTGCCAAGTAAAACCGCACTCAGAAGGGTGGTTTTGTAATAACTCAGAAGCATTTAGAATGTAATCAAAAATACATTGAATAAACCAACATATCAGATTAGCAGGACTATTAAATAAAAGGAAAATATCCCAGGCCTTTAAGGCATGCTGTAACTCTTCAGAATCAAACATGACCAGGATTCAAAATCAAATAGAGCTATTCCTAAACTTTTCAGTATTCAGAATAAGGATTTTAGTTCAATCTTACTTTCCTGATGGCCAGGTGGTACTGCTCATCTCCCCAGGGGTAAGGGAAAAATATCTGTTGGACTAACTCTGAAGTTGCTGGTCATAAATGTAGACTGTCAGGTCATTAGTTTAACCGCATGGGTAAAACATACAGGAATTAGGAGAACATTTCTCAGGATGACAACTATTTCATAGAATGATAGAATCAACCAGGTTGGAAGAGACCTCCAAGCTCATTCACTTCACCCTAGCACCCAGCCCTGGCCAATCAACCAGACCATGGCACTAAGTGCCTCAGCCAGGCTTTGCTTCAACACCTCCAGGGACAGTGACTGCACCACCTCCCTGGGCAGCCCATTCCAATGCCAATCACTCTCTCTGCCAACAACTTCCTCCTAACATCCAGTCTAGACCTGCCCTGGCACAACTTGAGGCTGTGTCCTCTTGTTCTGTTGCTGCTTGCCTGGCAGAAGAGACCAACCCCACCTGGCTACAGCCTCCCTTCAGGTAGCTGTAGGCAGCAATGGGGTCTGCCCTGAGCCTCCTCTTCTGCAGGCTGAGCACAGCAAACATAAGGTATACAAAGTCAAGAATAAATCTTCCTTTTTCAGGCAGATGTTGTCTTTCAGGAAGATGTTCTCTTTTTCAGAAAACAGGTTTTCACTCTTCACTTATGCTGATGGAAAGAGCATCAGCTTTATTCCACATCTGAAGGTCTGGTGGGGGAGATCAGAGCATTGGAGTCAATGGAGTCATGCAGGAGAACAGTAGGGTTCAGGAAACTCCTGATTCTCTGCTTCATCACTGTGTCATCTGGATCCAATTCTTTCCATTCAAGTAGTGCTGTGGTTTCATTTCCATGAGGTCAGATAATGCGGGGTTAGGACACATATGAATTTATCTGTGGGAAACCCCTGCTATGATCCTCCACTGGGATGACACAGGAAGGTTATTTAAAGTCTGAAATCCTGACATATTAAAGTCAATGGAGGTTTTGCAGTTAACCTCAATTTGGCCAGGATTTCACCCCTGAGACTTCATTTTTCTTACTGCTTTCTGCTCCAGAACAGGTAAAACTATCTTCCCAAAGCCAACAGGAGTGCTATTAGTTTAATATTAACTAGCTGCCTGCAATTCTAATCTATTCTGAAACCAAGCATTGGAGGTTGTCAGTTTACTGTAAACCTATTAACATGCTAGCCAAGATTATTTTCTTGTGAAATTAATGCTGTTAACATGAGCATGAGCATGCACATAGGATTTATTAGCCATTGTTACATTTGGACTAAACTGCTAGCATCCAGACATGAAAAGAAAGCTAAAATGCAAGTGCAAGTTCCACTTGCAATAAATTTTTAAGCCACCACAAAGTCCCAGCAGGAAAAGGGAAGGGGAACACATATATTTCTGGACAAATCCATTTACTGGATTTCTGCATGACCACAGTGGAATCAGTGGCACTGGTTATTTTATCAGTGTGATGATATAGAAGGAGGAAAAAAAAGGACTTTGTTTCTTTCTTTGCAAGTGGCCACCAGAGAGGTGGATTCATTTTAAAGGAACAAGACAGGAAGGCTTATGCAAAATGAGCAAAAGTTGCAGAGTTCCAGTTGAGAGATGAACTTTCTGAAAAGTCAAGGTGTTGGGGGATTGTTTGAAGCTTATCTTTCTGTCTCTCTTCAGTTCCTGTAGTGGATCTTTCACAGCTAGGCAGCAGCAATAACTCTGCTTTCAGGGCACCCCAAGAGGAAGGCACATTCCAAGCAGACCTGCAGTCCACTGATGCTACATGAAAGAAGATCAAGGCATGAAAGTGTCCTCATGATCACGTTCAGACTTGTGGCATGTGGGACTGGAGGCCCAGCTGGAACACTTCAATAGCTTTGTTTATCTCAATGGCCTGACTTTCCCAGGTAGAACTACTACTTGTCAAATAAAACTAGATTACAAGACTCAAATGTGCAACAAAACTCTGCTCTAATTGAAGGTTCCTTCTTAGGTCTAATTGAAGGTTTCTTCTTAGGTCTAATTGAAGGTTCCTTTGTCTTAGGGTAATGAAGCTGGTGAGAGGCCTGGAGCACAGCCCTGTGGGGAGAGGCTGAGGGAGCTGGGGTTGTGCAGCCTGCAGAAGAGGAGGCTCAGAGCAGAGCTCATTGCTGTCTACAACTCCCTGAAGGGAGGCTGTAGCCAGGTGGGGTTGGTCTCTTCTGCCAGGCAACCAGCAACAGAACAAGAGGACACAGTTTCAAGTTGTGCCAGGGGAGGTCTAGGCTGGATGTTAGGAGGAAGTTGTTGTCAGAGAGAGTGATTGGCATTGGAATGGGCTGCCCAAGGAGGTGGTGGAGTGCCTGGAGGTGTTGAATTAAAGCCTGTATGGGGCACTTAGTGCCATGGTCTAGTTGATTGTCTAGGGCTGGGTGTTAAGTTGGACTGGATCATCTTGTGGAGGTCTCCCAATCTGGTTGATTCTATGACTCTTCAAGCTGACAGCCAGTTCTGACAATGTAATTCTCCATCCTCTCCATGCCTTTTCAAGCATCTCTGTTAGCTCCTGCAAGGCTCCCTTTTATCTGGGATGGTCGCACAGCTTTTCCCTGGCATGTGGGTGAACCAGCATGCTCTCACAAGGGAAAGACTTTTCCAAGAAATAGAAATAAATTCTTCTAGATGTGCTACTGAAATTCTCCAGGGATTTCTTTCTGGACATGACAAAAATGTAAGCAAAAGGTAGCCTAGCTTTTCCCTTCCTCCCAGTTCCCAGAAACTCACTGCAAACCAGGGATTCACCCAGCCCTGCTTGAATGCAATACATTCATAATCCTCTTTCTGTTTTTGTTAGGCAGAAGGGATATTGACTGCACTGCTGGTGTCTGCAGCTCATCGTTCTTGAGACAGCCCAGTATAAAGGTTTAGCCTATTCCCTGCTTTCCTGGTGCTGACAGCATGTTTGTGCATTTGACAGTGGATTCTCTACCCTGTAAGAAGCAGTTTCTGCTCTCACTCTGCCAGAAAAGATTGTGTACAATAGATGAGTCAATGTAGGTAAAAAAGAAGCTGACACTGATAACTTGTCTGCTGCTAAAATTAAGAGTGTGAGTCCCTGTTTAAGGGCCACGACTATAAACCACATTCAAATACAAGGAATAGCTAAAAAGCAAATGACCTTTGAACTTATGTCTCCCTGGCTTCTCTGAACTTTCCACAAGGCTGCTAGCTTGTCTGACAAGAAGTCTCAGACACTCCTGAGAAATAATGCTGTCCCAGCAATTTTCCTTCATGTGGCAGCTTTAATTTCCTTTTATATATATAAAGTGAATGCTGCCTTCCTGAAGGTAAGCTCTGTGTGAACTACCAACATCATGAAGCTGAAATTATAAGTCACATAAATGCTGATAGAAAAATGTTTTCTTACTACTTGCTTCTTACTCCAGTGCTGTTCTGTATTTATTAGCAAATAAATATCCCCGTAGCCTGGAGAAGAGGAGGCTCAGGGCAGAGCTCATTACTGTCTGCAGCTACCTGAAGGGAGGCTGTAGCCAGGTGAGGATTGGTCTCTTCTGCCAGGCAAGCAGCAACAGAACAAGGGGACACAGTCTCAAGGTGTGCCAGGGGAGGTCTAGGCTGGATGTTAGGAGGAAGTTGTTGTCAGAGAGAGTGATTGGCATTGGAATGGGCTGCCCAGGGAGGTGGTGGAGGCACTGTCCCTGGAGGTGTTCAAGCAAAGCCTGGCTGGGGCACTTAGTGCCATGGTCTGGTTGACTGGATAAGGCTGGGTGCTAGGTTGGACTGGATGAGCTTGGAGGTCTCTTCCAACCTGGCTGATTCTATGATTCTATAAACATGAATTACTCAAACATGATGAAAGCCTTCTTATTCCCTGGATGCTTCATATAAACAATTACATTTAAAATAATTAAGTGATAAATATCTAAACCAGCTCAGTCGTGGAAATGATTACAGTATTCAGAGCTTTGAGTCATAGAATCATAGAATCAACCAGGTTGGAAGAGACATCCAAGCTCAGCCAGTCCAACCTAGCACCCAGCCCTGGCCAATCAACCAGACCATGGCACCAAGTGCCTCATCCAGGCTTTGCTTGAACATCTCTATGACCTCCAGGGGCGGTGGCTCCACCACCTCCCCGGGCAGCTGATTCCAATGCCAATCACTCTCTCTGCCAACAAATTCCTCCTAACATCCAGCCTAGACCTCCCCCTGGCACAACTGGAGACTGTGTCCCCTTGTTCTGTTGCTGCTTGCCTGGGAGAAGACATATTTCATTGCTATGTTTAAGAGAGGTGGAGACTTGGCACAGGCTGTACTGCAGATCAGCTGAACCAGCACAAAGAAGAATGCTTGAATCTTTGACTGCAATGGATCTTCCTAATCCCCATCTTTTAACATAGGGTTAGCAAAGCCAGAGTGTTAAGAAGATTTTTTTTAATATAAAATGGCTTTCTTAGTCCTGAAATGTTAATCAGATTGGTATTTCATTTTATTCCCTTTCTATTTAAAGCCTGTTCTGCTCTTGCATGAACTGTAAAGCTTTCATTGAGAAGACTGACATGAATACTAAAAAGGAAATATAAACTACATAATTAGCTCTGGAGGACTTAATAGTTGAAGGGATACACTTTAGGAAATAATCCTAAATGTTCAAGGAAGGAAATGCATGATCAAATTGCTGAACACAGTTCTGGAGCCCCCAGTACAAGAGGGATGTGGAGATGCTGGAGTGTGTCCAGAGCAGGGCCACGAGGATGCTCAGAGGGCTGCAGCAGCTCTGTTACGAGGACAGACTGCAAGAGTTGGAGGTGCCCAGGCTGGAGAAGAGGAGGTTCCATGGTGACCTTATTGTAGCCTTCCAGGATCTGAAGGGGGCCTCCAAAAAAGCTGGGGAGGGACTTTTTAGGCTATCAGGAAGTGAGAAGACTAAGGGAAATGGAACAAAGCTGGAGGTGGGGAGATTCAGCCTGGATGTGAGGAGGAAGTTCTTGAGCATGAGTCATGAGAGCCTGGAATGGGTTGCCCAGGGAGGTGGTTGAGGCCCCATCCCTGGAGGTGTTTAAGGCCAGGCTGGCTGAGGCTGTGGGCACGCTGATCCAGGGTAGGGTGTCCCTGCCCATGGCCGGGGGGTTGGAACTAGATGATCCTTGTGGTCCCTTCCAACCCTGACTGATTCTATGGTCAAAGAGTTTTACCCAATCTGTAATTCCCAGGATACTGCAAACAGTTACCCTTTGGTAGCAAAATGACTGCTTAATAATAATGACTGCTGAATAATAGGGTGACACTTAATTGCTGTAAATATCCTGCCTGAATAATTCTATGTAAAAGAAGAGTTGAAGAAAAAAGGGCATGATTTAAAAAGGATGATTTAAAAGAATTTTAAACAGTTGTTGTTTGGTTAAAAACAAAACTGGATGGTTTCTGAACAGATAATGATGTGAAATATATTGAAGTCCATTCTTTAAGCTAGAAATAGTTTGCATCACTAAAAAGGAAAAAAAAACCCATGTAACACAACATCAGAATCACTGAAAAAAAGGTATCAGCTCTACTTTGTTATATATCTGTTAATATTCAAGATCAGACTAAATTAGTTATTTCAGCTGTCCCCCTAATTTTGTCTAAAACTACATTATTGCCTGGCTCAGGAGCAGTGTGGGCAGCAGGACAAGGGAGGTTATTCTGCCTCTGTGCTCAGCACTGCTCAGGCCGCACCTTGAGTGCTGTGTCCAGTTCTGGGCCCCTCAATTCAAGAGAGAAGTTGAGGTACTGGAACATGTCCAGAGAAGGGCAATGAAGCTGGTGAGGGGCCTGGAACACAAACCCTATGAGGGAGCTGGGGGTGTGCAGCCTGCAGAAGAGGAGGCTCAGGGCAGAGCTCATTGCTGTCTACAGCTACCTGAAGGGAGGCTGTAGCCATGTGGGGTTGGGTGCTGCTGCCAGGCAAGCAGCAATAGAACAAGGGGACACAGCCACAAGTTGTGTCAGGGGAGGTCTAGGCTGGATGTTAGAAGGAAGTTGTTGGCAGAGAGAGTGATTGGCATTGGAATGGGCTGCCTAGGGAGGTGGTGGAGTTGCCGTGCCTGGAGGTGTTCAATAAAGCCTGGCTGAGGCACTTAGTGCCATGGTCTAGCTCATTGGCTAGGGCTGGGTGCTAAATTGGACTGGATAATCTTGGAGATCTCTTCCAACCTGGTTGATTCTATGACTCTGTGATTTGCTTCTCAATATTAGTGGAACTCTGATACCATTAAAGGAGAAGTTAGTAAGGTCATTAAATTAAATTTAAATTCATACAGCTTATCCAACATAAATAAATAATCCAAATATTTTTCATCCAAATCGAATGCAATGTTCAGTTAAGGGAACAGAACATTCTGTAAGAATTTAAATCCACACAGTGACTTGAGATATTTTCATAAGACAAGGCCAACTTACAGTCAACCTTAGGTTTAGTCCTTTTTTTCTGTACCTTACTTACAGTCCTTCCAAGGAATAGCAACAGTAATATGTAAATGAGAAAGAAGATCATGCTGGTAATTTTGTTTGTTTCTCCAAAGTTCAGGATACTTTGTCTCTGCTGTTCAATTTCTACTCACTTAACTGTGCCCAAGAATGACCATCAATTAAGCCAAGATGACAAGATCAGTCTCCACAGGAGCCCAAGGCACCATATCCAGGCAACTTTTAGACAAAGACACAAGCAGATATATTTTATGATGGTTGTCCTTTGAAAAAGAGACAGGACCTCTCAGTCCTGCATGTGTAAGTTGATGTTGTTGAGTGCGTATGTGTGGGCACTGGTACCTTTGCACGCGGCTGAAAATGTCAGCATCTGCTACCCGACAGTCTCCATCCATGGAGATCTCAGTAACAAGTCAGGGCAGTTGAACTGAACCAAAGCCAGCAAGTTATGTCATTAATTCCCTCTGATATCTACCAAATGAAAATGTCTTTGACTCTTATTAACCTGAGATGTATTTTACAAGTGAGCTGCTTGTGATAGGAGCTCTGGATCATTAATGACCTTAGAATCATAGAATCAACCATAGAATCAAGAGACCTCCAAGATCATCCAGTCCAACCCATCACCTTAAGTCATAGGTGTCTCTCTTCTTTTTCCTTCTTAGCTAGCTCCATAAAAGATCTAAACACGATCATAGAATCATAGAATCAACCAGGTTGAAAGAGATCTCCAAGCTCATCCAGCCCAACCTAGCACCCAGCCCTGGCCAATCAACCAGACCATGGCACTAAGTGCCTCATCCAGGCTTTGCTTGAACACCTCCAGGGATGGTGACTCCACCACCTCCCTGGGCAGCCCATTCCAATGCCAATCACTCTCTCTGCCAACAACTTCCTCCTAACATCCAGCCTATACTTCCCCCAGCACAACTTGAGACTGTATCCCCTTGACCTCACCTATGACAGTGGTTGAAAAGGAGGTTTGTTTTTGAGGTGTTTTGGTTTTTTTCCTGTTGATCTCCCCTTTTGTAAGGCAGTTTTGACTGTAGGAATCCACATCAATCAGCTTTTCAGAGACTCAACTTAGTTAAAATCAGCTCCTCAAAGATCTGTATTTCCTTGCAAATCTTGGCATCTGTTGGGAAAGAAGCCTTATTTTGGCTGAATTTCCACTGCTAGGCTTTTACTTGACTTGTTTCTACCACTGCAACTCAGTCCTAACTTTATTAGCTTCAGCCACAGAAATGTTGTATCACCATGGGGACACAGAATTAAGCACTCTAGACACAGTACTGCAAAGGGCTGGACACTCAGCAAAGCCTGAGGCCAGGACAGGCTTAATTATAAACACAGTCTTTCCACCATCACCAGGAGGATTCTCAGACACACACATACATACATACACTATCTAGGGCATGAGGAACAGACTACTCAGATCCAACCTCTGAGCCTCATCCTACACATTCTCTGTTTCACATTCCACAGGTTTTCTCTGCTTGAATCTTCAGCCTTTTTTTTTTTTACCCAGTTCCTTTTTTTTTTCACTTGGAAAATGGAAAGTCAAAGTCTAAAGACTGACTTTGATCTGAGATGTCATAACATAAACAGCAGATGTAAATACTTCTTTGGTAACAACTAATCTGTTTGTAAATCTCCTGTTGAATCAGAGCTAAAAATAATTTCATTCTATGTTATTTGGCATAATTCATTGGTTTTATACTCTGGGAAAACAGAAGAAATATTACTAACTTTAAGGAATTTGTGATATTAAGATGTCCCACAGCTAGTTCTTTATATACCTTAGTGCCATGAGAGGCATGAAAGAGGGAGCCTAAACTCTTACTCCATTTATCAAAGGGTAGAATTTTCTTCTCCTTGTTTGCTTTTCTTAAACTGAAAAAGTCTGAGTCACTCTGATAAGTTTGCCAGGATTAGCCCACTCACTTTGCCTCTTTTACAAGGACATTCCTTTAAATTCACAGCTTAGCCATTGTATTTTACTACTTCCTTGCTCCTGGGCACTAGAACAATTCAGTATCAATACTGCCATTTCACTACACCCCATTTGCTTATTTACAACACAATGAGTTATCTGGGTTTAGTTTTCTTTAAAGCACCATTACAAGAGGGAGTAAAAAACAGGACTTCTATTCCCTCCTCACTCTGAAGAGTTATAGGCCTACAGATCTTCCAAGCAAGAGTTTGTTTCACTCAAGCATCGACTAAGATGGGTCAAATGCCTTCTTTAGCCCTGTTTCTGAAGGAAGATTATTAGCATGGAATGGCTTAAGTTGGAAGAGACCTTTGTGATCATCTGCTCCAACCACACCACCATGGGCAGGGACACCTCTCAGCTAGACTTGGCTGCTCAAGGCCTCATCCAACATGGTCTTGAACACTCCCAAGAAGGAGGCATCCACAGTTTCCCTGGGCAGCCTATGCCAGAGTCCCACCATCCTGCTACTGAAGAACTTCCTAAGATAACCTACTCCACTTGTCCTGTTGCTGGACATCCTTATGAAAAGTCCCTCTCCAGCCTTCCTGTAGGATCCCTACAGGTACTGGAATGCAGATATAAGATCCCCTCAGCATCTTCTCTTCTCTGGGCCAAACAAACCAGGGACACTAGAATTGGATGCAGTGTTCAAGGTGGGGTTTCACCTGAGCAAAGAGGCAGAGTGAAGTCTCTTGATCTGCTGGCGACACTCCTCTTGATGCAGCCTGGGACACAATTTGCTTTCTGGGCTGCAGGAGTGCACTGATGAGTCATGTTAGTGTCTCATCAACCAATACACCCAAATCTCTTTCTTCTAGAGCTACTCTCAACCCACTCAAGGCAAGATTGGACGTGGCACTTGGTGCCATGGTCTAGCCTTGAGCTCTGTGGTAAAGGGTTGGACTTGATGATCTGTGAGGTCTCTTCCAACCCTGATGATACTGTGATACTCTTCACCCAGCCTATATTTGTCCCTGGGATTGGACCAGTGCAGATCATAGAATCATAGAATTCACAATAGATGCCATGAGGAGCACAAGGTTCACAACAATAAAGTACTCAAGCAGGATTATGTGACAACCCAGTCATACAGATGTTAGCTGTTTCTTTTCCTAACACTGTTTAGAAATGTTACAAAAACCATTCAATAAATATACAATTTGGCTTCTTCTCACAGCAATGAAGTGGTTAAATTATTGAAAGGGTGCCACTGTATTTCATGGTGAGTTTCAGAGTTCAGCCATGCATCACAGACTCTCTAAAAACAGGTTCTGGACATAATTGGTCTTGAACATAATACTGTGTATGGTTCTGGAGCCCCCCAGCACAATAAGGACATGGAAGTATTTGAGCCAGTCCAGAGGAGGCCACCAAGATACTCAGAGTATTGCAGCAGCTCTGCTCTGAGGACAGGCTGAGAGAGCTGGGGCTCTGCAGCCTGGAGAAGAGAAGGATTTGAGGAGACCTTGGAGTGGCCTTCTAGTATCTGAAGGGGGCTACGGGAGAGCTGGGGAGGGAATATTGACAAGGTCTGGTAATGACAAGACAAGAGGTAATGGGCTTAAACTGGCAGGGGGGAGATTCAAAATGGATGTTAGGAAGAAGCTCTTTGCAGTGAGGGTGGTGGAACATGGGCACAGGCTGCCCAGGGAGGCTGTGGCTGCTCCCTCCCTGGAGATGTTCAAGGCCAGGTTGGCTGAGGCCTTGAGAAACCTGTTCTAGTTGGAAGTGTCCCTGCCTATGGTGTGGGGTTGGAACTAGATAATCTTTGAGGTTCTTTCCAACCTAAATCATTCTATGATTGTGAAAACTAATTGGCTCAAGGGTTCTCAGGTTGGGTGATAATATGCTAAGCCCATCAGAGATTTGAACAGTACTTACATTTAGATGCCTCCATACCACCAAAATACTACTGTATGCATCAGCGTTCTCTGAATCTGTGGCTTAGGACCACACTGTGTTTCTGTACCTACTTCCCATGGATTTCTTATTTGAGCATAGATCAAAGTGGGAAGATACCCAGAGCATTGATGCAGAAAGAAACTTTTACGTATTTTCTGGATAAATAACCTTTTGGCTTGAAAAGTTTCAATTCCAGGAGTTCTCACACCCCATACACTCAACAAGTTGCACAGCACCCAACTCTGGCAAGCCTTTCTTCCAAAGAAATCAAACCAGACAGCCACACACTCAAACTGGACTTCAAGCCTGTGATTTATTTTATTTGTTCAGAGACAGAGCTAGCTAGCCTTACAAAAACATCAGAGCTTAACAGGACTTGAACCTGATAGGATTACTTTGGAACTGCCTAACTGTTACACAACCTGAGACCAGAAATGCTCACCAAAACCGCTCAATATCATCAGGGAAAAGTTCAAGACCAGGAGAGATTCAGCACCTGCTTTTAAGAAATGACTGTTTTCTATATAGAAGAGGCATTGAAAAGGATAGCAAGGCACAGCCAATACAAACAGGTTTCAAATGAACTACTTTTAATCAGTCATCACTTAAATGAAACAGAGCTCTTTGCTTTCCTTTTCCCAAATAATGTGGTTTCTGTTGTTGAGTCTGCTTGGAAGTGGTATTATCTGTTTGTGACTGCCTACATGAGTTTTGACTGTGGAAATAAAACTGACTACAGGGTCTAAATCTTACATGTCAAAGGCTTTCATTATTTTGCAGAGAATCCATTTAGCCCTTTCAAATATTTGCTGGCCATTGTGTAAGAGGGTTTTTGGTTTCCCATGATCTAGATAAGGAACATGGGAAATAAAAATATCAAATTATCATATTTCAAGTATGCAATTAAGCCCTTCACCTTCAGCAGTGACACTGCTCAATGCACTCTTCAGGCAGGTCTTTGAATCATGGCTGTTATGATCTGGTGATAGAGGATCATATTCTCAAGTGATATATAGCATCGCTGAGCTCTGAGAGTTTGCTGCCAAAGATTAGAGACAGAATTAGTAAGTTGGGGAGCTTCAAAAAAAGCCCATAAATGTGTCACCACCTCCTTCTAATAAATGCATAGTTTCCACTGATGAGGTAGTTTAGAGATGTCAGATAACCACCTGCCCTTAAAGCAACTGTGGAAATTTTCATTTCTCCTTCCCATCCCATTTATTTTCTCCCTTCTTATTTTCATTCTCTTCTCTCTTTCCCCTTCCCTTCATAATACGAAGCAGTGCTAGACATTTCATCTCTTGCTTTTTCTTCCAGATGGAGATATGTTCAGGATGGTGCTAGTTTGAGCCTAGCTGGGATATTTTAGTGAGAGGAAGTAGATGCTAGGCTGTGAAAAGGAAACAATGGTGATGGCTGCACTCATAGGCTTGCTGAGATGAATAAAACCAAGAACACAAATATAGATAACAGAGTTGCTCTCTCTGGCTCTGTCTGCCTGCACTTCTCTCTCTAACTTGCTGCCTAACTAATCTATCTGCTTCCTAATCCCCCTGGCCAATTCACCAAACTCACCTTGAACATAAGGCAAAGTATTTTCTTGAACACCTCCAGGGACAGTGACTCCACCACCTCCCTGGGCAGCCCATTCTAATGCCAATCACTCTCTCTGGCAACAACTCCCTCCTAACATCCAGCCTAGACCTCCTCTAAGTACATCTTGAGACTGTGTCCCCTTGTTCTGTTGCTGGTTACCTGGCAGAAGAGCCCAACCCCACCTGGCCACAGCCTCCCTGCAGGTAGTTGTAGACTGAGTAAATTTCTGTCTTCCCTCTGGCTCCCCAGAAGTTTTAAAACATAAGAGTGTTGGTGCTTAACGTTTCTCCTGGTACATACTTGGTATTTAAGCTTGTAGGAGATTTAAGAACATTTACAACCCTTGCTCTCAGGGTGCAAAGTGCAAAGACTCATCACTTTGTGAGATTTATTGAAACAGACCCTAGAGCAGCTCAAGCTCTTTAACTAATGCAACATTACCAGAGCTTGGGTTGAGGCAGCAGGGTTCAGCACATAGCATCCAAGATATTTTTAACAGCTGTTTGTTCAAAAGAGAGAGAAGATACTGAGAAGCTGATGTGGAGGTTGTTTCTGCTCTGGTGTTGGCTGCCAAGACACTTTATTAGCAAGTTATGATGGTAGACTATTCAGGATTAATACCACTGTGAGATTTGCTCAAAAAATGATGCCCAACCTCATTGATTCCAGTGCTGTTTTGCAATCTCTGATGAAACTAATCCTACATAGTTTGCATTCCATTACTTAGAGCATAGAATTTCCTTTCTTGCCCCATTTCCTTTCTCTGCTTTCCTTCTCATACTCTATTTAAAACTTTCCTTTTCTCTCTGGCTGACTAATTATGTATCCTCGTTTAAGCAAAAGCATTTAGTGTCATCTTTCAGCACCTCATTATCTCTTTTTACATAGGAATCTCCTGTCCCTGTCTTAGTAAAGACAAATTTATTTCCCTCTAAATCAGATTACTTTAATGCCATTAAATTGAGACTGAGGTAGTATTTCATGGAAGAAGGAATTTAAGTTGAGGAGCTATTATTGAAATGCAGAGTCACAGCTTATATAGCTTTTATCTGTCTCCTGGGAGTGATTTGGATTAGGTGTTTTCCATCTGAATCAAAGACTTAACAAAAGAACTATTCTCTCCATCTGTGCATGCAGCTTCACAGTGTAAATACCATTCTACCACTTGAAATTACATGGTTCATAGATTCATAGAATGGTTTAGGTTGAAAGGGACACTGAAAATCATCTAGTTTCAACCTCCTTGACATCTTCCACTAGACCACTTTGTCCAGGGCTTCATCCATCCTGGTCTTGAATACCTTCAGGGAGAGGGCATCCATGACCTCCCTGTTCCACTGTCTCACCACCCTCACTGTAAAGAACTTCTTCCTAATATCCACTCTAAATCTACCTGCCTCAAGCTTAAAGCCATTTCCTATCCTATCACTACAAGCCCTTGCAAAAAGTCCTCTGCCCAGCTTTCTTATAGGCCCCCTTCAGACACTAGAAGGCCACTATAAGGTCTCCTTGGAGTATTGTTTTCTCTAGATTGAGCAGCCTCAACTCTTCCAGCTTGTCCATGTAGTGGAAGTGCTCCAGCCCTCTGACCATCTCCGCAGCCCTTCTCTGGACCCACTCCATCAGGTGCATTTCCTTCATGCACTGAGTATTCCAGATGCAGTCTCACCAGAGCAGGGTGACAGAATCACCTCTCAGCCTGTTGGCTACACTTCTTTTGATGGAGCCCAACATGTGATAGGTCTTCTGGGCTGCAAGCACTCACTCTCAGCTCATGTCCAGCTTCTCAGCCACCAGCACCTCCAGGTCCTTTTCCTCAGGGCTGCTTTCTATCACCTCCTTCTCCAGCCTGTATTAATAGTGAGGGTCATTCTGACCCAGGACTCTGTATTTAGTCTTGTTGAACCTCATGAGGTCCACCAGACTGGTACAGTAAAAAAATCCACAGTGGAAATCTGTGGAAAATTTTATGAAACAAGTTGACATCCTGGCGTGGCTCAGGAGCAGTGTGGCCAGCAGGACAAGGGAGGTTCTTCTGCCCCTGTGCTCAGCACTGGTCAGGCCACACCTTGAGTGCTGTGTCCAGTTCTGGGCTCCTTAATTCAAGACAGATGTTGAGGTGCTGGAATGTGTTCAGAGAAGGACAATGAAGCTGGTAAGGGGCCTGAAACACAGCCCTGTGAGGAGAGGCTGTGGGAGCTGGGGGTGTGCAGCCTGCAGAAGAGGAGGCTCAGATCAGAGCTCATTGCTGTCGACAGCTACCTGAAGGGAGGCTGTAGCCAGGTGGGGTTGGGCGCTGCTGCCAGGCAAGCAGCAACAGAAGAAGGGGACACAGTTTCAAGTTGTGCCAGGGGAGGTCTAGGCTGAATGTTAGGAGGAAGTTGTTGGCAGAGAGAGTGATTGGCATTGGAATGGGCTGCCCAGGGAGGTGGTGGAGTCACTGTCCCTGCAGGTGTTCAAGCAAAGCCTGGCTGAGGCACTTAGTGCCATGGTCTGGTTGATTGGCCAGGGCTGGGTGCTAGGTTGCACTGGATGAGCTTGGAGGTCTCTTCCAACCAGGTTGGTTCTATGATTCCATTATTTTAGTAACTTTTTCTGTTGCTTCCCTTGAGAAATAAGTTAGTGGGTTAAAGAAGACAAGCAAGTGAACATACTGGGAGACTTATCACTGGCAATAATTTTTTTCTTCAGAAATAAAAAAAATATAAGATCATAAAGATATAAAATGGCTGCAGTGATTTACACCAAAGAGTTGTCTTTTGCAGAATCCTTTTCCTGACAATGGCCAACAGCAAGAGCAGAGCACATATAAGTTCTCCAGAGCTCCAAGATATCCACAGCCTAAGTCTCCAAGATAGCCACAGCTTAGGAACTTCTTGAAATAAGTTTATATGTAGAAAGTTGTAAGTTACAGTCACTGCTGGGCCCAGCCCTCGTGCATTTATTTAATAGCATTTAAAAGCCATTTATATATTTGACCTCTCCAACATCCTGTGGCAATGAGATCCACAATTCTATTAAACATCATGAGAAAAAGTACTTCCTTTTGTTTGTTTGTCCCTGAGGGAAATGAGAACAAAGGAATGGATGTTGTATTTAATCAATAATGGGTGACACTGCTGTGGGAGACACTTGCAGAGATGCCCAAGGAAGATTCTGATCCAGAGCACAGCTTTGCAGCTAGGAGAGTGAGAGGGCACTCACATCACAGTCCAAAGAGTGAGCTGAACTATCTTGGACTGGGGAAAATCAGGTAAGTATGTCCTTGTAATGTGTTACAGAACTTCTTCTGACAATGTGCTCTTTTCAGTCCTGGCTATGTGCCACAAACCAGTGCTAGATGTTTGTCCACATGCTTCTGGTGAGAGATTCAAATGAGTGAAACAAAAAGGCTTTATCTCAGGGACACTCCACTGAAGACCCTGCTATGGAAATAACATTAACAGGAAACTGTATTGCAAAGGAGCCTGTGACAGAGGGACAGGACATCTACAAAGAGTACAGATCTAGATATTATCCAAACTATCTCACACTGATGTCTGTAAAGGCAGGCTCACAGTACTGCTGATCCACACCACTGCTAGCACCTCACTGCTTGTGTAAGGCTTCTGCACTCCTAATCATAGAATCAAGCAGGTTGGAAGAGACCTCCAAGATCATCCAGTCCAACCTAGCACCCAGCCCTAGCCAGTCAACTAAACCTCATCCAGTCCTTTCTTGAACACCTCTAGGGACGATGACTCCACCATCTCCCTGGGCAGCCCATTCCAATGGCCCATACAGCTCACGTGGTTGGAGGTGGACAGTACACAAACTGTTTCCCTTTCCCATTCTGAAATCCCATCAAACAATAACTGGCTGGGATAATTACAGCTTGATTTGGTTTTTGCATTTTAAATAGAAATGACTTTAACTAGCTTCTAGTTGAAGCTGTTAGAATATGTGATCACGGGGTGTTAACTTTGACACAGGGCTGACCATGTCAGCAGCAACCACTGTATGACAGAGTTTGGCACAGTGATCCTTGAAAGGAAGCTGACAAACAGCATGCAATTATCTGAGATAAACAGGCATGATAGAAACGCTCATTTTATAATGCCAAGCTGAATAGACACAGAACAAATGAGAAACTCCTGTGGTCTGGAGCTCACTGTGCCACTCTCCCTTTTGTGGCACTTCCATACCTTAGTTTCCTTTAGGAAATCAAACCAAAAAAAGCTTTAATTGACATTTACATGTGAATAAAATTAATCCTGACCTCTAAGTGTTCCCAGTAGTGTTTATTTTATTTGGTTCTCTTAGTTGGACCTGGCAAGAGTTTTCTACCAAGCAGGGACAATGAAGTGTCTAGCAGAATAAGTCTGTAAAAAAGTCCTGTTACAGAACAAGCTTTCAAAAAGCCAAATGGATCAAGAAAACAACAAAAGAGTTTGAATGATAAATCAGCTCTTGTAAAAAGCTTAAACTGCAGCCACAGGTATCGAGTCAGTCATAAAAATACTCTAAAACCAATCACACTTTTGACTTAAAGGAATCAGAGTTTGGTAACTACTGACAGCTGGCAAGGTGGCTGGTTTTTTATTCAATCCTGCCTGTTTCTGGGTGCCTGTGTTTTTCTGAAGCATTTAAATGGTGTCTGTCAAAAAAAAGAAAGCCACATTTAGCAGTAAAAAAATAATCCACAAAAATGAAAAGATCTCCTTGTTGGGAGAGTATTGGGAGCACAGGCACAATAAATAACTAAATGGCAGGAGCAAAGTTGAGACAGCAGAGAGCTGGATCCCCCATTCACATTTTAGATGAGTTTTTGGTTTTCATGGTAAAATCAATTAGCCTATACTGCAACTTAAGTTTCTGTCTTTGAAATAGGGCTTGCAACTGACTACCTGGCGGAGATTGTGCCAATGGTTCAGAGACATTTAGGTATCACAGCAATGAGAGGTGTGGAGGCTTTCAAGGTAGACATATCTCTGCTTTTTCACAGAATCATAGAATCAGTCAGAGTTGGAAGGCACCACAAGGATCAGCCAGTTCCAACCCCCCTGTCATGCCCAGGGACACTCTACCCTAGAGCAGGCTGCCCACAGCCTCATTCAGCCTGGTCTTAAATGCCTCCAGGGATGGGGCCTCAACCACCTCCCTGGGCAACCCATTCCAAGCTCTCACCACTCTCATGCTGAACAACTTCCTCCTCACATCCAGTCTGAACCTATCCATCTCCAGCTTTGCTCCATGAAATGTAGCAGGAAATGATGGGGTTTTGCTTGCAAAGGGGGGAGCAATACTATATCTAAATGACAGGACTTAAGAGTTTGAAATCCAACCTTGTAGCTCTAATGGTGCTTGAACACAGCAAAACTCCTTAGATCCAGAAAGAGTAAAAAGAGAGAACGATGCACTGTACTGAGCATAGCATCACTTTGAAAGTCTGTTGAAAACATAATCACCTAAACAGCTAACAGCATGATCTTGAAAGCCTCTTCCAACCAGATACATCCTGTGAGTCTGTGAAAGGCTGAGAGACCTTGGTCTCCTTCTCTGGAGAATTTCCTGTGACTGACTCTGTGACACCTGGGGCTCTTCAGTCTGATAAAGAAAAGGCTGAAAGGAGATCTTATCAATGCTTATAAATATCTGAAGGGTGGGTGTGAAACAGATGGGGCCAGTCTCTTTTCAGCAGTGTCCTGTGGTAGGATGAGGGGCAGTGCATTCCAGCTGGAATACAGGGAGTTCTGCCTCAATAGGAGGAAGAACTTTACCCTAAGGGTGAGAGAGCACTGGAACAGGCTGCCCAGAGAGGATGTGGAGCCACTTCTCTAGAGACTCCATCTCTACTGCCTTCAGCTTTGGGCTCCCCAGTTTAAGAGGGACAGGGATCTGCTGGAGTCCAACAGAGGGCTACAAAGATGATTAGGGGACTGGAGCATTGCCTGATAAGGAGAGGCTGAGGGACCTGGGACTGTTTAGTCTGGAGAAGACTGAGAGGGGATTTAATCAATGTTTATAGATATCTGAAGGCTGGGGGACAGGAGGGGTGGAGGACAGGCTCTGCTCACTGCTCCCGGGGATAGGACAAGGAGCAATGGATGGAAGCTGCAGCACAGAGGGTTTCACTTCGACACAAGGGGCAACTTCTTTACTGTAAGGGACCCAGAGCACTGGAACAGGCTCCCCAGAGAGGTTGTGGAGTTTCCTTCTCTGGAGACTTTCAAGGCCTGTTTGAATGTGTGACCTGAGCTAGGTTGTATGGTCCTGCTGTGGCAGGGGGTTTTGACTCAATGATCTCTTTGGGTCCCTTCAAACCCCTAGTACCCTGTGATCCTGTGACTTTCAAGACTGTTCTGGATGCATTTCTGTGTGATCTGCTGTAGGTGATCCTGCTTTGGCAGCAGGGATTGGACTCAGTCTCTAGAGGTCCCTTCCAATCCCAAATGTTCAATAATTCTATAAATAACTGTACATTTTTGGAAGATGCAACAACTCTGTTCTGGTATTAGGAAGACTGCATAAATGTCTATGTGACTCCAAACACCCTTTGTGTGCTTCTCTTTTGGGAAGTTGCATTGAATTGAATTGCTTCCAAAAGCTCTTCTCAGTTAAATAAAAGTATATCCAAAGCTCAGATCTATTCCTGAGCCACCAGGCAAGCCTCTTCTACCTACCATCCCATTCTTATCTCATGTACTTTAATGTATTTGTCTATGCAGCACCTTTGGGAGATAAGAAAATGTCATTATTCTCATTTTGCAGAGTAGAAAATGGAGTCATTTGGTCTCTGGTTCCTACAGTAAGTCAGTTGAATGAATGCAGGTTGGACCCTAACTGGCTTAACGCATAGAGCTAAGACAGGACAATTCTTCCAGACTGTAGAGATGACAGCAGTAGGTTAATGGTCCCATAGTGATGAGAGTGCACTAATATTCTGCCAATCTAAATATGATCCCTGAACAGAAAGCATGGGATATTAACTAAACAGCTGGCAGGGAAATCTGGCTGGTGCAGTGGGCTGATGAAATGCATTCTTTCATCACTTGTCAGTTCTACAAAATCAATGCAGCTGAATAACAGGGAGGGGGAAAAGAAATCTGAATGTGGTACACTGCTTTAGAAAAACAATTATCAGAGGATCACACAAGTGTACTCCTGACTCACAGATAGCACAGACTGATCTCCCATTCTGCCATAAGATTAAGCTATTCTGACAGATAAAAGTAGAATGTTGTTAAAATACTACTGGCATTAAAGGTGAGGAATTAACAGAGACATATAGAAAAGGAGCATCTGATGGATTATCATAATTCCACTCTATAACAGAGAGCTAGATAGTCAGAAATAAGAAAGAGAGTAGTTAGGATAGACAAACCAAGAGGTTTCTAGTCCCTAGAGGAGTCTATGATGTTTGAGCGAGTTTCACTCCTTGCCTGCACAGCATACTGGAACTTCTGGAGTGTGTAAACACACATGAAAAGAAAAAGAGGTTTCATAGAATCAACCAGGTTGGAAGATACCTCCAAGATCATCCAGTCCAACCTATCACCCAGCCCTATCCAATCATCTAGACTATGGCACAGGCTTTTCTTGAACACCTCCAGGGACAGTGACTCCACCACCTCTCTGGGCAGCCCATTCCAATGGCAAATCACTCTCTCTGTGAAGAACTTCCTCCTGTTTATCCCAGGTAGTCAACATGGATTCTGCAAGAGAAAGTCTTGCTTGACCAATCTGATAGCCTTTTAAAGGTGGCATAAATAGATGGATACCTGAGGGGAGAGCAGTGGATACGTTCTAGCTTGACTTCAGCAAGGGCATTGACAATGTGTCCTGTGGCACTCTCACAGCCTGTTTTATTCTGTTGAGCAAAAATGACAAGTCCAGAAAGATCTACAACTGAAATAAATGGGATTGTTTGGCATTTAAATAGTAACCTCTGGCATTGAGACAGAACAACTGGCAAATCAAGACAGATTCTCAAGGCCTTTAAATAAAAGAACAGGTAAGATGATTTTGTTAATTAAGCATAATTTTTCTGAAGCTCAAAAATGCATATATATATATATTAATATTTTTACATATGCATAAGCTATGTCTATATGTTCAGACCCCTGGAAACTTTGAATGTGTGAGATATACAGAGAAAAGCATGAAATTCTGCTCTCTCCACCTCCCCTGAGAAAGAAGAATTCAAGGGAAAAGGTCTAAATATAATTATATAATTAATAATTACAATAATTATTAATATTATTATAATAGAATTCTATGATAAGGATCTCAGTATGATGAAAATCTTCCCTTTCCATGGAAGAGATGAAATGTCATCCTGGCAAAGCTGTCTTGAGATGAGGGAGCTGAAATTTCCCTCTGAAATACACCTGCCTGACATGCAGGCCAGTCCCCAAGGCCAGGCACAAATCATAGAATCATAAAATCAGTGAGGTTGGAAGAGAGCTCCAAGATCATCCACTCCAACCTAGCACCCAGCCCTATCCAGTCAACCAGAGCATGGCACCAAGTGCCTTATCCAGTTCTTTCTTGAAGACCTCCAAGGACGGTGCCTCCACCACCTCCCTGGGCAGCCCATTCCAATGGCAAATCACTCTCTCAGACAACTGGCGCCTCGCAGCACCATCCTTCACTCTGTACTCAGCCCAAACATCCTTTTGGTTCCAGTGGCAGCTCTGCCTACATACACACACAAGCAATAAATAACTGGGTGCTCTAGGCGCTCTGAATCACTTTGGCATTCACTTTTCTGCATCCAAGAGACACAGCAGTCTCCCCAAAGGAGTGACTAAAAGGTGACCATTTTTGGCTGAAATGCTAAAAGCCATCTTGAAGCGATCTTAACTTGTTTCCATGGTGACATGTCACTGAAGAAGAGCTGGGCTGACAAGAAGAAATGTGCTAATTGTTTACTTTTTGCTGTTGTTTTACATGTTCTTTCATTCTAGCCATTACAAACCGCCTGTCGCCTCTGTGCAGTCATTGGGCTGTGTGGAAAGGTAAACAGCAAAGTCTTTATTTGTCTGGTAGCTGACAGCATCTCTCCTTGGGGAATGAAAGAAATGGTCTTTATTTTTTTTTCCCCTCCCCTCTTGCCAAAAAAACAATAGAGGTTGCATTAGTCACAGCAGATATGGAAATCTACCAGGCAAAGAAAGTAAGTCATACTCCTGTAGAAACCTAATAAAAACGTCCATTAGGCTTTTCAAAATGACTCTTAACTACCAGGCAAGGAATAATGAAATTGGCAAAACACGAAAAGCAAGGTCTCAATTTGCTTTACAGCTTTCAAATGACCCCACAAACCTCATTAAAAGGGATCAGCGGTGGCAAACGCACTCTCTGCCAAAGCTCTTTGGCAACACAGCCTAACATTTTGAAGGAGACCAGGTTTACATAGAAGCAACAGGGCTTGCTGGTAAGATTAGCTGCTGTCAACATCTCTCACACTGCAAACAGAAAAATCCCTTTTGACTTCCTTGCTTACTGAGTTATCCTGTTGAATTTATTTCATCCACGGTCCATGAGAGCAGATCCTGCAGTTCTTTAGCAAGCTAACATCCAGATCAAACTAATGGAAGGAGATGCTGCCTGAGAAAGGTTGGAATTGTGCTTTCTGGAGTAACTATTGTATGCTAATTCTAAGGATATTAGTAGTAGTAGCTTTAAAGAACAGTGCTGTATAGAGTTTAGCATTTTATTGTACATGTTACTGCATATAAACTATAATTAAGGGTAGGTTTTACCCTAAACAGAACAAAATAATCATCAGGAACTCAGTTCCTCACTTCCCACCAGTATTAGAGTATTATTTGGGTTGAAAAGGATCTTTAAGACTTTTAAGAGTCCAGTCATAAAACTAACACTGCCAACTCCACCACTAAACCACATCCTTAAATGCCTCACTTACACATAGAATCATAGAATCAATGAGGTTGGAAGAGACCTCCAAGATCATCCAGTCCAACCTAGCACCCAGCCCTAACCAGTTAACCAGACCATGGCACTAAGTGCCTCATCCAGGCTTTTCTTGAACACCTCCAGGGATGGTGACTCCACCACCTGCCTGGGCAGCCCATTCCAATGGCAAGCACCACAGGAGCACTGCAAAGGCACCTGAGAGCAGAACAGCAGTCTGCTGCTGCATAAAGGGGATGCAGATCAGAATCCATTAGATCTGGGGTTCAGCACACACAAGTCAACCATCAGGAATGGCTCTCATCTGAGGCATCTTTTTCATACCACAGTCGCTTCCCCCAGCAGCCAGTTGCAATGCTTGATAAACCTTTCAGACCCACATCCTCCTCACTACAGCCTTTCAGCTAGCAGTAAGAGCCATGTCTGTGAGAAGGCAGCATCAGGATTTCATCTCAGATTTCCTTCTAAAAGATAAGGTGCAACACAAGTGCAGGCTACGGGTCTGTACAGGAGCTATTTATGGTATGTTAGTTCCAGTTAACTGCTCCACTCAGATAGCAGAATGTGTTGGCTCAGGTGAAAAATTATTTGTGAGGCCAAAAATCTTACTATTTCTTTATATACACACAAAAAGCATCATGCAAAATTGTACCATTTCATATGTTAAATAAGAAAGAAATAAAAAGCAGAAAAGAATAGATATGCTTAGTCAAACTGAGGCAGCAGAGTGAAGGAGAAGTGAATAGAAGTTGTGCTTATTGACTGATGAGTTTGCTTTGCTTTAGCTAGTCCTGAGAACTCCATTATACTATTGAAGTCAATAGGAATACTCCCAAGAGCATGGTTTTCAAGAGTGAAACATCAGATTACAACAAAGCAACCTGAATTTCCATGTCTGTACAACTTTATTCACTGTGTGTCCTGCGCCGGTTTTGGACCGTGAGTGAAGAATTTTAATGAGCCCCACGCAGAGCTCTTTTCAGGGCCAGCTTTGCATAGAAGCATGCCACACTGAGAAACTCCTTGTGTGCTGCTGCTTTATTGTTTTATGCACATTTAAGTCTATCATGATCTCACTCCATACATTTCCTTGTTCCTACTGCATAGGGCTGATAGCTTGTCCACCAGTGAAAGAAGTTCAGCTTTGGAGTTATTCATTCCTACATATCCTCCCTTTCCCCCCCCCCCCCCTTTCATGTTGAAACAGGTAAAACTGCCTCAGAAATCTGCCAAGATACACAATTAGAAGATAAGACCCAAGTCTGAGAATATTTGTCTTTGTTAAAGACTGAAATCCAAGCCCTCAAAATATCTAGCTATAAAATTCAACCCAAGATCATAGGATGTCAGGGGCTGAAAAGGACCTCAAAAGCTCATCCAGTTCAGCCCCCCTGCCAGAGCAGGATCACCTACAATAGATCACACAGGAATGCATTCAGGTGGATCCTGAATATCTTTTTAGAGGGAGACTCCACAACCTCCCCTGGCAGCCTGTTGCAGATGAGCCAGAGGTCTCTTCCAACCTGGTTGATTCTATGATATAGCTTTGAGTGAAAACTGAAAACCAGGCTGATAACTAATTTAGGGAGAAAAGAGGGTTGCTAACTACTTTACTACCTTGACTATGTTTTCCTTTAGGTAACTTATGGTCATACATGGCTAAATAGGGGGTAATATGGTGCCTAAAAAATAAGTGTTTAGTACAAAGTGCCTTTCTTGCCTCTGCACTTCATAGCTAGGGCTGTACTTTCAACCACAACTCTAAAAGCAGCAGGAAGTGAGGATGTGAGGCCAGAATGGGCACAGAAGCAGAAGATGACATAGGTCAGTGTGCACGCTGTAGCTTCAACGTCAAATCCAGCACACTGGGGAGTTGTGAGTTTGGCTGTGTTTCCCAAGCCCAGCTTCTCAGGTGGTCTCAAAGCACAATAAATCCACAGGATGTTTCCATGATGTGCAGACCATAAAGGGAGAAAAATACTAGGAGTCACGTTCTCATTACAGAGGAGGGCTTTGTGGCAACCTTAAGGTGTGACCAATGGCACCAGGATAAAATCATCTTCTGAGGAGCATTACATGCCTAATTAAAACAAGAAAAAGAAAAAAGCATACACTTGATTTCACTCCAGATTCAGCTTTAACTTTGTACAAATATTCTAGTATCATTCTAGCTTTCTTGTTCCCCTGAACTTCCTGCTCAGACTGGAAATGGAAGGGCCAGACAGTTCTCCTCTTCCCAAGGGATGTTCAGAGCGATTCTGAAGGATAGAACATTGATGTTTTCAAAGTTGGAGCTGACATTCAGCTATGAATCATAGATCATCAGTGATTCTTAACAGCGAGATGTACTGGCCAAAACCCATAAGAGCTATCATCAAAGGCAAACAAAAACCCCTTTGCAATCAACAGTGGGAAAAATTGGATCAAGATGTCTGCTTCAAATTTGTATGAGAAATTCCACCAACTCCCATTATTTTCTTTGAACAGGAATCTTTGTTAATGGGAATGGCACATTTTGTGTTTGATAAACTGAGGCAAACTCCAAGGGGTAGGGATGAGCACAGGAGAAAATCAGAAAACAAATTTACTAAAGTATAATTTGGTTCTACTTCATTCCAATTTACTTTTCTCTCTTACAAGATTGAGCTGACATTTTAGCTGTGCTCAATATAATTTGAGGTCAGAACAGGGTTTTGGCAGCATCTGAGAGGAGCTCAGCCCATGTGAGAACATCCAGCCAGCACTTAAGGGTGATGTTAGATTAACAATCAAGCATAGCCCTAACTAACCGGGGGGCCACCAGGCCCCCCGGCCTTTGATCTCCTTCACCATTCACCCAGTGCACACCACAGGGACTCACCAGTGACGATGAGAGGAGGATCCCTCTGCCCAAATGGGCAAGCTTAGGGCTTCTGCCTCTCCTGGGGCCGATTATAAAGGGGAGTGGGCAAGGAGGGCAAAGTGGCCACACCTGGGGTGGGAGGAGACTCCAACACAACCCAGGTGTTCTGGGTTTGGGGGATTAAAGGGGAAAAAAAAAGCAGGGTGGGGTTGGAAAGGGGCAGATACAGTGGGAACTCTCTCCAACTACCTGAAAGGAGGTTGTAGCCAGGTGAGATTTGGTCTCTTCTCCCAGGCACCCAGTGACAGAACAAGAGGACAGAGTCTCAAGCTGCACCAGGGCAGGTTGAGGTTGGATGTTAGGAAGAAATTGGGTGTTGGACTCAATAGTCTCCCTGGGTCCTTTCCAACCCCTAATATCCTGTGATCCTGTGAAATTCTTCATGGAAAGAGTGATTGACATTGGAATGGGCTGCACGTGGAGGTGGTGGAATCATCATCCCTAGGGGTGTTTAAAAGGAGGCTGGAGGAGGCACTTAGTACCATGGGTTAATTATGTAGAAGGGTTAGGTGATAGGTTGGACTTGGTGACCCTGGAGGTCTCTCCCAACCTGGTTATTTCTGTCAAAAGAGAGGTGTTGCTGAAAGGAGGGAGATGGAGAGGAAAAGAGGGGGATGGGGGAAATAGAAAGGAGAGAGAAGGGGGGATTAAAAAAAAATGAAAACTGGACTGTAAAGAAAACAAAACAAAACAAAAGGTGGTCCTGCTCTGGCAGGGAGGTAGGACTGGATGATCTTTTGAGGTCCCTTCTAGCCACTAACATTTTGTCATTCTGCAAGGTATATTCTGCTGGGTTTGTAGCCTTTGTCTAAGGAATCACAGAATCAGTCAGGGTTGGAAGGGACCACAAGGATCATCTAATTCCAACCCCACTGCCATGGGCAGGGACACCCTACCATAGATCAGGCTGGCCACAGCCTCATCCAGCCTGGCCTTAAACACCTGGAAGTGGTGAAAAGAATCAGAGATAAGTTAGCTTCATGTTGAACAACTGAAGTCCTCATCCACTGGAAAGCACTGAAAACCATTCTGGTTTGCAAACCCTAAAAGTTTCAAATCCCATTAGGTAAGTGAAAGAAATGAATGGATTTACAAAGGCTTATTCAATTGTAAAGCTGCTCAGCTCAGCTCATTACCAGTTAATTATTAAATATATATTACAGCCTTTCTTTAGCTGAGATATTTGGGAAACAGATGGCTCCTATCAACAGAGTTAAAAATAAATAAGACTGTCCTCAGAAACATCTGGTACTGGCAACTGCCAGAAACAGTGCCAAGCTTCAAAATTCAAATGCAGCCATTGAGTTGGAGTGCTTCTGTCACTACATTTATGACCCAGAAGGACCAAAGGAAAGACTGAGCTATGAAATTTTATTTGGATTCAGATGCCAAACTATTTCTTCAAGGTATTTGCCTGCACTGAGACCAAAGTCTTTTATTTTAACTTCAGCTTTTACCAACCACAGCTAAATACCAAAGCAGAGGTAAATTGATCATATTTTGTATCTTCTTTTCTAAGTTAAATGAGAATGTGCAACTTTCAGATTTTATTTCCTCATCTTTAAGCAATTTGACATCACAAAAGCTGCTTAACATTTGTTACACGAGGGAGCCTGATCTCACTAAACCTTTCAACCTTTCAACCACCTCTCACTGCAACTTCACCAAACTCTTCTGATCACAGAATCATAGAATCAAGCAGGTTTCAAGAGACCTCCAAGATCATCCAGTCCAACCTAGCACCCAGCCCTAGACAATCAACCAGACCATGGCACTAAGTGCCTCAGCCAGGCTTGGCTTCAACACCTCCGATGATGGCAACTCCGCCACCTCCCTGGGCAGCCCATTCCAATGCCAATCACTCTCTCTGACAACAACTTCCTCCTAACATCCAGCCTAGACCTCCCCTGCCACAACTTGAGACTGTGTCCCCTTGTTCTGTTACTGCTTGCCTGGCAGAAGAGCCCAACCCCACCTGGCTACAGCCTCCCTTCAGGTAGTTGTAGACAGCAATGAGCTCACCCCTGAGCCTCCTCTTCTTTACAATTCCAGCTTCTTCAGTCTCTCCTCATAGGCTTTATGTTCCAGGCCTCTCACCAACTTTGTTGCCCTTCTCTGGACATGTTCCAATATCTCAATATCTCTCTGGGACTGAAAGGTTCCATCTCAGATGGAAAGAGCATTATTTAGCTTGCTGATATTTGGATTAGTCTCTAACTCATTTCCTTGCAAGGGAGTCAAAACACACATCAAAATATTATTGAAGTGTTTCAGTGTTCTCTTATTCCTTTATTTCTATGTTTCTAACAGGAAAGTCCAGTTTCACCCAAAAATATGTTAACCTCACAACCTATGGGTATAGTCCTCTCTTACCAAAAAAGATCTCCCATTTAACTACTGGATTTCCTGCTGAATTCAAGTTTCCACTTTGAAAGTTTATTTTCACAGAAAACAGAATGGAGGTGGGGGGGGATGGTGAGTAGGCTCCATCTGGAAATGTTTTTGCACTAAAACATCAGTTAGACAAACGATTTCCAGCATGATGCTGCATATATAGGGGACAAGTCATGTGGGAAACAGGAGCACTAATGAGGAACTCCAGAGCAGAGTATCCCATTTTTATTATGGCCTTTCTCAAAATCTATGTTAAGAGTTTGCTGGAGTTGTCCTGGAGATGCTATAAAAGAAAGCTTCCTAAGACTACAGATCCTGTAACATAAATTACACCTATGACACTGTGGCTTTTGAAATGTTATTTACCAAACATGACATTAGAGTAATTCTATGCAGTAAACAAGATTTTCTATGCAGGAAACAAGATCTTTCAGTAGCCCCTTTTTGTATTATCTGGTAAGCTCAGCTGTTTGTAGATATACATTGAAACAATGTGTATTCTTCTCTGCAAAACAAAACAAACAAGCAAATAAAACCCAACCAACTAACCAACCACAAAGGGAAAAAAGGGAGGTGGTGGAGTCACCGTCCTGGAGGTGTTGAAGCAAAGCCTGGATGAGGCACTTAGTGCCATGGTCTGGTTCATTGGCTAGGGCTGGGTGATAGGTTGGGCTGGATGAGCTTGGAGGTCTCTTCCAACCTAACTGATTCTATGTAAAGAACTGTTTTTCCATAATATGGTGATGCTGAGAAATTAGGCTTTCCAAGTGGGGAAACAGAGATTTTTTACACTTAGGACAGTTGGGGCTCTTCAACCTGGAGAAGAGAAGGCTTTGAGGAGACCTTTTAGTGATCTTCCAGTATTTGAAGGGAGCCTACAGGAGGGCTGGGAAGGGACTATTGACAATAACTAATGACTAAACAAGGATAATGGGTTTAAACTGGCAGAGGGGAGATTTAAAGTAGATGTTAGGAAAGGGCTCTTTCCAGTGAGGGTGGTGAAACACTGGCACGAGCTGCCCAGAGACATTGTGGCTGCTCCCTCCCTGGAGGTGTTCAAGGCCAGATTGGATGAGGCCTTGAGCAACATGTTTTAGTGGGAGGTGTCCCTGCCTATGGTGGAGGGTTGGAACTGGATGAGCTTTTAGGTCTCTTCCAACCTAAACTATTCTATGATTCTGTAAGTACCACTAGAAAGTGAAATCTTTTATATACAAATGTTTATCTGTTAATTATGAAGCAATGCTGTGAAATATCTCCCCTTTTAATCACTTCTAGAGTTTCCTAGCATATTATGAAGAGTGACTTTAGTATTTGTTCACCTCCAGCTTCCTGAAAACTGAATTTATTTGCAGCATCTCTTAAATAATTTTGAAAGAAAGAGAGAGAAAGAAAGACAGAGATAAAAGAAAGTGTGAAAAAAAGAGAGAAAGAAAGAGAGACAGAAAGAGATAGAGAGAGAAAGAAAGAAAGAAAGAAAGAAAGAAAGAAAGAAAGAAAGAAAGAAAGAAAGAAAGAAAAGAGACAAAGAGAGAAAAGGAAAGAGACAGAAAGAGAGAGAAAGAGAGAAAGAAAGTGAGAGAGAGACAGAAAGAGTGAGATAGAAAGAGAGAAAAAGCAAGAGAGAAAGAGAGAGAAAGAGAGGGGTAAAGAGAGAGACAGAGAGAAAGAGAGAAAAAATAAAGAGAAAGCAAGAGAGAAAGAGAGAGAAAGAGAAAGAAAGAGAGAGAGGGAGAAAGAGAGAGGTAAAGAGAGAATGAGAAAGAAAGAAAGAAAGAAAGAAAGAAAGAAAGAAAGAAAGAAAGAAAGAAAGAAAGAAAGAAAGAGAAAGAAAGAAAGAAAGAAAGAAAGAAAGAAAGAAAGAAAGAAAGAAAGAAAGAAAGCGAGAGAAAGAAAGCAAGCGAGAGAAAGAAAGAAAGAAAGAAAGAAAGAAAGAAAGAAAGAAAGAAAGAAAGAAAGAAAGAAAGAGAAAGAAAGAAAGAGAAAGAAAGAAAGAAAGAAAGAAAGAAAGAAAGAAAGAAAGAAAGAAAGAAAGAAAGAAAGAAAGAAAGAAAGAAAGAAAGAAAGAAAGAAAGAAAGAAAGAAAGAAAGAAAGAAAGGAAGGATATAGATAAATAGAAAGCCACAAAACCCCAAGCAAAAGAACCCATTCTCTATGCTTATTATATCCATATCCCACATCCATCCTAACAGTAAGAAATTAGCTGCTGTGGTACTTCTGAAAATAGATTAAACTTCACAGATTTTAAGGCTAAGAATTAATTTCATAGCTGGTCAAGGGAAGACTGTAAAATGGATTAACCTTTCATTGTGAAAGACACTCTGGACGCCCTCTTGCTTGTCCTGTTAACTCAGTGTGTCTCAACAATCTCTACCTTCTTGTCTTCCCCTTGTCCAGACTTAAATGCACTAATTAAGATACCAAGCAATTTGTCTGTCCCACTCAGTCATCCATTTGCCATGAGAGGGTGCAAGGTGTGGTATTTAGCCACTCTCCCTGGGCAGTGCTGTACTCAAGTGACTCTGACTGCTGCACTTGTTACTGACAGAAGCTGCACAAGAGAGCTGCCAGTCCCTCCAGGGCCACCCACTCCACAACCACAAACTACACAGGCTGTTTAAAAAGCCTTTTTACACTTTCAGGTTCTCTTTTTTTTTTGCTTGCTTTTGCTTCTCCTGATGTGGTCTGCAAATGTCAAGAGCAACTCTGATTAGAAAGGGGGTTGCAAATGTCTTTTGTCTTTTTGCCTTACTGACACAGAAGCTGTGTGGAAGCTGGCACAGAACACATGTGGAAGCTGGCACAACTCAAGATTCTCAGCAGAAAGTCTTCTCTGTCCCAGCACACATCAGGTGGTCCTCTGCAATACCTCTTCCTCTATATCCTTTAGAGCTTTTGCTTTTAGTTATCTGATGCACGAGGTCCTGTGCAGCTCTGCTGGAGAGTAACTGTGGAAAGGATTGGAAGTCCTTCCAGTTTCAATTTGAAACATTAAGCTTGATATTTTTTCCCCTCAGCAGAGTATGCCCCAGGCTTGGGCTTTGGTGGTCTGGTGGTTAACACTGCTGTCTAGAGTTTCATGGCATTGGGATTCCTTTCTCTGTTTTATCAGATTCCTTGAGGAAGTAATTTAATTTATTATCCCCTCAATAACCAGGGAGAAAATGATGCTGTTCTTCCTGAGTGAGGGTGCCATGAGGACAGTGCTGAGCCCTCCAAGAAAAGAAAGTATGGCATGAGTGGCACACAGATTGAAAGAGTTGGGACACCCACAAAGTTATCTCTGCAATACAGAACAGACTCATTTGTTTGCTGATAGAGGAGATGAAGTTATTGTAGAACTAATTTGTGTGTGGATACATGATTTCATACTGGCCTTTCCATCTAAGTTGTTTTTAGACATTCTGAGTTTTCTGTTCAGCATAGACCAAGTCTCTGACACTGGAAGTTGTTCTGGATGAGAGTGGTGAGAGCCTGGAATGGGTTGCCCAGGGAGATGGTTGAGGTTCCATGCCTGGAGGTGTTTAAGGCCAGGCTGGATGAAGCTCAGGCCAGGCTGGATGAAGCTCTGGCCAGCCTGATCTAGGGTAGGGTGTCCCTGGCCATGGCAGGGGAGCTGGAACTAGATGATCCTTGTGGTGCCTTTCAATCCTGACTGCTTCTATGATTCTATGAAGTCCCCAGCAGCGATCCAATGTAGTTGTGATTGTGGAGATGCAGTTATCTATGGAATGTTGAAATAAATATCTATGTACACTCCAGCCAATTAACTCACTTACTTTGCCTCACCTTGCTTCTTCATGATCTGTCACATTTTGTACCTAAAAAGCATCCTGGCACAGAGGAAAATCAGAGGTGGTAGGATATAAAAGTTCTCTCCTGATACCTTTTCAAAGTTGTATTCTTCACTCTCCTTACATCCCCTGCCTGTAGCACTTTGATTTAGCTAGTTTAAATTAAAAATCCTCATTTATATTAATTCCCTTAATTTTAAAGCATTAGACCTTTGGATGGAAAAATAATGCAGTAATGAATTTGGACTTTGTTGCAAGAAGAGATGCTGAATTTTCAGTATCTTCAGGGACTGAAGTGACCTAAATGCTCGGGGGTGGGGGGGAGAGGTGGTGTGTTCAATATCCTTGGGGTTCCTTCCAACCCTGACTGATTCTATGATTCTATGACACAAAACTATCTAAGAATATAATTCTTATTATTGATTTTTTATAATTTATTAAGCAGATGAACACACTTAAATTCCACAAGGCCAAAGAAATGGTGAGAGAAATATGAAAGAGACATGGAAGCTGAAACAGTCTATGAGCAGGAAAAAAGGATCTTAGGCTGAAACTAAATCTAAATGTACAAGGGAAGCACTTCACAGGATCACAGGATGTTAGGAGTTGGAAGGCACCCAAAGAGAGATGTGCTAGTTTGAAGCTAGCTAGAATGTTTTGGAGAGAAGAACTAGATTACAGGCTGTGGAAAGAAAACAATGCTGATGTCTACTTCACTCATAGGCTTGCTGAGATGTATAGGAACAAGAAATAAAAACATAGATAACCACTCTCACTTGGGCTGCTGGCTGAGCTGCATCTCTCTAACCTCACTATTCATTTTGGACTAATCCACTTTGCTTCCTAACCCCCTGGCCAAACCTCCATTCTTCCTTGGTACTGGAGTACCAAGGAGAGGGGTAGGGGGAAGGTGAAAGGGTGGTTGAGAGCCCCTCCTGGGGACTCAGGTTTCTGGGGGGGCTGTTGTGTTTCTGTATTACCTTTTACCTTGTATATTTCTGTCTATAACTGTATAGACTGTAAATATCTGCTTGGATATTGTGCTAGCTGTAAATATAAGCTTCAGTCATATTTCCAGAGCTGGCTGAGTCTAGTCTGGGTAATTTCCAAAGTGTGGGGAGGGCAGGAAACACCCAAACTGTCATTGAGCCCAACCCCCAACTGCCTTTTCTTCAGAAGATCCTTCTGCTTTGCTGTTTTTGATTACATTTCTCAGCAATTGCTAGGGAAAAAAAAAGCCCTTGCTCTAGAGAAGAAGATTGAAAATGAAGTTTTCACAAGTGATGGAGAAAAGAGTAGTGAGATGTTTTTAGGGGAATAAAACAGGTATAGAAGACAGACAAATGCTGGAGCACCCTGGCAGATGCTCCAGGAGCCATTACATTTGTACATGAATCATAGAATCATAGAATAAACCAGGTTGGAAGAGACCTCCAAGATCATCCAGTCCATCCTAGCACTCAGCCCTGTCCAATCAACCAGACCATGGCACTAAGTGCCCCATTCAGTCTTCTTTTGAACACCTCCAGGGATGGCAACTCCACCACCTCCTTGGGCAGCCCACACTTACTTCCAACCCCAAATTTCCTCAAGGTTTAGGTTAGACAAGCTTGGAATTTTGAACCTAACTCGATTTTGCTAGATATGCTGAGTGCCTAAGATGTAACCTAACTTGTGAAATACACACCCTAGAAAAGTTCAAAGTTATTGAGGATATGAACTGCAGGCCACATTCCAAGGCCACAAATGTAAGATTGTACTACACAATCAGCAGCAAAACTGAGTTCCTGTAGAGGCTCATGCAAAGTTTGCCTGCTTAAGGCTTGATTGTCTAGAAAAGCTGAGTGTCTCTGTTCTGAAATTCTCTTCTCTTTAGCATGCACAAATCATTTGTGTCAAAAAGAAAGCCATTAATGGCTTTTCAAACCTTTTGGCTGGCATTCCTTCCTGCAGGCAGTAGTCACTAACAAAGAGAATTTGTGCTACTCAGCACATTTCTCAGTTGATGCTTTAATTTTTACCTTTGTATTATCACTTAGCAACTTTATACCTCATTTTGTCATTATCTTCCTAAGGTTAATATTAATTTCTTTTACAGACATTGCATTGGTCATGTATTGGGCTCAATATAAATCTAATCTTAGGTGTTTTAGTCAGTATTTAAGCAGTTTAAAGTGTCTTAAGTTTGGAGGCCATTGCATTTATGTCAGTTCTATAACTTATGTATTTCTCTAGTACAAATCTTTTCCCTTTTAAAAGTTGCTTTGATTTCAATGCAGCAATTATCCTGCCTAAACTGAATTATTTAATATTCATATCCAACAGAATATAAATATCATAGAATCAACCAGGTTGGAAGAGATTTCCAAGATCATCCAGTCCAACCTATCATCCAGCCCTAGACAATCAACCGGACCATGGCACTAAATGCCTCATCCAGGCTTTGCTTCAACACCTCCAGGGATGGAGACTCCACCACCTCCCTGGGGCAGCCCATTCCAATGCCAATCACTCTCTCTGGCAGGAACCTCCTCCAAACATCCAGCCTCGACCTCACCTGGCACAACATGAGACTCTGTCCCCTTGTTCTGTAGCTGGTTGCCTGGAACAAGAGACCAACCCCACCTGGCTACAGCCTCCCTTCAGATAGTTGTAGACAGTAATTGATTTACAGCTTTTCAGTGATACATTTTGGAAACAGCCAGGTCAGTTATCTTTGGTGTAACAGGTATCTATCACCTAACCATAATAGATTTTATCTAACTTGAATTAAAATCACAGACAAAAGTCTGCCTTTCCAATAAAGCTAGTAGCACCAAGAGTGACAGAAGCTTCAGATCTTTCCTTGTAACCTTGAAAACTTATTCCACTGGCAGAAAGAAATAAGTATCAAAGCTCTTACATGGCTAGTTTGTTGACAAAGCCTGACCACTGGTCACCTTTAGGCTTAGCTTTCAGTCTTTTGAAAGCAATTCTATCTATGATATAAACTGGAAAATCAAACATTTCAGAAGATTAAACCTAAATGGCTGTAGTTCCATGACAGCTGAAGCACACAAATATATTTTTTATGGCTATGCTTAGGACATGGTAAAGTGCTAAATGTGCAAGCAATTATGAACTTGGCACAGTAGCAGTATTTATTTTAAGCTCTACTTGTGCTGCTTTGGTGGAGGATGTTTACTTAACCAGACTCTATTAAACATGCTGAAGACTTTGTACTCTAAAGCATTTTTAATTGATGAAACACAGAAGCAATCAATCATCACGAATGGTAAAGAAAGGCAGACAGGCCCAGGCAAACAGAATAAGACCTGGAGGTGTCTTTTTATCTTTTAAAAGAGAAGAAGAAAAAAAAACCCAAATCTATTTGTGCTTCTGAATTGAGTGTTTGTGAAAAGAGAAGACCTGATAGTGGTGGAGACTGAAGTCTTCTATTTATTTACAAGTAGGGCGCAGCGGTGGGAACTCTTGCATGGTCTCTTGCCTTTCCTATTCAACCTCTGACCTAATGAATCTGATGAGCTTATCCTCTCTCATGACAGGAAAAATCCTTGCTGAGTATACAACCTGTGGGTCTAACTTAGCCAAACAATGCTGAACGGTGATGCTTTTCATGCACCATTTGTAAACATATGAAAGCCATTGCCCTGCCTCACATTCCTGCTCCAGGAAGCAAACTCAATGTAAGCCTGAACATGGGTTTCTCCAGCCACCTCATTTTCAAACTGAATATGTTCTGAGCTTCCAGATGTCAATTTATAAACGATGTACTCATAAAGGCAGGCTTTAAGTCTATGTTTAAAAGCAATAAATTAGCAGAGTACAAGGTTGAAGCTGTGTCAGAGCACAGTATTTCTCTGGTGGGTCCCTGTGATCCTGTGAACACAATATCAATCCAAAAGGGATTATTGACAGCTATTTCTCAATAAAAACACTTAAAGCACTTGCTCAGACTGAAATTCTCCTGATTTCAATGGGAACCATGCCTGAAAGAGAATGGCATGACTATAGCCAGAGTAGAAAAACATTAAATGCTTAAATTATAACAGATGGTATCCCAAAGTGGTACAGTCACTTGTGCATCTCATAGCTGTGAAGCTGAAAGGAAAGGAAATATTAACTGTATTTATTTCAACTTTGCTGAAATGCTGAATGGATAGGGCTGGGGGATAGGTTGGACTGGATGAGCTTGGAGGTCTCTTCCAACCTGGTTGATTCTATGATTCTATCATTCTAAAGGAAAGGAAATATTAACTGCATTTATTTCAACTTTGCTGAAAGGAAAGGAAATATTAACTGCATTTATTTCAACTTTGCTGAAAGAAAAGGAAATATTAACTGTATCTATTTCAGCTTTGCTGAAAGATATTTATATTGACTACAGCAATGCTTCTTTTCCTGTACAGATCACAGACAGAAGCATGGAAGACACACTTAGATAGAGCAACATGTAAGAATGCATACATATATTCACACATATAACCAAAACAGCTTCCAAAGGAACAAGTGAAAGACCCTAGAAGCAGGAAATATTGCTGCTTTTTCTTGAATCTCAAAGCATATAATATAGTGAGGACAGACTGTTTAGAATGTCTACAAATCTTACTCTTTCTCTGTCAGAGTTTGCCTTTGATTTATATTTTTCTTACTGCCCTGCAAACTAGATGGACTTTTAACAAAGTCCAGGTCTATGTGACAGCATATTTCTTAGTGTAATGTATGGGAGAAGGCAATTCATTTTATCTCTGCCATTCTGAAACCCAGATGATAGCATTGTTGCAATTTCTTTATAGACAGCTCCACAACCAGCTTCTCCCAAACCTTCTCCCAAACCATAAGTAGTCATAACTTGCTTACTCCATAGCAACCATGCCATGCTTAGTCGTGTCTGTGTCTGAATTACTTCATAGAATCATATGAATCATAGAATGTCAGGGGCTGGAAGTGACCTTGAAAGATCATAGAACCATAGAATCAACCAGGTTAGAAGAGACCTCCAAGATCAGCCAGTCCAACCTAGCACCCAGCCCTAGCCAGTCAACCAGATCATGGCACCAAGTGCCTCATCCAGGCTTTGCTTCAACACCTCCAAGGATGGTGACTCCACCACCTCCCTGGGCAGCCCATTCCAATAGCAAATCTGGTCCAGCCCCCTGCCAGAGCAGGATCACCTGTACCAGATCACACTGGCACACATCCAGATGGTTCTTGAATACCTCCAGAAAGGGAGACTCCACAACCTCCCTGGGAAGCCTGCTCCAGTGCTCTGCCACCCTCACAGGGAAAAAGTTCTTCCTCAGGTTCACACAGAACCTCCTATGCCTCAAGTTCCACACATTGCTTCTTGTCCTGTCACTGGGCATCACCCAGCAAAGCCTGGCTCCACAGCTGTTTATGTATCATCTAGATTAAATAATTACAATTAGATATATATAAAGTTTATACAGAATTCATTTTTTTGGTAATATAGTCAGGAAAAAAAAATCCAGATTTAACTATCAGACTTTGGTAACTCAATGCCCAAAATTTATAGAGGAAAATCCTCAAATTAATGCTCTTCCTTTAATGTTCCTTAACATAATACAGAAAACAGCTGCAGAGAAAGACATTTGCTCACTGTTTATTTCAAATGATGGAAAGCAGAACAAAGCTTTGTCAATAATGCAAAGAATTCTTAGCCAGGTCCTCTGAAATTGTAAACTTTCTTAAAATCCAATTAATGATAATCAAATAGTTTGACATCTATTAATGCAGACAGAGAGCACAGAGTAAACTCTCAGGAAATTTGTGATTGGTGTTCTCCTTGTTTAACTTTTCCTTATTATGTGCTTTGTAGCATTGAACGCAGCAGGCAGGAGTGAGACCTGAACTGAATCATGCTTTTAGGAGGAAGAACAAATCACAGGATCACAGGACCACAGGATGTTAGGGATTGGAAGGGACCCAAGGAGATCATCCACTCCAATCCCTCTGCCACAGCAAGACAATACTGTCTAAGACAGATCATAGAGGAACACGTGCAGACAGACCTTGAAAGGCTCCAGAGAAGGAGACTCCACAACCTCTCTGGGAAGCCTGTGCCAGTGCTCTGGAACCCTTACAGTAAAGAAGCTCCCCCTTGTGTTGAGGCAGAACGTCTTTGGCTGCAACTTACATCCATTGCTCCTTGTCCTATCCCAGGGAGCAGTGAGCAGAGCCTGTCCCCCCCTCCTGGCAGCCTTCAGATACTTATAAACATTTATCAAATCTCTTCTCAGTCTTCTCTTCTCCAGACTAAAAAGTCCTAAGTCTCTCAGACTCTCCTCATAAGCCATGCCCTCCAGTCCCCTCATCATCCTCGTAGCCCTCTGCTGGATCCTCTCCAGCAGATCCCTGTCCCTCTTAAACTGGGGAGCCCAAAACTGAACACAGTATTAGTATTGAAGATGAGGTCTCACCAGGGCAGAGAACTTCCCTCGATCTGCTGGACACACTCTTCCTAATACACCCCAGGATCTCACTGGCCAATGAACAAATAGTTTTGCCAAAACATTGCACACCCTGTTTGATCATCAACCTGGGTGATTCTATGACTCTATCTGAGTGTTGGAGGCTAATCCAAATTGAACTTGAACTCCGATCTTGTCCCTGCAGTGCCTCTCTGTTCAGCTAAGGCATGGGTGCTGGCTCAAACAGATGCTGCTTTTGAAAGCTGCCCCAAAAAGTCTATTCTCCAATCACAATGGAGAACAAGCCTGCTAGGGTGGATTTACAGGATGAGATTAGTTAAAGTGACAGCTGCTCCGTGCTGAAACTGTGTCATGGAGCTAATTTATAAATAGAAACTCGAGGAGAGGCAGCACAAGAGAGAAGGCAGAGCAGAAGTTGGGGCTGGAAGCAGAGGGCTGGCCTCAGCTTGCCCAGGGCTTCCTCTGGCTGCAAGGCTCAGTGGCTGACTTAAAATAAGTCAGTATATACATAACTGGTTACTTCACACATGCTGGCAGGAGTTATTTAGCTAATGCATGTGCCATGCATTGAAGATACAAATAGGCTGGATGTTAGGAGGAGGTTCCTGCCAGAGAGAGTGATTGGCACTGGAATGGGCTGCCCAGGGAGCTGGTGGAGTCACCATCCCTGGAGGTGTTCAAGCAAAGCCTGGATGGGGCACTTAGTGCCATGGTCTGGTTGATTGGCTAGGGCTGGGTCTAGCCTTGAGCTGTGTGGTGGGGGGTTGGACTCGATGATCTGTGAGGTCTCTTCCAACCCTGATGATACTATGATACTATGATACTATGACTGGATGATTTTGGAGGTCTCTTCCAACCTGACTGATTCTATGACTTTTGCCCACATAAAGTTGTGGTAATCCAAAATGCTGAGGAAGTGCAACATGCTGCATCTGTAGCCATTCTAAAGGCAGTTTTTTATCCCTTTAAGAAAAAAGTCAATGAATAACCAAGGCCATTAAGCTTCCACATTGCTGGAACTCTAACAATCTTGTCACTTTTTTTTTTTCAGGAATTCTTTTTCATTTTAGTTTATGTCTATAAATGATACAACTCACATTCCAGTCTTAAAAAGCAACAAGCCTCAGAACCCTTATGAAAAGACACGAGCTTGACATGCCAAAAGTGTCTGCCTATTTCCCAAAGAACATCTGATTTGTCGCAAATGAAATCAGTTGCCAAACTCCAGCTGATTTTAAGGGAAGTAGAATTATGATCAGCGTGGAATTTCAACACAAACACACTCTGCACATACATCTGCATATACCCTTCTGTGAAAGTAATCTCAGAGCCATCAAAAATCCAGGACATATCTTGCTCTCTAGGGCAAATTCAGAGCAAGAATTGAAATCAAACTTCTGGAGCCATTGCAAGATTGCGCAAATGCTCTTCCTCCACATATCAGTGTTTCTCAGAGCTAAATACACAGCAAGCTGCAGAGGCCCTTCAAGATAATATGCTTAACACTGTTCCAAACCCATTTTCACTTAAAACAATTCCAAATTATTATTATAAGGATGTTGTTGAAAGGAGTTCAAACACAGAGTTGCAACAGAAATCTACTTTCCAAGCAGGATTTGTCACCTCCACTTCCAGGCTACCATGTGGCTCAACACAAAGACATTTCCAGGCTTCCTCTTCTGCAAAGAGCCACTGAATTCAGGATTCACAAGGACCCATGACCCAGAAAGTGCCTGGGACTTCCAATTGTGAAGGTCCAACCTCCCTGTTCTGCAAAGAGCCACTGAATTCAGGATTCACAAGGACCCATGACCCAGAAATTGCTTGGGACTTCCAAATGTGAAGGTCCAGACTCTCAGGTCCTCTAAGGTCAGCAGGATCATGGCAGAATTTCAGGCTGGACAGACATGAAGCCTGGAGTTTGAAGCTCATGGGAGCCATAGCATCTAAGTGCCAAGGTTTCTGGGTCAGCTTTGACTCCTAGGCACTCCAGTTCCTCCACATCCTGGGATCTCAGGGAATCCAAGACCTGTGGCACAAAGCCAGCTCATCAGACTGGCTGTTTCTGAGCCAAGTTTTTCCTTTCAAGGATAATTACTAAACTAAAACCTCATTTAGAAATCTTGGAAAAAATCTGGAAGTACCTAAGGGAGGTTGTGGCTGCTCCCTCCCTGGAGGTGTTCAAGAACAGCATGGATGAGGCCTTGAGTGACCTGTTCTAGTGGGAGGTGTCCCTGTCTATGGCAGTGGGCTGGAACTGGATGAGCTTTGAGGTCCCTTCTAACCTAAACCATTCTATAATTCTATCTGAATAATAGAGTGAGAGCTGGGAAGTTACCTACAGCAATTATATTACTGAAGAAACAAAGCTCTACCATAAAGAACTGAAACGCTTGAATAGATATTCTAGTGCCAAGTTACAATCAATAAAATAAAGGAAGAAAGCATCAAGAGGACTAAGTGGTGAACAAAGAAGCTGAAAATGAAAGGTAATTCCTGTGTGGCCTACAGCTGAAAAAGAAATGCCTTTAATTTTCCTTAACAATATTTATATGGAGTCTGGGGAGACAGATGGTTATTTAACACCTAGAAGTGGAAAATTCTGCCACCAAAGGTACCCTTATTAGTGGAAGATTTCTAGAGAAAAAAGAAAATGTAGAAACAGGAGTATCTCATAGAATTCTGGGCATCCACACTCAGGTTATATAAACAAGCACAGAAAAGTGCTACTGTAAGGACTGGCAGTGTGGAAAGTTAAACTGACAAAGAGTTAAAAGTGATCAGTTTGTTATACTTAGAAAAAACAAACAAGGTGTTCTTTTTTTCTCAATAAAATGGATCTCCCTTCTCTAAAATATTGATGATCTGGATGAGAGGATTGAGTCCAGCAGCAGTAAGTTTGCAGCTAGGAGCAGGTTGGATCTATTGGAGGGTAGGAGAGCCCTGCAGAGGGACCTGGCCAGGCTGGATGGGTGGGCAGAGGCCAATAGGATGAGATTGAACAAGGCCAAGTGCAGGGTTCTACATTTTGGCCACAACAACCCCAAGCAGCACTACAGCTGGGGACAGAGTGGCTGAGAGCAGCCAGGCAGAAAGGGACCTGGGGGTGCTGGTAGAGAGTAGCTGAAGATGAGGCAGCAGTGCCCAGGTGGTCAAGAGAGCCAATGGCATCCTGGGCTGGCTCAGGAGCAGCGTGGCCAGCAGGACAAGGGAGATTATTCTTCCCCTGTTCTCAGCACTGCTCAGGCCACACCTTGAGTACTGTGTCCAGTTCTGTGTCTCTTCTCATCTGACATAATTTAGATCTTTCTGGTTCATAATGGGAAAAGAAAAAAATATATTATGTATCTATATATATGAATATATATAGAGAGATATATACTATATATATATGAATATGTGTATATGTATACATATATGTGTATATACATATACCTATATATGTTTACATATCTACATATGTATACATATGTAGATATATACAGATAATACACATGAATATATATATATGTGTGTGTGTGTATATATATCTATATAAAAGATTATCTTGTGCCAAAGGGATATTAAGCCTTTTAGCTACATTTCAGTATCTGAAGGGGACCTATAGGAAGCCTGGGGAAGGGCTGTTTAGAAGGGTTTGTTGCAGGTTGAGGGGCAATGGTTTTAAACTGGATCAAAGGAGGTTTAAGTTGGTCATAAGGTGGAAGTTTTTTACAGTGAGAGCGGTAAAATATTGGAACAGGCTGCCCAGGCATGTAGTTGGGGCCCCTATCCCTGGAGTCAAGAGCAGAATTGATGTGGCCCTGGGCAGCCTTATCTAGTTGGAAGTGTCCCTGTTCATTGCAAGGTTGGCCCAGATGCTCTTTGAGGGTGTCTTCCAACCCAATGCAATCTGTGCATCTGTAAAGTCTGTTAAATTGTCTTTGGATCATATTTTGAAGGAAGAGGAAAATAAACCTTTTGCAGCCTGGTATGATGAGGAATGTGAAAGAAAAGTTGGCTTTAAAAGAAGGTAGACTGCCTCTACATGAAAGCTGATCTGTAGTAACTCTTGAAGTATCCTGTGCTACTATTGATTGCTAATTCAGACTGTACTCAAGACCCCCAGTTTAATTTCTCATCATAGGCCTTTATACCAGGCAACCTACTTTTCTTAGGATGCATTCATACAATAGAGTTTGGAACTGTCATCATCTAAACCCTTTTGGGTGTCTCCCAAAGAAGGAGCCCTGCAGCTGGCTATGAATCTCCTGAGCAAAAAGTGCAGATGTAGAAAGAGAATCAAAATGAAAACCATACATGCACTGAAGTTAGTGACAATTTAAATCAAGAATGTGCCTCAAACCATATGGTCAAAATTATGCAAAAGAAAACAATGCTGCTTCTGCTTCTAGTTACATTCTGTGGAACTCGGAGGTGTGATGGTTATCTACAGCCAACATAAGAGGAAACAGAAGCAAGGCCAATGAGGCATTCATAGAATCATAAAATGGTTTAGGATGCAACCCCTCTGCCATGGGCAGGGACAATTTCACTAGCCCACACCTTGAGTGCTGTGTCCAGTTCTGGGCTCCTCAATTCAAGAGAGATGTTGAGGTGTTGGAAGGTGTTCAGAGACAGGTGACGAAGTTGGTGAGGGGCCTGGAGCACAGCCCTGTGAGGAGAGGCTGAGGGAGCTGGGGTTGTTTAGCCTAGAGAAGAGGAGGCTCAGGGCAAAACTCATTGCTGTCTACAACTACCCGAAGGGGCATTGTAGCCAGGTGGGGGTTGGTCTCTTCTGCAAGGCAACCAGCAATAGAACAAGGGGACACAGTCTCAAGTTGTGCCAGGGGAGGTCTAGGCTGGATGTTTGGAGGAAGTTGTTGGCAGAGAGAGTGATTAGCATTGGAATGGGCTGCCCAGGGAGGTGGTGGAGTCGCTGTCCCTGGAGGTGTTCAAGAAAGGAGAAGGATGAGGCACTTAGTGCCATGTTATAGTTGACTGGATGGGGCTGGGTGATGGATTGGACTGGATGATCTTGGAGGTCTCTTCCAACCTGGATGATTCTATGATTCTATGATTTCTTTGGGTCCCTTCCAACCCTTGACATCCTGTGAGCCTGTGAACCTGCAAGTGGCAATCATGAAAAGTCTTAGTTGAAGAGTCTTCTACAATTTTTCAGATCTAACAGCACTGTTCCTTGGAATTTTTCTTATCATTCCCTCTAGCTACAGAAAATCTCATGTGATTTCTACTCAGCAGTAATGCCTTTACTGCTGATGTTCCTTACATTCGTATCAAATCTGTGTGTGCTTACATATTTCAATAGTTCATTCCCTTACATGCTATATTCCAGAGATAACAGTGGCTTGACCTAACAAGCCAGCTCTTCCACACTAGAAGACCTTGGAAAGAAATATAAATCAAACAAAAGTCTCTCATTCTAAATATTTAGATGAACACAGCTTTTCTGAGACCCACAGTAGAAAACATGAAGACACATAGGAAAAGTCAGCTAAAGTGGCACACAGCATAGTAAATGTGCTAAATGGCTATGGAAGTATGATCAATTATTGACATTATTTAAAAGGAGGGATGCAATACCCCAAAAACAAGCATGGAGCTCTGTCAATAATTAAAAGAGCTGTAATAAAGATATGCACCAAAATTAGAGCATGAAGGCAGCTTATTTCATAATGCCAGAAACTAAATCTGCAGGGCTTGCTATGGAGTCTTGACAGCACTGAAAGGAGCCTGAAGTTCTGCCTTTGACATCACTACTTCCCAGGCCTTTTATTTCTATCAGTAAACTGTTTTTTATCATTTGAATATTAACATTTGCTTCTCCTGTAAATGTTAACTGCAGTTGTGTTTCAGCTGTGCTTACCATAGTGTCATAGAATCAATTCATAGAATTCATAGAATATACTTAGTGCCATGGTCTAGTTGATTGGATAGGTGCTAGGTTGGACTGGATGATCTTGCAGATCTCTTCCAACCTGGTTGATTCTATGATACTATGATTTTGGTTTGGAAAGGTCGTCTAGTTCCAACCCCTATCATGGGCAGGGACATCTTCCACCAGGCCAGGTTGCTAAAGGCCTCACCCAACCTGGTCTTGAACACCTCCAAGGAGGTAGCACTCACAACCTCCCAAAGCAGCTTCTTGTAGTGTCTCTCCAATCTCACTGTAAAGAACTTCTTCCCAATATTCTGTCTAAATCTACCTTCCTAAAGCTTCAATCCATTCCCCATCACCCTATTACTCTAAGGCCCTGTAAGAAGTGCCTCCTCAGATTTCTTGCAGTCCCTTTCAGGTCCTTGAAGGCTGCTCTGAGGTCTTCCTGGAGCCTTCTCTTTTCCAGGCTGAATAACCCCAATTCTCTCAGTCCATTCCCATACAGGAAGTGGTCCAGCCCTGAGTCTGGGTTTATTCATCATCAAACCTGCATAGGACTCTACCACCTGACTTTAACAGGCAGACTTTTCTGGTCTGAACCCAGAACAAGGCCAGGAGATCCCAAGCCATCTTAAGCTGCTCAGCTTGGTGAAGGCAAAGGAAGCAGCAGAGCTTGGCAGAGCAGGATGGAGCAGAGGGGCACACAAATGTATGTCTCTGCTCCACTGAATCTTTTGTTTAATGTACATTGTTCAGTCATGAGGAGTTGTGAATCCAAGACATCTTTTTACCTGTGCTCTGTAGTTAAAATAACTAAATATTGAAAACCTTCTATATTTGCCTCCAGAATAACTTCCACACAGGCAAACTATGTTCTTCCATGTACAAAAGATATGCCAAAGGAAGGTAATAAGGACTGAATTTTGGTTTAGAAAGTTTATCTTCAATAAAGAATCATTTTGTCAAATGGACTATTCAAAAGAATCACAGGCAACTGAATTTCTTACATTTCATAGAATCATAGAATCAGTCAGGTTGGAAGAGACCTCCAAGTTCAGTCAGTCCAACCTAGCACCCAGCCCTGTCCAATCAACTAGAGTATAGAATCCCAGAATCATAGAATCAACCAGATTGGAAGAGACCTCCAAGATCATCCAGTCCAACCTAGCAGGAGTTGCTGCTTGTGGTTTAAATGCAAACAGCAACTGTTTTTACCCACAATTTTCTTTCTGCTTTTCCTACAATTCAGTTAAAATCATAGAATCAAAAAAGTTGGAAGAGACCTCCAAGATCATCCAATCCAACCTAGCACCTGGCCCTATATGGTCAACTAGGCCATGGCACTAAGTGCCTCATCCAGCAGAAGCTGAAAAATATGAATGGGTTAAAAAATGTAAGGAGAGGGAGAGGTTGTTAGTGGGGAGGGAGACTCAAGTAGCTCTCATTATTTTTTTAATCTTACTTGGTCACCTTCACAGTAAGATTTTTTTCTCTGCATGTTGCAATGCAGAAACACAAAAGCAAAGTGCCTGTGCCAGAGTCACCATCTCTGGAGGTGTTGAAGAAAAGCCTGGATGAGGCACTTAGTACCATGGTCTAGTTGATTGGACAGGGCTGGGTGAGAGGTTGGACTGGATGAGCTTGGAGGTCTCTTCCAACCTGGTTGATTCTATGATTCTACAATTCTATGGACTTGGTGACTGGCATACTGTATTAAATGGCATCTTCATTCTCAGGAGATGCCAGAGGGACGACATATAACTCTACCAACCAAGTCATGCAAGCTCCACCAAGTTCAGAAAAAAAAGGGTTCCTGGTTTTCAGATCATGTTTGCTACCACTCCTCCAAGTGTAGATTTAGTACATCTCTAACTAAAGCAATGTCATATTATCACATGTTCAATATGGATCTACTTTTTTTTCTTTTGCAACATAATTGCTATCAGAGCAGCCCAGCAGATTGATGATTTTCCCCCTCCCTCCTTTAGTATGCACTTCAGCACAGCCAGCTACAAAATATTTTCCTTAATTAAACCAATAAACCAGGGCAGTAGAAGAAAAGTTACAAATAGTTCCCTTTGAACTCAGATGCCTCTAGTTCAGTGGGGACAGTTTGCATGATCTTTTCTGTATCAACATTCCACAGGCATATTCTCTCTATCAAGTGCAGAAGCAACTGTTCCCAGATAAACAGGCTGACACCAATGCAGTGCATCTTCTCCCAAGCAACCAGCAACAGAACAAGGAGACACAGTCTCAAGGCTGGATGTTAGAAGGAAGTTGTTGGCAGAGAGAGTGATTTCCCATTGGAATGGGCTACCCAGGGAGGTGGTGGAGTCACTGCCCCTGGAGGTGTTCAAGAAGAGACTTGATGAGGCACTTAGTGCCATGGTCTGGTTGATTGTCTAGGGCTGGTTGATAGGTTGGACTGGATGAGCTTGGAGGTCTCTTCCAAACTCCTTGATTCTATGATTCTATGATTCTCTTCTCTGATTCTATCACAAAAGAAACAAGAAAAGCTCCAATGTTCCCTGAAATTATAGGCTAGAGAGAACCCTGGACTGGGTTTAAATTAAAATGATTCTGCCTGATCAATTCTTTCAACAGGTATCTCACTTCTTCTGCGGTGTTTTACAGGCTTGGAAAGAGGAATACTGAAAATGAACCAACAGGCAAAGTTATTCTTATGGGGTTGTGGTTTTTTTTTTCACTTGAACATAAAAGGAGATTCTGAAAATGTCTTTATAAAATTATTCCCCTGAGATACACTCCCCACTTGCAGGCCTGGGGAGTGTTGGAAGAAGGCTGTGCACATAATAAAAGCTGTGCACAGAATTCTACCCTGAAATCAAAAATAAATCTGAGTTTGCCTGATTCTCACAGACTGGGCTTGAGTCTTCTTTCAGCTGCAGCAGATTGACATTGGCTTTGTTCCACTGGTGCCATTGACATGGTTTTTGGCTCATGCTGTTTTTGCAGGGCTAAAAGTGGTCATTTTTTTTTTGCACTATAAAACTGCCCCTGCACATAGCATTAGCTGCTATCATCCTAGGCACGTGGAGGAAAGAACTGGCTGGGGACAGAGATCGTACTGTGGTCTCAGTTCTTGATGTGGTACCCCACAAATTTATGCTGACACAAGGCAGTGATTGTAGAACATCTTGTGAGGAAGCACACCATCTGTTTTCTGCCTCTGCTCTTCTATAAATAACAGACTTCAGTCTCCATGGGTGCCAGGCTAGCATTTTGCAATACGCCCCCCTGGCTCTTTAAAATTCCTCCTGGCCATCTGGGAATTTCCTGTTCTGTCAAATAGGTTTCTCTGGACAGAGCTAAGGTCTATCTTGTACCTTAAGAAATCCCCTTACCTTAAGACAGAGATGTTTCCAAGTAGCTCAGTCTAAGAAAACAATGCCAAAAAAAGTAGACCTGGAAATTCTGCCAGTCTTGAAAGCAGCAGGGGAAGGAGGGGATGAGGGGTCAGGCACAGCTGGGTGGGCCTAAGGCTGGGAAATGCCCTTTCCTGGACAGGAAGCGAGCTTAGATTTTTACCACTGATTCACTGTAAGCAGCATCGGGCCAAGTTTCACAGGAATGCATTAGCATCACACTCTGGGTGAGAGAGTTGAGAAGCTTTTTCCCCCCCAGCCCCCCCAGTTTTTAATCCTCTCGAGGCTATTTAATAATAATGCTTTGAGTGTGTGGAATGTGTTGAAAACCTCATTTGGGTTCATTTTCCCATAGGAAATTACTGGGGATTTTTTCCCTAGTAATTCTTTTTGATAAGGGCTCATGCTAGCAGCACCTGAAAAGCATGAAAGCAATACCAGCCTAAGCCTGGTAGAAGCAACCCCAAATTTAAACAAACCCAAACTGAATCTTCTGTGTTTAGGATTCTATGATTCAGATATGCACTCTGACAGAAAAAAAACCCACAGAGCAGCTCTGACTTAGGATGTGAAGCTGTCTCATAATACAAAGCTTGCACTGCATTCTCTTATCATAGAATCATAGAATCATAGACTCAACCAGGTTGGAAGAGACCTCCAAGATCATCCAGTCCAACCTAACACCCAGCCCTATCCAGTCAACTAGACCATGGCACTAAGTGCCTCATCCAGGCTTTTCTTCAACACCTCCAGGGATTCTGAGAAGTACTGAAAGAAGGGGGGACAGTCTCAAGTTGTGCCAGGGGAGGTCTAGGCTGGATGTTAGGAGGAAGTTGTTGGCAGAGAGAGTGATTGGCATTGGAATGGGCTGCCCAGGGAGGTGGTGGAGTCACCATCCCTGGAGGTGTTCAAGAAATGACTGGCTGAGGCACTTAGTGCCATGGTCTGGTTGATTGGCCAGGGCTGGGTGCTAGGTTGGACTGGCTGGGCTTGGAGGTCTCTTCCAACCTGGATGATTCTATGATTCTGTGATTCTAAGTGGTCTTTAAAGATGCACAGAAATTAAAAGGATACCACACTTGCTTCATATTTTACAAATCAAGAATTCATACCATATTTTCATGCTCATAAGAGTGCAACAAAATGTCAGTCTTACTCAATTCTGCTTCTAGGAAAGACCCCAGGGGGTCAGTAGACAAATTGCTAGATGTTTCCAAGATATGTGGGAGTGTTAAACTCTGGATCTAGGAAACCATTTGCTTTTTGTTTTTTGGTTTGGGGCTTTGGGTTTTGGTTTTTTGCTTGCTTGCTGGTTTGTTTTTCCATTTGGTTTATAAAGCAGGTTTTTTTGGGGGGAGGAGAGGACACTGGTTGGCTTTAAGGTAGAAAGTAACAACTGCTGCTTTTTTTACCTTATGGATTTGACATTAAGGAAAAACAATTAGTAGGTCCTAGCTTTAAGAATCTGAATTCCACACAAATTCTTTTCTTTCTGTTTGTGATTAATGTTAAAACACTTTGCAACGTTGGCACATCCATTTCAACTTAGAAGTGTGTGCATGTGTATGTGTGTATATATATATATATATATATATATTAAAGTAAGAGCTGGCTGGATGTCTAGGAAAGTGATCATAGAATCGACCAGGTTGGAAGAGATCTCCAAGCTCATCCAGTCCATCATATCACCCAGCCCTGTCCAATGAACCAGACCATGGCACTAAGTGCCTCATCCAGGCTTTGCTTGAACAGGTAGCCTTTTCATCTATACCCTCAGTCACAGGTTGGAATGCAGAGAGGAATAGGAAATCGCATTTGATTAACAAGTGGCTCAGAGGTTGGTGCCTCCAACAAAACTTTGGATTCTCTGATCTTGGGGAACTTTATATGGCCATGAGTCTGCAAGCAACAGATGGGGTACAGATAAGCCAGCAGTGTGCCCAGGTGGCCAAGAGAGCCAATGGCATCCTGGGCCTGGCTCAAGAACAGTGTGGGCAGTAGGACAAGGGAGGTTCTTCTGCCCCTGTACTCAGCACTGGGCAGGCCACATCTTGAGTGCTGTGTCCAGTTCTGGGCTCCTCAATTCAAGAGAGATGTTGAGGTGCTGGAAGGTGTCCAGAGAAGGGTGACAAAGCTGGTGAGGGGCCTGGAACACAAACCCTATGAGGAAAGGCTGAGGGAGCTGGGGGTGTGCAGCCTGCAGAAGAGGAGGCTCAGGGCAGACCTCATTTCTGTCTACAACTACCTGAAGGGATGCTGTAGCCAGGTGGGGTTGGTCTCTTCTCCCAGGCAACCAGCACCAGAGCAAGGGGACACAGTCTCAAGTTGTGCCAGGGGAGGTCTGAGCTGGATGTTAGGAGGAAGTTGTTGTCAGAGAGAGTGATTGGCATTGGAATGGGCTGCCCAGGGAGGTGGTGGAGTTGCTGTCCCTGAAGGTGTTGAAGCAAAGCCTGGCTGAGGCACTTAGTGCCATGGTCTGGTTGACTGGATAGGGCTGGGTGCTAGGTTGGCCTGGATGATCTTGGAGGTCACTTCCAACCTGGTTGATTCTATGATTCTACAAATTCTACGACCTCCTAGGTGAATTGTGCAAGGCATTTACTTTTTTTCAGTGCTTTCAATTGTTGTGACATTGTTCTCTGTAGGAAGGCTTCTATAGGAAGTCTCTGGACTTCCCATTCTCACCTACTTATCCAAAAGTATAAAATAGATGTGTTCTTGTTTAGATTAACAGAGTAATTTACACTCAGTTCTACCTTCTGTTGAAGTCTACTGAAAAGTAGTCACATATTTGTGGTAACATTCTCCAGTGGTGAAATGAAAACTATTTTTTTTCATAGGGGTGAAGCCTGTAATGTGCTGGACATTTCCTGGAAAGTTCAGAGTATAATCATCTCTAAACAGAACCCTTGGTTAGGTCCTTAAATCTTGCAAAATCCAATGTTGGCAAGTTTGGGCAAATGCCTTTCTAGCATTTCTGGCCTCAAATTCATCACAGACACTCTATGGTGTTTGCTTGATGCTAGCAAATTGTTTCTTCACTTAATGGTCAAGTACATGCAGCAAACACAAGTAATTCCTTTGGAGGTTGCCCTGACAGCTGTGAGAGTGTTCCTGGTAAGAGAGTGGTTCATTGTTGATGACCTGCACCACCACCACCACCCCGACTGCATTCTGATTCAACACTTCAGCTGGGAGATGTCTGCAGTTCAGATACTTTGCTAACCAGCCAAATGTGGAGAACTGATGGTTTCTTTATTAAACCATGTGCTAAACACTGTCTTTATTCATCTTACATTTAGCAAAAATATTTCAGTTAATGTTCTGGTTGGTCTTTAAAGATGAAACCAGGGTCAGCAGTTGTGATTTTTTCCATCAGCAGACTGTAATACCCTTGCAATGCCTAGTGTTATATTGGTAGAGTCACATAGCCAGTAGATAGTTCACAGCCACATTGCTTCAGGGCATTTACTGAACATACTACTGTACACCAGAGCAGCTTTTTCTGTCTCTGCAGAAGAAGTTATGTTATTGTGTGTGCTGTAATGGCATGTTGATACCTCTGGCAGCACACAAATTTAGGGATTACAACAGCAACCTTCTGTCCTGGAGTCCTATACCCCTAAATTCCTCTCCTGCCCGGACTTCGGGGGGAAAGGGGAACAGCCGCCTGGTTTCCCCCCCCCTCGCCTGCCCTGCAGCCGAGAAGGGGGCGGCGACTGCCCCGTGAGTTCCCGCGCTGGAGCCAGGCTGGGATTGGCCGTGCGCTTTCGCGCCTAAAGTGTGGTAACTCTGCCCTTTGTCTAGCGAAGGGTATAAATATTGGGGGTCTTCCCGCCTTTGGGGTTCCCGCTTTGGATTTTGCGTGCGCCTGGACGAGTTCGCTCACTCTCCTGTGCCTGGACTGCGGAGAGACTAAGGACTTGCTTTGGTGTTAGGCACACCTTTGTCTGCCTAACGACCCTTAACGACCCTTAACGACTCCTGCAGCCGCTGGAGGAGGAAGACCGACTGCACGAGCCAGCCTGAGTGAGTTATTTGGCTTAGCTTAATTTAGTAAGAAACCGCTATTAATTAATAGCTGAGTCCTTCTCCAAAAACTGACTTCCAAATATATATAGTCAGATTATTAATGGTATCCTCGTAGAATTCTCATGCAACTGAACCTGTTTATCAAACGAAATTAATCTTTGTATATATAGTTGTGGGGGCGGGTTTTGTAAAAATAAAAATATCTATTTTTGATAAATTTTCTTCTCGGCCACGTATTTCTGCCCTCCGCAACACCTTCCAGACAGACTTTCAATGAAAATCTTTCATCAACTTCAGACAAACCTCTTGCTCTGAAACACCACCCCCACACCTCAGCTTATATTTTTGCCTTTCTAGTGTTTCTCCAGATCATTTAATATTCACTCTGAGATGACTCTTTCCAATAGTCTGCAGTTACAAACTCATCTTCAGTTCCCTTGGGAGTTACTTTTCCCTTACTACTTTATGGATATATTTTATGATTAAAAAGGAAAAAAAGATAACTTGAGAATGTGTGATGGTTTGGGTGTTCCCCATCCCCCCACCCCACCACACACTTAAAAAAATCACCCAGTCTAGATTCAGCCCAGCTGGAAATTGAAGAATGAAGCTTTCTATTTACAGCTTAGCACAATATCCCAGCAGGTATTTACAACGTCTACAGCTATAGACAGAAATAGACAAGGTAAAAAGTAATATAGGAACACAACAGCCCTCCCAGAAACCAGAGGCCCCAGGAGGGGCTCCCAACCACCCTTCCACCTTCTTCTCACTCCTCTACCTTACCCCAGACTTTGCCTTACATTCAAGGTGAGTTTGGAGGATTGGCCAGAGGGGGTAGAAAGCAGAAGGATTAGTTAGGCAGCTAGAGAGAGTTAAGTTAGAGACAAAAGTGCAGCCCAAAGCCAGAGAGCAAACCCTTATCTATATCTATGTTCTTGTTTTTATCCATCTCAGCAAGCCTATGAGTGCAGCAGACATCACCACTGTTTCCTTTTCACAGCCTAGAATCTAATTCTTCTCACCAAAACATCCCAGCTAGGGTCAAACTAGCACAGAACATTACATATATTCTTATTGCATTTACAGCTTACCCAAGCCACAAACTCATCACAGATATCTCATAGTTTACCCAAGCATTTTATTGGATCTTTAGAGCAGTGTATGCAGGTGTGCAATGAATTGAAAGCATTTAGCCGGTGAGGTGAGATGCAGAAACTCCACTAACAGCTTAGTTTCAGAGAAGCCAGTGGAGTGTGAAAAAAACACCAGTCAGCCTCATCAGCAAAACTCTGCTAATGAGGATTTGAATTTACTCATTCAACAGGACACTTGGCAGCTAGAGATAGAGATGTGTATTGTATCTTTGCACAATATCTGGCACAATGGCTCATCAAGCAAACTATAAAACCTCTTTTACCAATGATCATCGATTTCATCCTGCAGTAATCATCCTTCACCTTTAATGATAACCCTTTGGTACTTGGCAAACTCCTCCTGGCTTGTGTGCCTCTGCAAATACAGCTGTCTTGGTCATGCTTCCCTGCATAAAACTCTGGTATTGTAACAGGTACAAACAATTCTTCACCAACTGACACGAAGGCTGAGGCCGTAACGGTTGAGCTGTACGATGTCATGGAGGCAAACGATGTCAGAAGAATACACAACAGGATATTTATTGCAACAGGCAGGATTCTTGGAAAAGCCAAGAGCTCAAACTGGATCATTCAAGAAAAATGTGAAGAGAAACAACCTTAATCATCGCCTCTGCAGTTAACAGGCTGAAGTGATAAAGAATTTCGCAGTCCCTATCTCCTCCACACAAAAATAGCAACACAGAAAAACTTTCTAGCAGAGCATTGATGGCCTTTCCCATTAACAGCACACAAGTGACACAGGAAAGATAGGTGGCTCTTGACCATTTATCTCTACTATAGTAAGTCACACACAGAGTGAAGTATGGAGTTTTAGCCAAGGAACAAAGGGGAAGAGTTCATTCAGGAAGAGATTAGGTCACCTCTTTGAGCAATTTTCCCTCTAAGCACATCCTCAAAATTCCAGGCACAGCACCAAAAGCATCATGGTTTGGGGTCTGCCTGTTACTGTGTTGACTTGCTGATGTGGCCTAGAAGGCCACAGGAATTTCCTGATGAGTTAAGACTGTAGAGGGTAAATACATAACTATGATAGGAAGAAATATACTTTATACTTTGAGGATAATGGCAGTGATCTTAAATCCACTTTTAATCTACTTTTATCTACATACAAATGGCCAAGTTTCCAAGGCTGCAATGGGTTTCACCAGGTTGTATATATCTTGCTCCTGTGAGATTTCAGAACTATCAAATACACAGGTGTTTAAGGCCAGGCTGGATGAGGCTCTGGCCAGCCTGATCTAGAGTAGGGTGTCCCTGCACATGGCATGGGGAGTTTGACTTAGATGATCCTTGTGGTCCCTTCCAACCCTGACTGATTCTATGATTCTAATATCATTGAATTAATTTTCATACCTTTATGGTATGAAGGCAGAGCTGAAGCCCAGACAAGCAAATATCAAAGCCATGCAGCTGTTGTAGATTTCCATCTTGAGGTCACAAGAAGACTTCAGTTTCTATGGACTACTTTACAAATGCTGTACATAAGAATGATCCTTGTGGTCCCTTCCAACCCTGAGTGATGCTATGATTCTATACACAGGTGTTTCATGACAAATCAGAGAGGTATAGGAGAATGAATGCTCTGAGAATCTTCTGAAGATCTTTGCCTTCCTGCAACATAAACTCTAGGACTCAGGAGAAAGGATGAGTATGGAAATAAGACTATTCACCCTCACTGTAACCCCCACACTGAGCTGATGGGAGAGTTTTAAAGAAGAGATTTATTTAATACAGTTCTCTTTCCTGCAAAAGGCTTCTACATGAAAATCAAAACTCCCAGCAGATAATTATTGCTGAAGATAGCCAAAGCTGAACAAACAAACATGAAAACTGGCACATTTAGAATCATAGAATCAAGCAGGTTGGAAGAAACCTTCAAGCTCATCCAGTCCAACCTACCACCCATCCCTAGCCAGTCAACCAGACCATGGCACTAAGTGCCTCATCCAGTCTTTTCCTGAACACCTCCAGGGATGGCGACTCCACCACCTCCCTGGGCAGCCCATTCCAATGGGAAATCACTCTCTCTGTGAAGAACTTCCTCCTAATTTAAATAGAGCCACGGGTGGTTCAATCCAAACGTAAAATTCATTCCATACAAACATCACTTAGGAAAAACGTTTAAAAAATCATCATTTAACAACTACATTCTTTTTTCCCCCCTAAATCCCCACTGTGCAATACCATATTTGCAGAGGAGTTCAGAAAGAAAAACACTTTCATAAACATAGGCTGACAACTTTCAAACATTCATAAATAATATGTTCCAAAGGGCAGGCAAATCTACCACCACCCTGAAGATAAATGTAAAAGCAGCTCTAAAGTTCATACCAGATCTGCTCCTTTGGGGTTTTTTTTGTGGGTATTTAAACATGTTCTATGGATATGGAGGGTGCTAAAGGTTGAATACTAAAATATGTATTCACAGATTGCAGCAGGTTGGAGGGGACCCTCAAAGGTTATCTTGTCCACTTTCCAGCAGTGAGCAGGGACAGCTCCAATTAGATCAGGCTGGCCCAGGGCCACATCAAGTCTGATGCACATGCCTGGGCAAACTGTTCCAGTATTTTACTACTTTCTTTGTAAAGAACCTCCTCCTGATGTCCAACCAAAACCTACCCTGCTCCAGTTTCAAACCATTGCCTTTCGTCCTATCACTGCAAGCCTTTCTAAGCAGTGCTTTTCCAGCCTTCCTGTAAGTCCACTTCAGATATTGAAATGTAGTTATAGAGTCTCCCCAGAGTCTTCTCTCCAGGCTGAACAGCCCAAATTCTTTTAGCCTGTCTTCATAGGAAAGGTGACCCAGCCCTGTAATCACTTTTTATCATCTTCTGATACATGTCTGTACTTTGGAAAAGACCAGTTTAAAAGACCTACATTTTCACTTTACCAGTTAGCATCATTTGTTATTTAAACAATCCAAATTAATACTTAATACTTAGATGTTGAGATAGTGGAAGGTGTCCAGAGAAGGGCAAAAAAGCTGGTGAAGGGCCTGGAACACAAACCCTATGAGGAGAGGCTGAGGGAGCTGGGGGTGTGCAGCCTGCAGAAGAGGAGGCTAAGGGCAGACCTCATTGCTGTCTGCAACTACCTGAAGGGAGGCTGTAGGCAGGTGGGGTTGGGGTCTTCTGCCAGGCAACCACCAATAGAACAAGGGGACACAGTCTCAAGTTGTGTCGGGGGAAATGTAGGCTGGATGTAAGGAGGAAGTTCTTCACAGGGAGAGTGATTGGCATTGGAATGGGCTGCCCAGGGAGGTGGTAGAGGCACCGTCCCTGGAGGTCTTCAAGAAAAGCCTGGATGAGGCACTTGTTGTCATGGTTCAGTTGACTGGATAGGGCTGGGGGATGGGTTGGACTGGATGATCCTGGAGGTCTCTTCCAACCTGGTTGATTCTATGATTCTATGATTCTTTAAGGAAGATGGTGTGTTTCAACACATCAGGTGTGGAGGAGACAGAAAACATTCTTTAGATCTTTCCTCATAATCATGATCATAATCATGAATTTCAAGTTGTGCCGGAGGAGGTATGGCCTGGATGTTAGGAGGAAGTTCTTATCAGAGAAAGTGATTGGCATTGGAAGGGGCTGCCCAGGGAGGTGGTGGAGTTGCTGTCCCTGGAGGTGTTGAAGCAAAGCCTGGATGAGGCACTTAGTGCCATGGTCTGGTTGATTGTCTAGGGCTGGGTGCTAGGTTGGACTGGCTGAGCTTGGAGGTCTCTCCCAACCTGCTTGATTCCATGATTCTATGATATCAAAATAATAAATTTGCACACCAAGAATATTTTTCTTCACCTACAGTCAGGAAGAAAAGACTCCTCTTTGAAGGCTTGAGAACCTTTTGTAAGGACTAAAAGATTGTAATAACATTTGAAATGGTGGGCAGGAGCACACAAGTGACACCAGTACTTCTCTTTGGGAAACTGCCCAAATTCCCTCTGCAGGTTTAGGGTAGTGTGGATTACAGATGAAGAAACTACAATCCTGGCCTGGTAACCAATGTTACCCCTAAGACACGAGTTTTGTAACATAGATAGTATCTTTCAAGAAAATCCTCTTGCATGCAGCCTTAAAAGGAAGTTTTGATGTGAAAGAAGGCAGGATCAGTCTATAAATGGCATTATCAGGCTGCAGCAGAATTAATTCTTAGATTCCAATTTGATTATCACCTATCTGATCATCTATGCTCTAGTGTGAAAGAAGCCATGCTGTCAAAAAGAGATGAATTACCTTCTAAGGCTGTCTGCTCATACTTCTAGTTGTCTCACACAGTTCTTGTCTTAGTTTACTGGCAGGGATGCTTACAGCTTATCCTATCTCTAGGGTAATCTCTCAAGCCTATTTGCCTGCCTGGTACAGAAGGAATAGAAAATGTCAGGACTCAAAGCCCCCAGGAGAACAGAGTCAGAATTGAATTGTGTTAACTGGAACAAGTGGATTTTGGTTGCTCCCATACATTCTTATTGCAGAAAGAACATCCTGTACATTATCTGCAGGAAGACAATTAGACAGAACACAACAATGGCAAGAATACACTCCAACAAATAACCATGCATGCACAAAGGACAAGCAGGTTTGTCTTGTAACATATGCACAAGAAAGGACAGAAATACTATCAGAGGGCTGGAGCACCTCTGCTATGAGGACAGGCTACAAGAGTTGGAGCTCTGCAGCCTGCAGAAGAGAAGACTTCGAGGAGACTGAAGTAGCCTTCCAGAATCTAAAGAGGGCCTACAAGAAGGCTGGGGAGGGACTACTTACAAGGTCTTGTAAAGACAGGACGAGGAGTAATGGCTTTAAACTGGTGGAGGAGAGATTTAAACTGGATGTTAGGAAGTTCTTTCCAGTGAGGGTGTTGAGACACTGGCATAGGTTGCCCAGGGAGGTTGTGGCTGTTCCCTCTCTGGAGGTGTTCAAAGCCAGGTTGGATGAGGCCTTGAGTGACCTGTTCTAGTGGGAGGTGTCCCTGCCTATGGCAGGGGGGTGGAACTGGATGAGCTTTGAGATCCCTTCCAACCTAAACCATTCTATGATCCTATTATATGATTCTAGGTTGGATGAGGCCTTGAGCAACCTGTTCTAGTGGGAGGTGTCTCTGCCTATGGCAGGGGGTTGGAACTAGATGAGCTTTGAGATCTTTTCCAACCTAAACCATTCTATGCCTGGGATGAGCAGTACAAAGCCCCAGTATTTCTTTCAAGGACAGATGAAAACTGTTGCTTCAAAAGCCTTCTAGAAAGGACAAAAGCAAAGGCACATTTAGAATTTATCAGCAACGCAGTGTGGGGATTTTTTCACACAGAATTAATGCATGCAAATTTGTAGTGCTTTGGGTGTTCCCCATCCCCCACACTTTGTAAATCACCCAGTCTAGACTCAGCCAGCTATGGAAATTGAATGAAGCTTATATTTACAGCTAGCACAATATCCAAGCAGATATTTACAGTCTATACAGTTATAGACAGAAATAGACAAGGTAAAAGATAATACAGAAACACAGCAGCCCTCCCAGAAACCTGAGTCCCCAGGAGGGGCTCCCAACTGCCCCTCCACTTTCTCCCACCCCTCTCTACCTTACCCCAGATGTTGCCTTGTGCCCCAAGGAAGAATGGAGGTTCAGCCAGGGGGTTAGCAAGCAGGTGGATTAATCAGAGATATGGTAGGTGAGGTTAGAGAGAAAATGCAGCTCAAAGCCCAGGCAGTAACCAAATGCTTTATTTGTGTTTGGATTCTTGCTCTTATACCTCTCAGCAAGCCTATGAGTGAAGTAGACATCCCCATTGTTTCTCTTTCACAGCCTGTGATCTAGTTCTTCTCACCAAAACATTCTAGCTAGCTCCAAACTAGCACAACACTACACAGGGTTTCACCTTGCTACTGACTTTCCTGGGATTTTTGAGCCAACAGGTTGATTCCAGAGCAGCAGATTGACACCAGGTAATCTGTTCTAGTGAGAGGTTATCCTTGCCTATGGTAGGGGGTTGGTATTACATGATTTTTGAGGTGCCTTCCAACCTAAACCATTCTATGATTCTATAATTCAAGATGCAATACTTCAAACCAGATTTCCATGTACCTTAACCCCAGACACCTCAAATATCTAAATGCATCTATCTGTGTATATATGCATGCATATATGTGCACACACACCAGGTGAGGTGCTCAAGAGAAAGGAATTCTGCAGTTTTCTTCCAGAATTTTTGATCCTTTTTTTACTCCTGGACATTCAACCCAGATTTTCCAACTACAAGACTGCATCTGCATTTTCAGCCTCTCTGTCTCTCTTTTAAGACAGAATCGTATGACTGACCATCACAGTATCAACAAGGTTGGAAGAGACCTCATAGATCATCAAGTCCAACCTTTTACCACAGAGCTCAAGGCCAGACCATGGCACCAAGTGCCACGTCCAATCCTGCCTTGAACAGCTCCAGGGACGGCGACTCCACCACCTCCCCGGGCAGCCCATTCCAGTGTCCAATGACTCTCTCAGGGAAGAACTTTCTCCTCACCTCCAGCCTAAATCTCCCCTGGCACAGCCTGAGGCTGGGTCCTCTTGTTCTGGCGCTGGCCACCTGAGAGAAGAGAGCAACCTCCTCCTGGCCACAACCACCCCTCAGGTAGTTGTAGACAGCAATAAGGTCACCCCTGAGCCTCCTCTTCTCCAGGCTAACCAATCCCAGCTCCCTCAGCCTCTCCTCGTAGGGCTGTGCTCAAGGCCTCTCACCAGCCTCATTGCACTTCTCTGGACATGCTCAAGCATCTCAATGTCCCTCCTAAACTGGGGGGCCCAGAACTGAACACAGTACTCAAGGTGAGGTCTAACCAGTGCAGAGTACAGGGGCAGAATGACCTCCCTGCTCCTGCTGGCCACACCATTCCTGATGCAGGCCAGGATGCTACTGGCTCTCTTGGCCACCTGGACCATGTACTACCACATAACAGAACTTCAAAGTACCCCTGCTAAAAAAATCACCATAAAGCTAATATAATTCTCCAGTTATTGTGCCTTTGTTTCCCCTCATTTCTACTCCTAGAAGCTACTAAAGGGAGTATAAGACATTTCTTTCAGTTGTATAACTCCATGGCCTAGAGTATAGAATTTCTAAGTGATTATAAAATTAACTTGATCCATTTTTTAGTTGCTTGGTTGGTTTTAATTCTCAACACAAACCAGTTTTTAAAAATGTAAATAGTACAACTTGAGCATCTTCCTAGCTGACCCTGTGTCTGCCTTGCTCTGACTGCCTGTACCCATATGTTTATCCAGTGTTCAGCATAGCCCAAAAGTTAGGTCTTGCTTAGACAAGGAATCATAGAATCAGTCAGAGTTGGAAAGGACCAAAAGGATCATTTAGTACCAACCCTCTTGCCATGGGCAGGGACACCTCACAATAGATCAGGCTGTCTAGAGCCTCATGCAGACTGGTTTTAAACACCTCCAAGGATGAGGCTTCAACCACCTCCCTGGGCAATCCTTTCCAGACTCTCACCGCTGTCATGCTGAAGAACTTCTTCTTAACACTGAGACTGAATCTCCCCATTTCTAGCTTTGTTCCACTCCCCCCAGTCTTATCACTACCTGACAGCCTAAAAAGTCCCTACCAAGCTTTCTTGTAGGCCTCCTTAAGATACTGAAAGGCCACAATGAGGTCACCTCAGAGCCTTCTCTTCTCCAGACCGAACAGCCCCAACTCCTTCAGTCTCTCCTCATAGCAGAGCAGCTCCAGCCCTCTGATCATCCTCGTGGCCCTTCTCTGGACACCTTCCAGCACATCCATAGCCCTCTTGTAACAGTGGCTCCAGAACTGGATGCAGTAGTCCAGGTGGGGTCTCACCAGTGCAGAATAGAAGAGGAGGATCACATACCTTGCCCTGCTGGCCACATTTCTCTTGCTGCAGCCCAGGCTCTGGTTGCTTTCTGTGCTGCAAGAGCACACTGCTGGCTCATAGGAAGTGGCACTAGTGTGAACAGCATCCATTTTAAAGAGGGTTGATTAAACTGGTGTTAGTCCCTGGGTAGAATTCTTATTCCTGTTTAGGAGTGATTTACATTGTTATAGATTAAGCTGTTTCCTAACTAAAGCAATGAAAAGCAAAGCCTGATCTTTGTGCTTGAGCACTAATGAAAACACAGTACAAACCTCCACCAAATTGTGATATTTTTAGTTACCCTTCCAAGTGAATTTTCACCACCCTGGTGTTTCATTTAAAAAATTTAAAGTAAAATAAAATCAAAAAGCAGATGTGGTTACAGAAGAATAACTTTGTGTTAAAGAACAGCTTGTTTCATAAGAAAAAGAATTCCTATGAAATCTGAAACTATTTCAATTTCCTTTTTCCTGATCAAACTTCAAGCCTTTAACAAGAGAGGAAATCCTTATGCTACTGGGAAGACTTTTACACCAGGACTGTTTATTCAAGGTGCTGGTGCTGAAAATGAGGTTCACAGCACAGCCAAACTCATGGTACTGGTTCTAGAAGATCCTCATTTGGGAGCTCTTCCTTCTTTGCACCTTACTGCAAATACAGAGGAGGAGTGAACGAAGCTAAACTGCATATTGAGTAGGACACAAGGAGGTTAAGTAATTTTACCTTTCAGGATATCTTGCAAATAAGTTCTTCACAGAGAGAGTGATTTCCCATTGGAAGGGGCTGCCCAGGGAGGTGGTGGAGGCACTGTCCCTGGAGGTCTCTAAGAAAAGCCTGGATGAGGCACTTAGTGCCATGGTCTGGTTGACTGGATAGAGCTGGGTGCTAGGTTGGACTGGATGATCTCAGAGGTCTCTTCCAACCTGGTTGATTCTGTGACTTCAAAGATCACACAATTTTTCCCCACAGCAAAGAATAAAACTATCTTGGGTATCTCTGGGCCAGAAGTTTGGGTGGGATGAGGCAGGCCTAAAATACCCAGGTTTATAGTTTTCCCACATGGACTCTGGTGTGTTTTTTCTTTTCTGATGAGGCACCCAGCACTGTGAAACAGAGATTGTTTCCAAACCACAGAAGGGAATGGAAATAATGAATTCTCAGCACCCTCAAAATGACACAGCACTTACTTTATATCAGTTTAATTTAGAAAAGCTCTTAGTGCTCCGAATGAGATCTCCCACTGGGCACGTTGGTTGGACAGTTCTGATGACTAATAAATGTGATATTTTATTGTTACCAGAAAGTTCCTAATTACAGTTGTCATCACTGCAAATAAACATAGTCAGGTTCTACTGCACATTAGGATAAAGGCTTCTTTTTAAGCATGGGAAATGTTTTTTAAAGTAATTGCTGACCAAATGTGGCAACATGAGACTATTCCTCAGTTTGCTTCTCTGATTCTTTTGCTTCTTAAAGAAAACATCATTGCCAAATAGGTTATCCCTCAGTAATGTAAAGCTTTCAGGCATCTCCATGTTTGAACTCTTGCCTCTTTCTTGTGGGTACCTCAGAATGACTTCAGCACTTTACAGTATCACAGTATCACACAGTATCACAGTATCACCAAGGTTGGAAGAGACCTCACAGATCATCAAGTCCAACCCTTTACCACAGTGCCCAAGGCTAGACCATGGCACCAAGTGCCACATCCAACCTTGCCTTGAACTGCCCCAGGGACGGCGACTCCAGACATGATATTGGCCAAGAGGTTGGTTGGGTTTTTTGAGGTAGAAAAGCAAATTTTTATTTACACTCCAAGGTGAATTTTCTTAGAATGAGTTTGTTTCCATGAACTTACTTGTGCTCTTTAAATTTGGCTTACCCACTGAGCAGTATATTCTAAGTAAGTAATTCCACTCACTTGAATCTCACCATTTGTTTCATGGCTTGTTTGTGGGAACTGCACTTCAAATGTCTCCAGAATGAGGCTCTTCTTTGGCCATGAGAATTCTTTGACTCCAAAGCAAAAAGAATCAAATAACCTCTAGGGCTCAATCCAAGCTGGGTGCCATATAGGACACAAGTGGCCAGATTTGGGTGAAACTTTCTCACTGTCTCCTTTAAGCTCTGATGCACCTTGGATAATGAAAGAACTCCTGGAAAAGCATTGCTTAGAGAATCCTGTTAGTACTGCTCACATAAACAGAAAGGAAGGATTTCACCATGGATCTCCTGGTTGCACTTACATCCAAATATGATGTGGACTTTATGGTCACATGTTATATTACTAAACTTCCAATGAGACATAATGGTTTTGGTGGGGGTTTGGGGCAGATTTTTTTTTCTTTGGTTTGGTGTTTGTTTATTCTTTTTTTCCTTTCTTGTAATAGTTCAAGAAGGGGAAAATGTGACAAAGTTTTACAGACACTATGGCCACCTCCAACATTAGGTATCAATTTGCCTCACAGGGTATTAAGACAGCTCTTTAGATCTGCTCTCTTCAGGGCAGATTCTGTCACACTTTCACACAGCTTCACAGCAAAACTGACATGTAAGGAGTTCTCTCATCTTCAGCAAACCATATGAAATCCAAGGCAAAATCCAACCACTCCATACACATAGGCATATTAGTATTTCATTGCAGTGCTAGGACCTGCTGGTAAAGATAGCAGAGAGGGACAGACTTTCAATGAAGACACAGCACAGTGACAGGCACAGGTCTTTTCAAAAGCCATTTTTCATCTGTACAATGCCTAGTCTCTCTCAAAAACAAGATTCCTGATATATCTCCTATGATGGCATGCTAAAAGACTTGGGACTCTGCAGCCTGGAGAAGAGAAGGCTTCCATGAGACCTTGGAGTAGCCTTCCAGTACCAGAAGGGGGCTACAGGAGGGCTAGGGAGGGACTATTTACAAGGACTTGTAATGACAGGATGAGGAGTAATGGGTTTAAACTGGCAGAGGGGAGATTCAAACTGGATGTTAGGAAGAAGTTATTTCCAGAGAGAATGTTGAGACACTGGCACAGGTTGTCCAGGGAGGTTTTGGCTGCTCCCTCACTGGAGGTGTTTAAGGCCAGTTTGGAGGAGACTTTGAGCAACCTGTTCTAGTGGGAGGTGTCCCTGGCTACAGTGGGGGGTTGGAACTGGATTAGCTTTGAGGTCCCTTCCAGCCTGAACCATTCTATGACTCTATTCTATTTAAAACCCAAGTAAGCACTTGCATTATTACTTCTGCAAGTAACAAACTCAAAGAAAGGAAAACACAATAGACAAATAATTTATCAAAACTATGGTAAGAATAAACTTTAAATTAGATTAAAGCAAACTATCAAACAACTACAGGTATCCCCCCCTCCCAAAAAAAAAAAAAAACACCCATATAGTTTCTTTCTTCAATGATCAAATTCAGCTTATCATTTTACACTACTACTGTTTATAGTTGGTGACAGCAGAGCCACTTCGAAGGGAAAGGGAAGTGTGTTGAAGCTTCTTTATTTGGTTTAAGTGTAGTGGTGTCATCAATATTTGCAGAGAAAAGGGGAAAAGGAATCTGGCTGCCCAGAATGATTGTAGTTCACTTTCAAGTCAGACTTGTACATCTATCCTAGCTACTCTAAGTATAATGCTATTTAGGGTTCATTTTAAACTTTTATGGTGTTGTGCTTGGGCAATGAACAGAAAAGAAAAATAAGTGGACATGTAAAATTCACTTATTACTGCAATAACCATTATTATTACTATTCAGACTCATGGATAGGTATATGAAACACTCATCATAAATCACAGAATCAACTAGGTTGGAAGAGACCTCCAAGATCATCCAGTCCAACCGAGCACCCAGCCCTGTCCAACCAATTAGACCATGGCACCAATTCGAGGTGAGGAGAAAGTTCTTCACTGAGAGAGTCATTGGACACTGGAATGGGCTGCCTGGGGAGGTGGTGGAGTCGCCGTCCCTGGAGCTGTTCAAGGCAAGACTGGACGTGGCACTTGGTGCCATGGTCTACCCTTGAGCTCTGTGGTAAAGGGTTGGACTTGATGATCTGTGAGGTCTCTTCCAATCCCAATAATACTGTGATACTGTGATACCTCCAGGGACAGCAACTCCACCACCTCCCTGGGCAGCCCATTCCAATGCCAATCACTCTCTCTGCCAACAACTTCCTCCTAACATCCAGCCTAGACCTCCCCCAGCACAACCTGAGGCTTTGTCCCCTTGTTTTGTTGCTGCTTGCCTGGCAGAAGAGACCAACCCCACCTGGCTACAGCTTCCCTTCAGGTTCTTGTAGACAGCAATGAGGTCAATAGAGCTACCCTGAGCCCTTTGATACTGTAAGCTTAGCAAGCTGACTAGCAGAAAACTCCAGACACGATGATAACATTTCATGTAACTCCTCTTTGGCAATATTTAGACACTGCAATGAAATGCCAAACAGTATCATATGTGCCAGTCAGTTAATGCAAGAAAGAAAATGTGATGAACTGTTTGTTTTGAAGTGTTAGTATAAACATATTGCAGAAATGAAACCCAAGCTTAAACAATGGGGAAAGTTATCCGGCATTAAAATAAACAGTTCTAGGAAAATCTCTAAAAATGTTTACTAAGTCATCTTCTTCTGAGTAGTATCTGCACAGAGCAGTTTGCCATGTCCCTGGTTTGCCAACCAATCCCAGTTATGCTGACTGGAGATATGCTAATGGACAAGGCCGGGACTTAACCGACAGTAATTGGCTCCCCAGGCTTTGATTTACAATCAAGCTTGTAGGTCATCAAAGCAAACATTTGGCTTTAAGCATCAAAAAGCTGCCTTTTGGAAATAAAATAGAAGAAAATAGTTGTCTTGCTTCTAAAGGTTTGCTAGTTTGGATATAAAAGTGAAACACTTTTAAATTGAAATGCTACAAAGTCAATCAAACTGTGACTCTTGGAAATTTTCTTACTAAATACTCCTTCAACATTGCAGGTCAGAATTTGTGCTGAGGAAATAATAGATGCTGTCAACCTCTGGCCATGCACATTTTTAATGAAAGTCATATGTATTAGTTGAAGTAATACACCTATTTCCTTTATGTAAGTCAGAATATAGCTCAGATTCTTAAACTTTATTCCATATTATAATTATTCACTTCCAGTCCTAGACCTACAGCCATTAATTCTTCTTTACATCATAGCAGGTGCATTGTGAAACACAGTCCCTATATCTGATATTAAAAACCTAAGAAGAAAAACAAGTGCAGAGCATAAAAATGAGATGCAAGATGTCTACATTACACATCTGCTACACTTAAGCATTATGCTTGTTTTGAAAGGAAATGAGTTGTAGCTGAGATGTTTTGTAAGGGCAATAGCAACAATGCAAATCAGTATTCAGAGATGCTATAATGGAGCTGCATCAGCCTCATTTGTTCAGAGTGAGCCATACTCCATCACACAGAGAAACGAGCCCTTTCATTCCAGGGAAAACTGACACATGGGGATACGTGCACAATCCCAGTTTTATGTAAACCCCAGGGAGCAGAGGGCTGGGGGCTGGGAAGGAAAGGAGGAGGCGGGTGGCTCCTGCCCGTAGTCAGCTTTACAATCACTGCCGAAGAAAACAGCCCTCAGATATAAACTCCTTTCATTGGACTTCCTACCTGTTTAATCACTTCCCTCCAAGGTGTGAGAGGACTAACCCTAACCCAGACATTCACACTCCAGAGACTCGTATTTCTCCACATTCAGCTCACAGTGAAATAGTGATCTTAGTTCAGTCTCTAGTGGACAACCACAGAATAAGTGATGTCTTACGAGCGCGATGCAGCAGACAATTTGCTCCAGGAAAATTATGTGTGCGTGAACAAGGGGAACAACTTCCCTTTTTTTAGTGCTTGTCTCAGCCTCCCAAGGTACAGTAAAATAATTTCTTAAGAAGTACATTCCTCTGCAAAAGACATCTCCTTATTTCCAGCCTCATATTCCCCAAAGCAGAACAAGATATTAAAATATCAGGAAAGTGATCTGAAAAATAAATGCTTGGTTGTATTTTGTTTTCTAGTCACACATTGACTGGACAGAATCATTTCACAGAGCACAATTAATTTACCCCTCAAAAAAATCAGGAAATCCCCTCTAAAGGTTTTAGTAGGTTTGGAGGGATGGGGATGGCTGCATATGCTTTTAGAACACATTTCTACCTTAAAACATATTTCTACCTTTAAAACATATTTCTACCATAATATCTGGATGAAACAAAACTTGAACCTGAGATAAGTAACAGGAACATATTAGCCCAGTAGAGTCTTCCATAGATTTTTATTGATATTCACTCCTAGTATGAACTTGTGTTAAACTTTAATCCTGCATCTTTCACATGCAGCAGTTTTCTTATGCCATCTTATATGGCTGGTTGCATCACTCAGTTGCTCAATTTTCTAAGTTACACCAGGTCAAAATGCCAGTGAGAGAATGAGAGTATTATAAATAACTATATATAGGCACTGTTTATTTATTTTTCCTGGTCAGCTCCCCCAAAGCATTTTCATCACCAAGGCATGGACAAGACCCTGTGAGGTCTATGTAATTTTACACGAGGAAGCAACTCTGTTAAGGTAAATGGAACTGCTCTTATGAGTGAATTTGTGGAAATATTTAAGTCTTTTCAGGCCCAAACTTGAGCTCATACATAAATTACTGAAAAGTTCATTACAGCCTTTGAACTATTGCAGAAATAATTGCCTCTACTAAGTTACTCCAGCACCTTCAAACCTATTTTTCCCTTTCTGTGACAGAAGACACAACATACACTCAAATTAAAACAGGCTGTTTCAAGTCCAGTATGATCTACACAACTAAAAAATTTTGTTGTGAGGTTTTTGGGAGTGTGAATGCCTATATATTTTCTTCTTTCTCTCCTTCTTTCCAGCAGTTAGCTGGGTAGAATAGTATTACAGAATCTAATTATGGAGGAACAATGATATTAACCAGTGCCTTTAAATGCTGGGTTTTTTAAGTACTCCCTTTTGCTGTCAGAGTAGCAGGTATCCTGCACGGCATCTGAGCTGATGCTGTGAACTCTGAGTAGAATAGGAATACTAAGTAAGTTCTATCATTTGAGTCTCTGGAGGACTTTGCTGCTCTCTGTCTCACAAACATCCATACTCTCTTGGGATGAAAAGTTGTATCTTTCAGTAATGTGAAGAAAATTCTGCTCCCAAGAGAAATGTCACTGGGTGCACTGTGGCTGAAACATTTCTGCCCTATACAGCCATAAACTAGATCGATCCTTATTACCTCAGTTCTAGAAACTAGTGACAACTTTGAACAGCCTAAGCATCACCAAAACAATCCAGCTAGTGAGAAATGGAAACAAGAACCACTTACTTTTTGCAGCCACTGAGTGTAATTTTCCATCACATGTTCCAGATGTTGAAGTTTCTGGGAAGAGAAATCCTGTTCCACGTGAGGAGCATCTCTCTGAAGAGCGTTTGTGTTGTACTGGTCTGTGGTGCTTTCACGACAGTCCTGTTCTGGCAGAATGAAAGTATAGGTGCACTGCCCATGCTGGATCCGGTTAAATCTTCTCCCACTGGCTTCTGGACCCCGACGCTGGTTGCTGCAGCCTACATGAGCAAGAATCGCTGCCAGGAAAGCAAAGGAAAGGAAAACTGACATGTTATTGTTACTTTCCTTTCCTACTGTAAGAAAAACTTTTTCTTCCTCTTTCTTTTAAGTTTGCTGTTAATTTCCTTTAAAGTCTTTGGCAAGAGGACTGGAGACTCGCACTTCTGTAATCAAGCTTGGATAAACTGTTAATTTTCTTAGCTTTACTGTGAGGATAGCTCCTTTAGTTAAAATTGGGAATATTTATTGCATAGTAGTTAAGATTTATTGTTTCCTCTCTGTTACAGTCCAGCATGTAGCCTGCTTTAGTCAGCTGCATATGCATATCCCAGTCTCTTTCCCCTGCACTATCTGCTGCAGAACTGCTATTTTCTCTCCGACTTCAGTGAGTTTTATTAAGGTTGCACTTTCAAGCCAAGCTGGAAGCAAGCAGCCTTTCACAAGATGACTTGACGGGAATGCGTGTATGAGTGCGCCCCTATGCTAAGGATGGCTGATGGCTCGGTGCAGAGGGATCATCTTACAAACTGGCTGGATGCATGACCTCAATCATGCATGGCTTTCCAGCCCCTAGTGCACACAACTGCTAAGGGCTTTGGACGAATTCACACAAGTTTAATAAGTAAGGCAGTTCCACCTTAATACACTTCATACGATCACACTGCCCTATTAAAATGTAGATAAAGTGTAGAAGTTTGTTGTAACCCCTCTGTAAATATACAAAACACTGAAATTAAAAATACTTTCACTTCTGTGCTGCTCAGTATCTATGAAAGGATTCTAAGCTGGGAGAATGACACTTATGGGAAAAAAGTTACTTTTAACCCTCACATGCTTCAGCTATTTATCTCTGACAACTATTTTTCTTTAGCAGAGCTTAGAGAAAGGGATTATTTTTTAACAGCATATAATGAATGAAGGCTGCCAAACAGTAATGACAGTTCAGAAGGATAATAATCTTCTATGTTTGGTCTCTAAACTAAGGTAGCTAATTACAGAACGGTGAGAGATAGTAGTTGAACTACTCCAGACTGTCTTTGATAATACTGAGCTGTTGCCCCATGCAAAACACTCCTTCCAATTTACACAGCTGCCCCATGCAAAAACACTCCTTCCAATTTACAACCCTGAAGGGGCTATACAGGCATCCCTCACTACATGCATAAACTTTCTAGAGGGCCATATCCTCAGAAAAAGATGGTGGTAACTATTTGAGAAACTACCTAATACTTAAATGCTGCCTTTGATATTTGCTAGAGACAAATCCAAAATGCACAGATTAGAAACAGGATTGGAATATTGGTGAAATTCAGAGGAATTTGGATCTGAGCTCCTGCTCTAGCATTTGTTGTTATGCATCAACCCAACACCTATGCAGAGCACTTTGCACAATTTTTCCTATGAAAGCAAGCAACAGCAATAGTGCAACACTATGGAAAAGCAACCTGCAAGGTTCTTTACCCACAAGGAAACTTACTTGCAAGAATACTGAGTGCAAGCACCTTCAGCACTCATGCAGCTGCCACCCATACCTGCCTGGAATATTTATCTGGGTATCTGACCTGCTCCTGTGGAAGTTACACCTACTCTAAACTGAGACTAGAGGCTTATCATCTTGTATGTGGAAAGAAACCACTGCATTTGTACAAGTAGGAAATATCCCCTACAATAACACAGAGAAATGAGGAGGTCTTATCTTGCTTTGAAATGTCCAGTAGAGAGACAATAAGAAAATACAAACCACAGTGCAAAGCATGACTATTTCTGCTGCTTTCAGCAGAATCAGAATATCCTTTCCTCCTCTGAAGTGTTCAGCTCACCTTTCCACTCTTTTTTTCCAGTTTCTGCCTCTGCAAATCAGCTTTGCACAGTTTACTCTCTTGCTCTCATATAGCATTTCTCACAATTCTCCATCACTAGTTCTGCTGGGGCTTATTGCATTATTAATACATTAATACAACTACCTAAAAGGAGGTTGTAGTGAGGCTGAAGCTGGGGCTGCCCTTGATGGTATCAGAGATAGAGCTAGCCATCAAGGTCAATAGCCATCAGGGTCTCTAGCCAGAAGTATAGATACTCCCAGCCCTGCAATACAGGGACCACTAAGGTCAGCTTAGTATTCCTCAGAGCACATAGCAAAGTCATTTGGGTAAGGACATTGAACCAGGCAGACCAGGTTCAGTTTACACTCTTCCCTTGCACAGTCATGAGCTTGTGCACATACAGAAGTGCAACAACAGAGAAAAAACTTTGTTTACACATCTACAGCCACTTAATTCCACAGTGCAGCTTACTAAAGAATCCCATTTTATGTTAAGTAAAACAACTTCAGAAATAAGAATTCTCTTTTCCAAAATTCCTTTTTCCAATTTACTTTATCTTTCTAAAAATCAGCCCCTGACCCAAACATCTTACCCCAAGATTCTGGTGTTTTCTAAGTGATTTGATAAATGTAGAGTTTATTATCCCAGTGCCACATGATCTATGCAACCCGTCCCAGCTTTTTAAGATGTGAAAATTTCAGTGAGGTGAGGAAAGAATAGTTCTCAAAGTTCAGTCAAAGTCACTGTGGGTATTTTTGCAGGATCTTACTTTATATACTATAGATACAATCTAGTAGGGGCATGGATGTGTATAAAAGACTCTTTATTTTCCTAAGACCACTTCCTCCAACACAATGACTAGTTTAGTATTCCCTGAACTCTTCCTTCTGCATAACAGGGAAGAGGTGGATCCAGAGGCTTCCTTCCCAGACTGTGCAAAGTCTCATACACTGTTTATTTAGCAGCTGTACAAAATAGTGTAGCTCACTATGTAATCAGTCCTACAAGGCAAAATAAATGGGAATCCAACATCTGGATAAAGGTTATGTTCACATGATATTAGTTCCCACATCTCTAGAACTTGCCATTGGAAAGGGCTGCCCAGGGAGGTGGTGGAGTCACTGACCCTGGAGGTGTTCAAGAAAAGACTGGATGGGGCAGTTAGTGCCATGGTCTGGTTGATTGGACAGGGCTGGGTCCTATGTTGGCCTGGATGGTCTTGGAGGTCCTTCCAACCTGGTTGATTCTATGATTCTATGAATACAATGTAATGGCTTTTGTCATAAAAACCTATCCATGCTCAGAGTTGAAATACAAATTCTAGGAAGCCAAAATCTGTTTCCATTTCTTTACATTTCTGCTGTAATAAGTGTTATTGTTGCATCTGAGCCGCAAAATACTTTGCATCATGTCACATACTCTAAATGGAGTTATTCCAACTCAACTTCCTCACTGTATGAAGGAAGTCACAGTATCAGTATTACAGTATCACAGTATTATCAGGGTTGGAAGAGACCTCACAGATCATCAAGTCCAACCCTTTACCACAGAGCTCAAGGCTAGACCATGGCACCAAGTGCCACGTCCAATCTTGCCTTGAACAGCTCCAGGGTATACATATAAAGAGGTTTTCATCTCTAGGTAAGCCAGTACTTTACAATAGGGAACAAAAATGTTTATTCATAATGGAGCACATGCCACAGAACCTCATTCTGAATATATAAATTCAGATTAATAAAATGGGATCTGAAGTCATGGAAGTCTGACTGGTTGTGTTTTAATGCTTCTCCAGAGATTTCAGTAGAGATGGCATCAATTTACCATGGTGCTGAGACCAGAACAAGATGCAAGATATTTCCCTGACTCTGCAGAATCCAGGCAGTGTTGAGAGCAGGTGAAAGGGAAGACTCATTTATCATGCAGTAACACTCCTACTATCTGTATGCTTTCTATTCTCACTCTCCTAGGAACAAGTTATCTCAGACAAATTAGTCCTCAGAGCTGAAGTCTGTATATTTACATGTGCATAGTTAAGGTATGATACCACATAATGTTGCTTGTCAGATCCCTCCTTCAAGGTAATAAGGTAAGGGGTGCTGAATCATACTGCAGCCTGGTCCGGCTCTCCCAGCATTTGATTTCACACCTGGGAACAAGTAAACATCTGGGAGCACTAAATGAGAGGAAAAACCCAGCAGCTCTCAGAAGAACATGTGAATTTACCACAGAGACATCTGAGCTACTGGTTATGCAATATGACCTGTCTGAAGTTTGTCTCACACCAAGGCTGTGAGGTTTCTCTGAATAAAAGCTCGTTGGACTCTTTCCAGCCATGCTGGTAGGTGAGAGAGCTACATGTTTTCTGAAACTTAATGTCAAGCTGTTGGGAACACAGGAAAAGCAATTTGTTCTTATATTCCTAATATAATTTTAATCTTATACAAGTAGAGAAAAGGCATCTAGACTAATTCAGTCAAATGTGCTCTCATTTCCTGGGGAAGGAGGGAATGTCATAGAATCAAACAGGTTGGAAGAGACCTCCAAGCTCATCCAGTCCAACCTAGCACCCAGCCTTATCCAATCAACTAGACCATGTCCCCTGCATTCTCTTGTTATCTCTCTAAGGTAAGTTTTGTCGCTAACTTTCACACATTCAGGATTCTTAAGGAGTATCTGAAGGGGACCTACAGGAGGGCTGGGGAGGGACTAGTTACAAGGTCTTGTAATGACAGGACAAGGGTAATGGGTTTAAACTTGAAGAGGGGAGATTCAAACTAGATGTTAGGAAGAAGTTCTTTGCAGTGAGGGTGGTGAGACACTGGCATAGGTTGCCCAGGCAGGTTGTGGATGCTCCATCTCTGGAGGTGTTCAAGACCAGGTTGGATAAGGCCTTGAGCAACCTGTTCTAGTGATAGGTGTCCCTGCCTATGGCAGGGGGTTGGAACTGGATAATCCTTGAGGTCCCTTCCAGCCAAATCCATTCTGTTATTCTATGATTTGAAAGACCTACTTCCGACCCTGTCAAATAGACTGTATAGAATAAGGGGTGGCTAATGTCATGAGCTGAGCCAAATGAATGTGGTGATGTGCATTCAACATCATGCTGCCCAGAGCTAGCCAGGAGAATGAGCTCTCTCAATATTGCCCCTTTTTGAATTCTCATCCTTGCTACATTTTTCACAAATGGCAGCCTCATCCCATGAGTACTCTCAGCAGTCTTCCAACTTAGCTTACTTAACTTTATGCCCAGAGTTTGACTCAGGCAGGAGGAAAAGCAGCCAACAGTAATGATACGACACAACACAAGCAACCCACTCCTCTAGAATTCAAAATCACTGTCTTGCTGCTTGGTCTGGAGAGAATAAATTGTAGGAAAAAAAATAGAATGGAGAAGATGAATAATAGAACAATTCCAAACATTAACCAACAGCAAGATTTATAGGGTAGGCAAACTAGCTTGAGACTTACAGAATCCACAGCTGAATGGAAACACTAACAAAATGCAGTAAATGGAACAACACTCCCCAAACCTGATACATTCTTCTAGAACCTCAGGAAAAAAGAGCATAAAATTGCACTTCAAACTGCAGGACACACAAGCTCACCATGACTATGTAAAAGGGTGATAGGTCTGATCCATTCCAGCATCTGGGGGGAAAAAATAAAGGAAAAAGAATTCTTTAAAATATTACTTTGTTTTCTGAAAGACAGAGTCGGAATTTCAAGTGCTTTCTCCAGCAGTCCTAAATAGATCATACATTCATAAGTAAAGCACTAAATAGATCATACATTCATAAGTAATGCACTAATTGAGTAATTTAGTAACATATTGAACTTCAGTCTACCTAAAACCTTTCAGGCTTTAAAGAGTGAGGGTCATGAGGACAGGACTAGGATCTTCCAGTGGTGGCCAGGGACAACAGGTACAAACCTGAACACAAGAGGTTTCACTTGGTTCCTGGGCAACATGATGTAGGCAAACCTACCTTAGCAGAGGGGTTGAACTAGGTGACCCCCCAGAGGTCCCTTCCAACCTCTGCCACTCTATGATTCAGTCTTTAGGACTGTGTCAGCTTCCCTACACTCAGATTACTTATTAATCTATTTGTAGCAGCTATGAGTTAGGTTCTGGGTGACAGATGCAGCAGAGAAAAAGGCAGGAGTCAGGCACCCAGGATGTGGGGCATCAGAGGTAAGTACCCAACAGGATAGTGACTGAAAGGGAGAGGCAGAGAGAGACAGTCTGGAATTAAGAATTGCAACTATTTCTTATTTAAGAAAGTGCTTCATAAATCAAATTTCATATGTATTTTTTTATAGTGGACTTTTCTCCCCACACCTATGATTTATTTTTGCAAACAGCTTCTAATTTCACATTCCATATATGAGGAGGAGGCAAAGGCTTGGCTTTCTGTGCTCCATTATAGAAGCTACCAGACTTTGCAGACAACTAACTAGAAACCTCTATAAATGGGTTAAAATTGTATGTGTCACCTTTAATTTGGAAGCAAAGTGTCAGACAGGACAAATAAATAGTGGTGAGGCAAGAGGCTAACTATGGTTTGTTAGTAGCATCCTGTGGAATCACAGCAGTGAGACACACCAGCTATGCTGTGCCAAATAGCCTCACTACAACCACAAGTCACACTTCTCAGCTGAAGTACACAATGCACTCATCCTATACTTAGACAGCAAGCTGTCATAATTTTAAATGGGAGAAAGACTTATCACAAGTCAGCTCCTAATTGGCCTGCTAGTACCAAGTCATTAATAGCAGTCAGATACAGTATTTTCCAGCAGTCAGAAAACAGAGATAGGAATCCATGTCCTGAGGGTGAGGGTGTGCCTTGTACTGAGGCACAGGCACTGTCTTGTGTAGCTATAACCAGTCCCAGAGCTCAGACCTCTCTAAGCCTTACTGCCTCCCCTTCAGAAAATTCCCTCTAGCACATTTGCACAACCTCTCCTGGCACAGGTGCCCAAGGATGTGTGCAAAACTCACTTCAGTGGAGTTGTGCACACTGCAAGGTTGTGTTTCCCTTCAGAAAGCAGGCACAGCTACACTATTTGAGACTGGTACTTCAGGCAGAGAGAAATTAGGTGTCATGCTTCTAATCACAATCAAGTTCTCAAAATGCCTAATCACTAAGCCATAAAAATTGACATAATTAATAGGATTTCAAATAGAACCATAGCTTATATGATGCTACTTGAATCATAGGTTCAGGTTAGAAGAGACCTCCAAGATCATCCAGTCCAACCCAGCACCCAGCCCTAGCCAATCAACAAGACCATGGCACTAAGTGCCTCATCCAGGCTTTTCTTGAATACCTCCAGGGACAGTGACTCCATCACCTCCCTGGGCAGCCCATTCCAATGCCAATCACTCTCTCTGCCAACAACTTCCTCCTAACATCCAGCCTATACTTCCCCCAGCACAACTTGAGACTGTGTCCCTTGTTCTGTTGCTGGTTGCATGGGAGAAGAGATCAACCCCCACCTGGCTACAGCCTCCTTTCTCATAGTTATAGGCAGCAATGGGACCACCCCTGAGCCTCTTCTTCTGCAGGCTAAACACCCTCAGCTCCCTCAGCCTCTCTTCACAGGCCTTGTGTTCCAGGCCCCTCAGCAGCTTCACGAATACCTTTGGTTTCCTCTAATGCTAGTGGTAACATAAATACTACATTGACTATACCAAATCCAAACAATCTGTTTGTAAGTGGAATGAGTTTTGAAGCCATTTCTCTGAGCACAGTGCATCACAGTACCTGTGACAACCTGGCAATGCTTCTTCCAAGCATAGTGCTTTATGCTGTAGAAAACCAGTGTGGCAATATGAGCACCAGAGCCTAGAGTTCCCTGGAAGCATAAGTGTGCTAGTTTGAAGCTAGCTGGAATATTTTGGTGAGAAGAATTAGATTCTAGGCTGTGAAAAGGAAACTATGGTGATGGCTACTGCACTCATAGGCTTGCTGAGATGGATAAAAACAAGAACACAAACAGATAACACAGTTGCTGTGTGTCTCTGGTTGCCTTTTCTCCCTAACTTGCTGTCTGTGCAACTAATCCTTCTGCTTCCTAACCCTCCTGGCCGGTTCTCCAAACTCACCTTGCATGTAAGGCAAAGTCTGGGATAAGGTAGAGGGGTGGAAAGGAGGTTGAAGGGTGGTGAGAGCCCCTCCTGGGGACTCAGGTTTCTGGGAGGGCTGTTGTGTTTCTGTATTACCTTTTAACTTGAATATTTCTGCATATAGCTGTAAATACTATAAATATCTGCTTGTATATTGTGCTAAGATGTAAATATAAAGCTTCATTCTTAATTTCCAGCTCAGCTGAGTCTAGTCTGGGTGATTTCATAAGAGTGGGGGAAGTGGGGCAGGGAACACCCAAACCATCACAATAAGTCCTCAGTCTGAAAACTTCACTTCTGAGTGTATATAGAACAGAAAACAGTCTGAAGTACAATAGTTAAAAATGAACATTATCTACACTGTACATCTCCCATACATTACCACAGGGTACTTAAAAGATCCAGTGCCTCTAATAGCATGTAACTCAAAGCTAGACTATTAATTCACTTTCTTCATCATAAACCCATCAGCACACTGGTAGGCATTTGACTACTGTATGCCAATAAAAATGTTGTTTAAACTGTTAACTGCCCGTTTAAAGCAGCAATTAATTCCCAAGATCAACACCTTCAAAATTACTGCCTTGGGGCTTACATAAATATTAACTTTAGCTCTTAGAGAAAGTGTTGGGCTCATGACCTGGAAATGGATCACTTTTGGTAGCTTAGCATTTTACCCTCTGCTCTATCATTGAGATGTTGTACAATTCTTGGGGGGGGTGGGAAAGCCAAACCCATTACTCCTTCTTTAGCATCCTTGCCACACTCTTGTAACTCAGAATTGGAGATAAAGCATTTTATAACTGTATATTTATCTGCAGTAATTAAACCACCCATTCTTTGGATCAGATGAGGGCAATAATGATGATTAGGAGAGACATTACTTGTGAAAATGCACATTTCTCCTTCTGAAAGTACTAGAGGCATCCTTCTGTTTGGATACTGTTCTCAGCTGATGCCCACTGAACAGTTACCAGCCATGTATGTCCATAGAGGTTGCAGAACTAGAGACAGGTTTGTGGCACTGAGTTGATTTGATCTTCAAGTGCAGCAATAGTAGAGCAGGAGACACCAAAACCACAGAAAGCAAGAAACTACATAGACCTGTATCCAAGTATTATTGCTGGTAAAGTACTTTACATCTCTTGCATGAAAAGATTAAGCTCACATGCCTATATAATGCCATCTATTCTGACAGTGATTTGCAGTCATTTATAAAACCCTGGTTTGCAACTTACAAAAAAGCAGCATCTGGTCAACAATATTTTGCATATAGAAAACAAGTGGCAAAATGAGCACAGCAATGTTTTCAGTTTTGGGCTCCTCAATTCCAGAGAAATGTTGAGATGCTGGAATGTGTCCAGAGAAGGGAGACAAAGCTGGTGAGGGGCCTGGAGCACAGCCCTGTGAGGAGAGGCTGAGGGAACTGGAGGTGTTTAGCCTGGGGAAGAGGAGGCTTAGGACAGACCTCATTGCTGTCTACAACTACCTGAAGGGAGGCTGTAGCCAGGTGGAGTTGGTCTCTTCTGCCAGGCAACCAGCAACAGAACAAGGGGACACAGTCTCAAGTTGTGCCAGAAAAGGTCTAGGCAGGATATTAGGAGGAAGTTCCTGGCAGAGCGAGTGATTGGCATTGGAATGGGCTGCCCAGGGAGGTGGTGGAGTTGCCATCCCTGGAGGTGTTGAAGCAAAGCCTGGATGAGGCACTTAGTGCCATGGTCTGGTTGACTGGCCAGGGCTGGGTGCTAGGTTGGACTGGATGATCTTGGAGGTCTCTTCCAACCTGCTCGATTCTATGATTCTGTGATTCAGATTTCACTATCAGAATTCCAACTACATCTTTGAAGATGCAATCCAGATTAAACCAAGCCAAGCTCTGGGGAGTTTTGTTGCATGTTATAATCGTGTTTCTTAGATTCTGAAGTGCATAAAGGAAATATCCTGCACTCAGCTTTTTCATGTTCAGACTGTAATTTATAGAAAGGCAACCATATGGCACCCAGACAGACAGTTATCTGCTCTTAGTAACACTTCAGCCAAACCACAGTGATGCAAGGTACTTGAGCAAGAATTCTGAAGCTGGGTCTTTACTAAATGCTATAGAATGCCTTGACAACACAAGCTGCTGCAAGCAATCTGATCTTCCCCTTGCACTCTGACAAAATTTCACACCAAATTCAAGCTCTTGGTCCATTTCATGCATTGCATGGATTTTGCCCAGGATAACTAATTTATCTTTAAAACCTCAGGGTTGATAAATATCTTCCAGTGCAAGGGAGTTAAACATCTTTTCAGGGAAAGATGTCAATTAGTTGGGTTTTTTTGGACAGGCTGAGGGAGCTCTGAGCAGCCTGGTCTAGGAGAGGATGCCCCTGCTGACTGCTGGAGGGTTGCAATAGATGACCTTTGGAGGCCCCTTCCAACCCAAACCATTTGTGTGTTAATGTTCTTCTAATACCTCTAAAACAAAACCTTTCAACCTTTGAGGGTCAAAATAGAAACACTACCTCCCCGTTTCTCTCTGTGTGTGTGTATCCCATATCATAGAATCATAGAATGGTTTAGGTTGAAAGAGACCTCAAGGATCATCCAGTTTCAACCCCCCACCACAGACAGGGACACTTCCTACTAGAACAGGTCACTCAAGGCCTCATCTAACCTGGCCTTGAACACCTCCAGAGAGGGAGCCTCCACAACCTCCCTAAGAAACCTGTTTCTTCTCCAGGAGAAGCACTGAACATACTCCTGTACTTTCCTCCCATCGCACCATCACTCCAAAGAGGAGATACACATGTATGAGTTACTCTGCAAGCCTGCTTGTTTCTTCACTGAGCATCTCAGCATCCACTGGTCTTTTGCTGAGGAAGTACTAAGCTGATTATATGTGGTCAAAGAATCAAAACTAGGGCATGCCTGACTGCCACAAAGAACTCTGCACACAGATTCCTTCCTACCCTGCCAGGATGGCTGAAAACCATAGCTTCAGTATGATAGTAAGAGATTTTTTTTGTCCCAGTCCTCTTTTTCACCTGTTCTTGTAGTATCTCTCATTGAATAGATGAAAATTTTGTAGAACAATAAAGCATGAAAAATTCAACTAACATTTCTGACCAAAATGTCTTTTTAGTGCAGCTAATCTCATTTCTCTATTTCATGCCTAAATTCAATCCTCATATCAAAAAAAGCAACAAGATAGGTCTTAATCTTACCATCATGCACTGCATAAAGCCACCTGTTGTGGTTATTTCTTGATGTTACAGATCACACATCCAAATCTTGCCACTGCCTCTATTTGAAGTACCTTCACAAGTTAATAATTTACAGAATCACAGAATATCAGAGGCTGGAAGGGACCTCAAAAGATCATCCAGTCCCCTTGCTAGAGCAGGATCACTTTAAGCAGATCACATTGAAATACATCCAGACAGGGCTTGAATATCTCTAGAGAGGGAGACTCCACATCACCCCTGTGCAGCCTGTTCCAGTGCTCTGTCACCCTTACAGGGAAAAAAATCCTCCTCATGTTTAAATGACACTTCCTATGCCTCCACTTCCAGCCATTGCCCCTTGTCCTGTCATTGGGTGTGATGGTTTGGGTGTTACCTGCCCCCACACACTTTGGAAATCACCCAGACTAGACTCAGCCAGTTCTGGAAATATGACTGAAGCTTCTATTTACAGCTAGCACAATATCCAAGCAGATATTTACAGTATATACAGTTATAGACAGAAATAGACAAGGTAAAAGATAATACAGAAACACAACAGCCCTCCCAGAAACCTGAGTCCCCAGGAGGGGCTCCCAACCACCCCTGCACCTTCCCCTAACCCCTCTCAACCTTACCCCAGTCCCAAGGAAGAAAGGAGGTTCGGCCAGGGGGTTAGGGACCAAAGTGGATTAGTCAGAGAAACAGGGGGTGAGGTTAGAGAGATGCAGCTCAGAGCTCCCCAGCAGGAGAAGTGCTTTTATCTATGTTTTGATTCTTCTTCTTGTATCTCTCAACAAGCCTATGAGTGAAGTAGCCATCACCATTGTTTTCCTTTCACAGCCTGCAATCTAGTTCTTCTCACCAAAACGTTTTAGCTAGCTTCAAACTAGCACATTGGGCATCAGCAGAGCCTGGCTCCAGCCTCCTGGCACTCACCCTTTATGTATTTATAAACATTGCTGAGATCACCTCTCAGTCTCTCCTTCTCCAAGCTAAAGAGCCCCAGATGGAAGGTGAATTTCCTTGGCAAGTATTTAAGCAAGGTAAGTGCATACCTGCCCCTTTTTTTGGTCATGCTTTCATAGTGACCTTTTTGTCAAACACCCCATAGAGACTCTTCTTATGCTCCCCAAAGACATGTGTGCTTTGGTTCCCCAGTCTTGACAACACACTAATGGCATCGTGGTGAGCATTTCATGAGAAAGGAGGGGGAAAGCAAAGGAACCATAGAATCATGGAATCATAGAATCAACCAGGTTGGAAGAGACCTCCAAGATCATCCACTCCAACCTAGCACCCAGCCCTATCCAGTCAACTAGACCATGGCACTAAGTGCCTCATCCACTCCTTTCTTGAAGATCTCAAGGGATGGTGCCTCCACCACCTCCCTGGGCAGCCCATTCCAATGCCAATCACTCACTCTGCCAGGAACTTCCTCCTAACATCCAGCCTAGACCTCCCCTGGTACAACTTGAGACTGTGTCCCTTTGTTCTGTTGCTGCTTGCCTGGCAGAAGAGACCAACCCCACCTGGCTACAATGTCCCTTCAAGTAGTTGTAGACAGCAATGAGCTCTGCCCTGAGCCTCCTCTTCTGCAGGCTGCACACCCCCAGCTCCCTCAGCCTCTCCTCACAGGGCTGTGCTCCAGGCCCCTCACCAGCTTTGTCGCCCTTCTCTGGACACCTTCCAGCACCTCAACATCTCTCTTGACTTGAGGAGCCCAGAACTGGACACAGCACTCAAGGTGTGGCCTGAGCAGAGCTGAGCCCAGGGGCAGAAGAACCTCCCTTGTCCTGCTGGCCACACTGTTCCTAATGCAAGCCAGGATGCCACTGGCTCTCTTGGCCACCTGGGCACACTGCTGCCTCATCTTCAGCCTACTACCTATCAGTACCCCCAGGTCCCCTTACTCCTGGCTGCTCTCAGCCACTCTGTCCCCAGCCTGTAGCACTGCTTGGGGTTGTTGTGGCCAAAGTGCAGAACCCTGCCCTTGGCCTTGTTCAATCTCATCCCATTGGCCTCTGCCCACCCATCCAGCCTGGCCAGGTCCCTCTGCAGGGCTCTCCTACCCTCCAACAGATCAACACCTGCCTCTAGCTTGGTGTCATCTGCAAACTGACTGATGCTGGACTCAATCCCCTGGTCCAGATCATCAATAAAGCCATTGAACAGGAAATGCCACTCAGCTAATACTTCTGCATGTACTGCATAATCTGCAGCTCAAATGAGCTGTGTGGCTTTAGAAATATTCCTCAGGTGAACTAAACACATCTTTGATCCCATTGGGTGATTCCGTGCTCCACAATCTCCCTGCAGGTGTTCAAGGCCAGGCTGGATGAGGCCTTGAGCAGCCTGCTCTAGTGGGAGGTGTTCCTGCCTATGGCAGAGGGCTTGGAACTGGCTGAGCTTTGAGCTCCCTTCCAACCTAAGCCATTCTGTGATTCTGTGATATGGGATACACACACACAGAGAAACAGGGAGGTAGTGTTTCTGTTTGGACCCTCAAAGGTTGAAAGGTTTTGTTTTAGAGGTATTAGAAGGACACTAACACACAAATGGTTTGGGTTGGAAGGGGCCTCCAAAGGTCATCTCTTGCAACCCTCCAGCAGTCAGCAGGGGCATCCTCTCCTAGACCAGGCTGCCCAGAGCTCCCTCAGCCTGTCCTTGTAGCAGAGGTGTTCCTTGCTCTGGACTCGCTCCATCATGCCCATGGCGTTCCTGTGGTGAGGGCATCGGAGCTCGATGCAGTACTGCCGGGGAGGTCTTACCAGAGCAGAGTGAAAGGGCAGGATCACCTCTCTTGATGGTTCCTTTGGTGCAGCCCAGGATGCAGCTGGCCCCACTGGGAAAGCAGTTTCTGCTGCTGATAGATTTCTGGAGACAGCTTCCCCTCGACCCACTCTATGGAGCTCTTCATCTCGGCGCGCCGCAGGCCCCGCCAGGTCCTGAGGGAGGCCGGCGCAGAGCCCACGGAGCCACCGGGCCCCGGCGCCGCACGGCCGCCCCCTGCTGGCCGCTTGCCGCAGCGCTCCCCGATCCTGCCCTCACCTGACGTGCATTCGCCCGGCGCCCCGCTCCGCACTTCCCGGGGAGACAGCGAATCTAAGGCGGGAGGAAAAGAAAGAAAGAGGGAAGCAAAGGAAGGAAACAAGAAAAGAAGGAAAGAAAAAAAAAGAGAAAGAAGGAAAGAAGGAAGCAAAGGAAAGAAGGAAGCAAAGGAAAGAAGGAAGCAAAGGAAAGAAGGAAAGAAGGAAGCAAAGGAAAGAAGAAAGAGAAAGAAGAAAAGAAGGAAAGAAGGAAAGAAGGAAAGAAGGAAGCAAAGGAAAGAAGGAAGCAAAGGAAAGAAGGAAGCAAAGGAAAGAAAAAAAAAGAGAAAGAAGGAAAGAAGGAAAGAAGGAAGCAAAGGAAAGAAAAAAGAGAAAGAAGGAAAGAAGGAAAGAAGGAAAGAAGGAAAGAAGGAAAGAAGGAAAGAAGGAAAGAAGGAAAGAAGGAAAGAAGGAAAGAAGGAAAGAAGGAAAGAAGGAAAGAAGGAAAGAAGGAAAGAAGGAAAGAAGGAAAGAAGGAAAGAAGGAAAGAAGGAAAGAAGGAAAGAAGGAAAGAAGGAAAGAAGGAAAGAAGGAAAGAAGGAAAGAAGGAAAGAAGGAAAGAAGGAAAGAAGGAAAGAAGGAAAGAAGGAAGCGAAGGAAGCGAAGGAAAGAAGGAAGCGAAGGAAAGAAGGAAGCGAAGGAAAGAAGGAAGCGAAGGAAAGAAGGAAGCGAAGGAAAGAAGGAAGCAAAGGAAAGAAGGAAGCAAAGGAAAGAAGGAAAGAAGGAAGGAAGGAAAGAAGGAAAGAAGGAAGCAAAGGAAAGAAGGAAAGAAGGGAGAAAGAGAAAGAAAAAGAAAGAGAGGAAGAGAGGAAGAGAGGAAGAGAGAGAAAAACCAACTAACCCTGGTCCTGACTGTAAATGCAGCCACTTTGGGAGTTTGGCTACAACAGCAAGAGAGAAGACATGGAGCCCAGCCAGGGCACAGCAGAAGCAGAGATGTTACCCTCTCATCACTGTGTTCCAGCAGGCCAATTTCTGAGTATCAGCAGGTTATCACTAGTAAAAATATGTCCCTTCTATGCCCTCTAGAGTGCATAAGAAATGAATCCTCTTCTTCTTCTTTATCTTTTCTCTAATTTCCTGACATTGTTTAAACAGAGTTTAAAAAGGAGTAGAGGTTTATCTTCAGGTCACCATGGAGCCTACGTGTTGGTTCCCAACCTGCATGTGAGACACACCATTGATTGAGGGAAGTCTTCACACTTTGAGATGGATTCATCCTATCAGATGTTTCAGTATCAAAAATCTTTCAGCTTTAGTTCTCTTCACAGTTTTCAAAGCAGCAATCAGCAAAATCATTATAGCAAAATCTTAACTGCCTTTCACAGAGAATTTTCATAAACTACAGTAAAATTAAGCCTTTCAGTCAGACCTGGCATTAGAAAGGGCTTTTATTTTCAAAATGCCTTCAGCAAGGATCTGTTGGCCTCACAGTATGGGGGAAATCTTGACATTAATGACAATTTTGCCATGGAACCAGGATTTCACCTAAATACTTGTGTTGCTTTTCCCAGCAACTCCCTGGCTACACAGCGTTAGAACACACTCTGCTGCAGCCTTGGTAAAATGATCTGGGCTTGGACCCAAGCCTCAGTCCCTTATCAGACCAACTCAAACTTGTTTCAGTCAGCTCTGAGCAACTGATACTATCACTGGAAAGCGCAAGGACTGTGTTATGAATAATATTATTTGTCCTTAGAGAAATGTCTTTCTCCCCTTTACACATAACACTGACCTGTGTGTAATACTAAACTGCGGGTAGTGGCATTAGCATTTCAGTGTGCTCACAACTCAGAGTGCCTGTTGCTGCGCTGTGAGACAAACACACATGCACTTTCCTCCTCCTCTAAGAAAAAGAACTTAAGCTCTAGCTTTGCATTGCCATACACCTACACAAGGAAACGAATACAAGATGCAAGGTGGAGGGCACAAGGGCTCTGCAGCGGGACCTTGACCGCCTGGACAGATGGGCAGAGTCCAAGGGGATGAGGTTCAATAGCTCCAAGTGCAGGGTGCTGCACTTTGGCCACAGCAACCCCATGCAGAGATACAGGCTGGGGTCGGAGTGGCTGGAGGGCAGCCAGACAGAGAGGGATCTGGGGGTGCTGATTGATACCTGCCTGAACATGAGCCAGCAGTGTGCCCAGGTGGCCAAGAGAGCCACTGGCATCCTGGCCTGCATCAGGAATGGTGTGGCCAGCAGGAGCAGGGAGGTCATTCTGCCCCTGTACTCTGCGCTGGTTAGACCACACCTCGAGTGCTGTGTTCAGTTCTGGGCCCCCCAGTTTAGGAGGGACATTGAGATGCTTGAGCGTGTCCAGAGAAGGGCAACGAGGCTGGGGAGAGGCCTTGAGCACAGCCCTACGAGGAGAGGCTGAGGGAGCTGGGATTGGTTAGCCTGGAGAAGAGAAGGCTCAGGGCAGACCTCATTGCTGTCTACAACTACCTGAGGGGTGGTTGTGGCCAGGAGGAGGTTGCTCTCTTCTCTCAGGTGGCCAGCACCAGAACGAGAGGACACAGCCTCAAGCTACACCAGGGGAAATTTAGGTTGAGGAGAAAGTTCTTCACTGAGAGAGTCATTGGACCCTGGAATGGGCTGCCCGGGGAGGTGGTGGAGTCGCCGTCCCTGGAGCTGTTCAAGGCAAGACTGGACGTGGCACTTGGTGCCATGGTCTAGCCTTGAGCTCTGTAGTAAAGGGTTGGACTTGATGATCTATGAGGTCTCTTCCAACCTTGGTGATACTGTGATACTGTGATACTGCGTGTTTGACAACATTCTTTGAAATAACTCTCACTTTATAGAGCAGCAAACCCCCTCCCCCCCAAGAAAAGCTCAGTGATTATGTCTCTTTAAATGCAACCCTTCTGTTCCAAACCAAGAGCATTTCATATAAGGAATTATTTAATTACTTGGCAAAGAGCTTCGATTATTTGCATGTGGCTGTAGTTGCTTTGGGTTTTGTTTTCTCTCTTCAGAAGGGAGGATTGAACGCCTGGATCAATAAGGAAATTTCTCTGCCTTTCAATTTAAGAGGCACTTTCTCTATTTTTTAAAACATCAAAAAGGCAAACATCAAAACCACTTTCTCTAATTACACTGTTGTGAGCACATGTGGTCTGTGAAGTTATTACTGCATGATCTGGCTACATATATATATATATAGAGAGAGAGAGAGATATGGAGATATAGATATATAGTATAGATACAGATGATATAGCTGATCTAGATCTAGATGATCTAAATATAGATATAGATATAATGTGTGTGCTTTGTGCCTATATAAATACAGAAAAATATATACATACTTATACAAACAAATATAGTAGTATTAAGGTATATAAGAGTGTTTTTAGGGAGTTGGTCTCTTTTCCCAGACAACCAGCAACAGAACAAGGGGACAAAGTCTCAAGTCATGCCAAGGGATGTCTAGGCTGGATGTTAGAAGGAAGTTGTTGGCAGAGAGAGTGATTGGCATTGGAATGGGCTGCCCAGGGAGGTGGTGGAGTCACCATCCCTGGAGGTGTTGAAGCAAAGCCTGGATGAGGCACTTAGTGCCATGGTCTGGTTGACTGGCTAGGGCTGGGTGCTAGGTTGGACTGGATGAGCTTGGAGGTCTCTTCCAACCTGGTTGATTCTATGATTTCCCTGTGGTTGAGGCTAAGTGAAAGGGTAGACAGGGACTTGTGTGTATAGGGATAGGTTGGAATTGATGATCTCAAAGGTGTGTGTGTATATATATATAAATTGATATATAAATTATTCTTTTACTTTGAATTGTTAAAAACATAGTATATATATAGTCAGAGAAGACACTTCTGACTTTCCATGACTAAGAGGGCCAATATATAACTTCACATATCAGCAGCACTATTTAAAAATAACTAAATTAAAAATGAAGCTTTTCCTACTCAGTTAACAATATATCCTTTTTCTCAACAGGGCAGTGCACAATAAACAGATTTTCCAGTCAGGTTATGTTACCATGTAGATGCATTACATTTTACAAAAGCACTCGAAGTGCTAAATTCTTGCTAGGCTATTTGACATGAAAACAAAGGCAGAAATTGACGTGTGAATTTTAAAGCAGTGAAATGTAGCAGCTGGAAAGTATTCCTTAAAGAGCTACTTCTGCAAGAGCCTTGAGCGACTGAACAGTTTGAGAGTTATGGTCTGCCTACAAATACTTTAGGAATTAAAGGGAGGCTATAATTGTTACTTATCTGCTGCAAATTAGTTAAGCATCCAGTGATTAAAAGCCCTTTGAGGTCTACATATAAGTGCCCAGGCTGAGCAGGGAACCTCTGCGTTACACAGCCTTAGTGTCTCTGTGATAACCCTTTACCATAGAGATTTTCACTGTGCTAAACCTGGAGACAAATCAATTGAAAACTTTCAAGGCTTGACATATAGTTTAGAACTACACCAGACCTCTGGCTAATATCTCACTAAAACCATTTCCTTGTGACACCCTATTATGATCTTCAGCCCATTCTACCATCGTAGCAATAATGACAACCTTAGCACCTTTTCTGCCACAGCCTGGAGAAAATAATCAGGAGGCTTTTTCCTCACTTGTAAATGCTCCCTATTAGAAGAAAACAATAAGCTCCCTAACAAACCAAGTAGCAATACTTAGAATAGATGACATACATTTTCAGAAACAAGTTTTGTCATTGCTGTGCAGCTAATGGCAGACACAAACCAGAGCAGCAGCTTCAGCAGGAGCTAATAGATGCACAGTTTCCATCTCCACACCAGTAAGTGGCTATCAGCATGGATAAAGACATGAGTTGTTGCTGCCACAAGCAATTTCAAATGCAGTGTGGATGCACTGGGATTAGAAGGCTCCCACTATTCAAATGCTGGTAAACTAGGAAAGGTCATCATAAACAGTATCTGCTGTCTGCTGATTAGGTGACAGGCACAGAAAGACCTACAGTTTGATAAACAGCATATGCATGCTTTTACTTTCTCATTCCCTACCCACTCTATAGCAGGTAGCTTAAATTGAGACAGAAAACATTTTGAATCAGTATTTATTTATGTTCAGGATGGAACATATTGGGGAAGTTGCTATTCACAGAATCACAGAATTAACAAGGTTGGAAAAGACCTTTGAGATCATCAATTCCAACCTATTCCTATACACACAAGTCCCTGTCTATCCTTCCACTTAGCCTCAACCACGGGGAGATCATGGAATCAACCAGGTTGGAAGAGATCTCCTAGATCATCCAGTCCAACCTAGAACCCAGCCCTAGACAATGAACTAGACCATGGCACTAAGTGCCTCATCCAGGCTTTGCTTCACCACCTCCAGGGATGGTAACTCCACCACCTCCCTGGGCAGCCGATTCCAATGCCAATCACTCTCTCTGCCAACAACTTCCTCCTAACATCCAGCCTAGTCCTCCCCTGGCACAACTGGAGACTGTGTCCCCTTGTTCTGTTGCTGGTTGCCTGGGAGAAGAGCCCAACCCCACCTGGCTACAACCTCTTTTCAGGTAGTTGCAGACAGCAATGAGGTCTGCCCTGAGCCTCCTCTGCTGCAGGCTGCACACCCCCAGCTCCCTCAGCCTCTCCTCACAGGGCTGTGCTCCAGGCCCCTCACCAGTACTGCTGCCTTTCTCTGGACACCTTCCAGTACCTCAACATCTCTCTTGAATTGAGTGAAAAGTTCAGCTGTCCACCCCTGTCCTATAACTGTTCTCAACCTCTGAGGATGTCCTAAGACGGACTCTGGACAGAAAAGTGAGAGAACCAACTAAGCAACACCAGAGCATGACCTCTTTTTAATCCTATAATGGATACTTCTTCTTCTGGTCCCATTACAATTTGAATTCTTTCCAGGAGGTTGTTTTCCTATGAGTTTAGTTCACAAACTCCCTTAGTGGGGATAAGTTCACTATCACAAGGCTGAAGTTTACCACCTTACCCTACACTGCCTGTGGCTCTCCTTTCAGTGCTAATGTTACAGTTTTTTGGCATCACACTGTCTTCAATGACTGTGTCCAGCTTTTAAATTTAGCCCTCCCTGTGCTTTCAGACTGACAGATCATTCATCTTATCCTTTAATTTTCCCTCTTTTTTTCATATTACAGCTAATGTGAAGTGCAACATCTTCAATTTGGTTTTGTAATGCAGTTTTACAGCTAACTCCCTCTGCCTTCAGCAGCTGAAAACGATCAAGATGAAGTGTGTCAGAACAAAGCATTTGTGAGAGCAAACCCTCGTTGCCTGCAATGTTGCTTTCTGCCCCTAGAACAAACCAGTGTTTTCTCCACTGATCATCTGCATTTGTACACTTTTTGGATGCTTCATTTGGATGAATTATCAGTATAAGGTGAAGAGTTATTTTTTCTTAGGTCTCTTCTTGCAATATCAGTTATTGTTCAAGCAAGGAAGCCAATAAATGTTTGCTTCTGTGTCAAAATGTTAACTGATCACTGTCACACTAGTGATTTTAAAGCATAAAACATAACAGTTTGAATTGTCTCCTATCAGTCTCTGATATTTCCCTTTCCTCAGCCCTCCTAGGCTCCTCTGCAATTCAGTCCTTCACTCATAGTCATTTCATTCTAGTTGCCTCCATTTAGATTTCACAGTGAACCAACTGCTCCAGGTGCTTCAGGAGCAGGTGGATAACTCTGTCTTCAAGCTATGTGAGGCTGGCTGTGCAGCATAGCTGCTCTCAACAGGGAACCTTAAAGAAGAACTCCAATGCAAGGTTACATTTTCTCACAGAATCACAACAACATGCAGGTTGGCCAAGCCCCTCAGGATTACCAAGGGCAACCTAGAACCCTACTCTACAAAAGTCACCTTAAACCATAGCCCTAAGCACCACATCCAAACCACCCTTAAACACATCCAGGCTGGGTGACTCCACCACCTCCCTGGGCAGCTCACTCCAGCCCCTGACCACTCTCTGCATGAAAACCATTTTCCTAATGTCCAATCTAAACCTCCTCAGCCTCAGCTTGAGGCCATTCCCCCTTGTTCTGTCTCCACTTACCTGTGGGAAGAGCCCAGCAGCAGCCTCTCCACAATGTCCCTTAAGGTAGCTGTAGACAGCAATGAGGTCTCCCCTCAGCTTCCTCTGTTTCACACTAATCATCCCCAGCTCCCTCAGTTGTTCCTCATCAGGTTTATTCTCCAGGCCCTTCCCCAGCTTTGTTGCCCTCCTCTGCATCCACTCCAGCACCTCCACATCTCTCTTGAATTGTGGTGCCCAAAACTGAACACAATACTCAAGGTGTGGCTTCAGCAGAGCCGAGTACAATGGCACAATCACCTCCTTTTCCTATTCTATCTTCCCCCAGGAGAGAGGGAGGTGTGAGGAATCACTTGTTCTCTCTGCAAGATGTGGTCTCAGAGGCAAACAAGCAGGTGTACTCGAGAACACAGCCTCTGCTCTCCTGCCCCAGTGCAGCTCAGGAAACACACAGCTGCACCACAAGGTTTGGGGAGCTCTGATACACCATAGCTGCAGTTCAGAATATCAGGTATCCCATTAAAAAGTGTAATGCTGTGAGTTTAGAACTTCAGTAAACTCAGATAACCATGTAGGCATATTTGAAACTGAAATAATTATCTTCAGTATTGTGTATTGAGATGATAAAAAACAAACAAACAATTTTATCTGTTTTCAGCTTTCTTCTGACATGCAATGTGAGAACTGAAACACTGCAATGGGTTGCTCAGGGAGACTGTGGCTGCTCCCTCCCTGGAGGTGTTCAAAGCCAGGTTGGATGAGGTCTTGAACAACCTGTTCTAGTGGGAGGTGTCCCTGCCTATGGCTGGGGGTTGGAACTGGCTGAGCTTTGAGGTCCCTTCCAACCTAAACCATTCTGTGATTCTGTAATCTTAAACTCTTACCTTAATCTCTCTCTCTTGTTACTTTACATCTTAAACCATTCTGTGACTCTATGAATTACACACAGAGAATAGACCTTTGTTAATGGAAAACATTATTTAGTGCTTTCTTTCTGCAGCAGATGTGTAGCTTTGCTTTCCACACAATCCCAGGAAAACTGTTAAGTACATAACACAACTCTTTTATCCTTTTTAACTCTGATGTTAAGTACCATTTATAACTGCCTGCCTCTGGGGTGCAGTTTGCAAATAGAATTCTCTTGTTCTCTACATGGATACTGCAGCATCAGATGGGGGAAGGTCTAGGCAAGAGAATCCAAAAGAGGCTGGTTACAACTCTGTCCTAGTGGCAGATGTTAATATAAATCTCCCTAATTGTAAGTGTTTGAAATGCAGCTGCCATCTGCATACCATGGCTCCTGTCACTTGTTTCATAGAATCAACCAGGTTGGAAGAGACCTCCAAGCTCATCCAGTCCAACCTAGCACCCAGCCCTGGCCAATCAATGCTGGAAAGGTTAGACACAAGATAAAGTATATCTGATTTACGCTCAGAGAAGCAGGTTGGTAATGTTTGGAGCAGCTGATTCTTGTAGACAAAGTCATTTGATGCTTGTGTCAATATACAGGCCCATAACTCAATTAAAGCTTCTCATTGGTGACGCAATCGCACCGCGAGCACATCAGCGTACTCTGGGGGATTGACATCACCACTGCAAACAGTTGGAAGATGTTTCTTCTCTTAGCTCAGGGAGTCCTGCAGCAGCAGGTGATTCTCATAGCTCTTCCTATGACAGGAAGAAGTAAATATTATTTTTCCAGTGCCTAGTTTCAGCCTTTTGCCATTGCATTTTCGTGTAAGGCAATATGAATCCAATTTCTCTAATGAAGTTAGTAAGTCTTGTTTCCTTTTCCTAATCAGAAACACTTTTGTCTCCCATTAATTCTTGAAAACATTTTACATAAGTCACATTAAGCAACAGTGCAGCTTAACATAGATGTTTCCACACACATCATCATGAGACTAAACCATGAAAAAGGCTTATCTGCACATAAAATCCCCCTTAAAGGAAGTTCAGGGGGAAAAGTTTTAAGTTGTGCTGGGGGAGGTCTAGGCTGGATGTTAGGAGGAAGTTGTTGCCAGAGAGAGTGATTGGCATTGGAATGGGCTGCCCAGGGAGGTGGTGGAGTCTGTGTCCCTGGAGGTGTTGAAGCAAAGCCTGTCTGAGGCACTTAGTGCCATGGTCTGGTTGATTGGCTAGGGCTGGGTGCTAGGTTGGGCTGGCTGAGCTTGGAGGTCCCTTCCAACCTGGTTGATTCTATGGTTCTATGAATACCCCTCCACGACACCTTCCACCCCCTCCACCACCCAAGAGGGAGAGGAGCAGCTCCCTTCTCCAAACCTTCCAATTCTCCATGCCAGCTTCCCTAAGAGGCACCATTTTCCCTAAGCTTTAATTCTGTGCTTTCTCCAATTCTAACTATGCAAACCAGCAACCATCTCGTTCCTGGTGTGGGCCACCAATTATTGTGTTGTGGTTTTTAAAGATAGTGACAGAAACTAAACTCTCAAATGAAATTGGAGAAAAAAATACAGAATTATATTTAGAGAGAATGCAGAGATAGACATTACAAAGCAATTGCCACATCCCTGGCAAACCCCCTTGAATTTTCCCCCATCCCAAGAACTAAATCTAAGACTCCTCAATGCTCCAATCCTCCCTCCCTCCACTCCACCAATGCCTCTGCCATCCAAAGACATCTACTGCTTGCATGTTCTTCTCAATAGAGTGGCTCCCACCACACACACAGGGCAGGAGGAAGAGGAAAGGAGAACAAATTGACCTTGTTGTGAGTTTATAAGGAGATAGCAGAGTTATGGGATTGAATAGCAATCTTCTAGTCCCTAGAAAATTTTTAACCCTATAGTCTCAACCTGGGACATATCCTACACATAGTCTATTATTCATAGAATCATAGAATGGTTCAGGTTGGAAGGGACCTCAAAGCTCAGCCAGTTCCAAGCCCTGCCATAGGCAGGGACACCTCCCACTAGAACAGGTCACTCAAGGCCTCATCAAGTCTGGCCTTGAACACCTCCAGGGAGGTTGTGGAGCACAGGCTGGGATTGACAGTTCTCAGAACTGGGAGTCATCTCAGTGGGGCAGAGAGAATCCTTCATGTCATAAATGTAGTATGAGTAGGTGAGAATGATTTTTCTTTTCTTTTTTATGAACACTAGTGACAGTGTTGTCTATCTGGGATGTGAATACTAGTAATTTCTTTCTTTCTTTACTTGATTTAAGCATGGGCTTAGACATCCTAACAATTGGATAGGGCTGGGTGATAGGTTGGACTGGATGATCTTGGAGGTGTCTTCTAACCTGGTTGATTCTATGATTCCATGAATAAGATTTGACTTACCTAAAGGAAAAAGTGGAGCTATAAACTGAGAAATGGGGCACAGTGTCTCCAGGATACCCTTGAGTGGACCCAGATGGCATCAGATTGGGTCCTCTGCTTGGCCCAGTGATAATGAAGTGACACTGAAGGAAGGCAGGAGAAACTTCCAGTAAAATTCCCAATACTGATGTGTCTCTGGCCTGCAGGAAATTGCTGGTGTGCTGCATGCACGTTAAGGATCACAGGGAGCATGTCACAAGCTCATTCACTCTGCTTTTTACTTGCCTTTCCTACTGTGAAGGGTGTATATTTCAACTTCCAGTGGGCCATTTGCAAACCATTTGTCACAGCATGCTCTGCACTTGATATCCATAGGAACTATATATGCTGTATATAAGAGCATGCCTCTATAATCACTTGGTGTTTTGGATGCTTCTCATTTCTCTGCTCAGCACTTCTATTTGCCAGTTTGCTCCCCCATGCTCTAATGACTCCTTCTTTCCTGAATTTTTACCATTAGTGCAATTATCCTTTTTCTTGTTCAGTTACAGCTCTCACTGGCTATGCCTATGGTTTGGTTGCAGATTAGATCCAGACTCTGCTGGAAGAAGAACACTCCCACTACAAGATGCAGAGAGCTGATAAACTTACACTTGAGGCAGCCAAAAAATGTTGATGAGCTAACTTTGTGCCAGCTAACTTTATGCTAAGTCAGGACTGTCTGACCGTGCCAGATCTCCCACAGCTAATGAACCTCCTACAGATAGGTTGTGAGCCTCCTTCTTGCTGCATTTCTGCTTGCTTACCCAGAGTCATTGTCCCTGGAAACAGCTTTGCATCCTTGGTATGCAGACACAGGGCCCTGGATTTGTCTTCAGTTTCCATCTAGCTGTGGACCTGCCATGCACTGTGTCTCTGTGTTGGCCTACAGCCTCAGACTTTGCAACTGCCACGCAACTGAATGGTAGCTACAAAACTATGGCTGTCATCAGAAACAGGGACAGGACTTGAACCAGATCAAGGCTGTGTGTGTCTCATTTCCATTATCCATCATCTTGCCACGTTTAGCCCAAGCCAGAGTTAAGGTAAGCAGATCTAATCCCCATGCTAAGGCTCAAGGAGGAGATGCTTCGGCATGTCTCCTAGCAGCAGGACATGCCACTGTATGCTGCTTCACAGTATCACAGTATCATCAGGGTTGGAAGAGACCTCACAGATCATCAGGTCCAGCCCTTTACCACAGAGCTCAAGGCTAGACCATGGCACCAAGTGCCATGTCCAATCCTGCCTTGAACAGCCCCAGGGACGGCGACTCCACCACCTCCCCAGGCAGCCCATTCCAGTGTCCAATGACTCTCTCAGTGAAGAACTTTCTCCTCACCTCCAGCCTAAATTTCCCCTGGCATAGCTTGAGGCTGTGTCCTCTCATTCTGGTGCTGGCCACCTGAGAGAAGAGAGCAACCTCCTTCTGGCCACAACCACCCCTCAGGTAGTTGCAGACAGCAATAAGGTCTCCCCTGAGCCTCCTCTTCTCCAGGCTAACCAATCCCAGCTCCCTCAGCCTCTCCTCGTAGGGCTGTGCTCAAGGCCTCTCCCCAGCCTCGTTGCCCTTCTCTGGACACGCTCAAGCATCTCAGTGTCCCTCCTAAACTGGGGGGCCCAGAACTGAACACAGCACTCAAGGTGAGGTCTAACCAGTGCAGAGTACAGGGGCAGAATGACCTCCCTGCTCCTGCTGGCCACACCATTCCTGATGCAGGCCAGGATGCCACTGGCTCTCTTGGCCACCTGGGCACACTGCTGGCTCATGTTCAGGTGGGTATCAATCAGCACCCCCAGATCCCTCTCTGTCTGGCTGCTCTCCAGCCACTCCGACCCCAGCCTGTATCTCTGCATGGGGTTGTTGTGGCCAAAGTGCAGCACCCTGCACTTGGAGCTACTGAACCCTATCCCATTGGACTCTGCCCATCTCTCCAGATGGTCAAGGTCCTGCTGCAGAGCCCTTCTGCCCTCCAACCCAGCCACATCTGCCCCCAGCTTAGTGTCATCTGCAAACTTGCTGATGAGTGACTCGATGCTTGTTGGCTATACAGTGGTCTACAGCTACCTGAAGGGGCATTGTGGGAAGGCTGCTGCTGGTCTCTTCTCACAGGTAATTGGAGACAGACCAAGAGGGAATGGCCTCAAGCTGAGGCTGGGGAGGTTTAGATTGGACATTAGGAAAATGGTTTTCAAGGAGAGAGTGGTCAGGGGCTGAATGAGCTGCCCAGGGAGGTGATGGAGTCACCCAGCCTGAATGTGTTTAAGGATGGTTTAGATGTGGTGCTTGGGGATACGGTTCAGAGGGAACCTTTTTCAGTAGGATTATAGGTTGGCCATGCTAATCCTGAGGGGCTTTGCCAGCCTGGATGTCTCTGTGATTCTGTGAAGTTCATTTTGCCTTTGCAGTACCATAGCATTGCATTGAGTCCTACTCTGCTGTTAGCACTTCCCTTGCATGGTCTGCTCTGAGATGTCCCTGCCCATGGCAAGGGGGTTGGAACTGGGTGATCTTTGAGGTCCCTTCCAACCCTGACAGTTCTGTGATGCTGTGATAGTTTTGTCCTGAGCCAGCTGAACATCTGCAGGTTCAGAAAATACTATTTGCCAGGGACTGGCCCATAGGAGCCACAGATCAGACCATCCTTCTCTGCCTGTAGAATCATAGAATCACACAATGGTTTAGGTTGGAAAGGACCTCAAAGATCATCTAGTACCAACTCCCTGCCATAGGCAGGGACATCTCCCACTAGAGCAGGTTGCTCAAGCCCTCATCCAACCTGGCCTTGAACACCTTCAGGAAGGTTGGGGAGCACAGAATCACCCAATGGGATCAAAGATCCCATTGGGTGATTCTGTGCTCCCCAACCTCCCTGGGCAACCTGTGCCAGTGTCTCACCATCCTCACTGTTAACAACTTCTTCCTAACATCCTCCTCTGCCGCTTTAAACCCATTCCTCCTCATCCTGTCATTACAAGACCTTGTCAATAGTCCCTCCCCAGCCCTCCTGTAGCCCCCCTTCAGATAGTGGAAGGCCACTCCAAGGTCTCCTCAAATCCTTCTCTTCTCCAGGCTGCAGAGCCCAAACTCTCGCAGCCTGAAGAGGAGGGAAAGTTTCAGACATCTTGATCTTTTATGCCATGGGAGATGCCCTTGCTTTCTTTCATTTATTGGTGTGGGATTAAACAGACCAACTGTGCTTAAAGAGAGTGAAGGCTCTGAAGAAGGAATAATGTAGCCTGAGGATGTCATGGCTGTGAGGATGCTAGGAAGATATCCTGCAAGAGCTTGGTAACTGCCCAACTGCAGTGTAGTCAGATGCAGATGTTTGAGATTTTGGGTCTCCTATCTGCTGCCCTCACTGAGGAAGAGTAAGCTTTTGTGGACAAACTCTGTGTCATCTTCCTTTGAAAGCCTTTGAGAATTATTTCTAATTTCATAGAATCATAGAATCAGTCAGGGTTGGAAGGATCATCCAGTTCCAAGCCCTCTGCCAGGCACAGGAACACCCTACCCTAGAGCAGGCTGCCCACAGCCTCAGCCAGCCTGGCCTTAAACACCTCCACAAATGGGGACTCAACCACCTCCCTGGGCAACCCATTCCAGCCTCTCACCACTCTCATGCTCAACAATTCCTCCTCACATCCAGTCTGAATCTCCCCACCTCCAGCTCTGCTCCATTCCCCCCAGTCCTCTCACTCCCTGACACCCTAAAAAGTCCCTCCCCAGCTTTTTTGTAGGTCCCCTTCAGATCCTGGAAGGCCACAAGAAGGTCACCTCAGAGCCTCCTCTTCTCCACACTAAACAGCCCCAACTCTTTCAGTCTGTGCTCACAGCAGAGCTGCTGCAGCCTCTGAGCATCCTCCTGGCCCTTCTCTGGACACACTCCAGCATCTCCACATCCCTCTTGTAACAGGAGCTCCAGAACTGGATGCAGTACTCCAGGTAGGGTCTCACCAGAGCTGAGTAAAGGAGGAGAATCACCTCCCTGGCCCTGCTGGCCACATTTCTCCTGATGCAACCTAGGATCTGGTTGGCCCTTTATCCTACAAGTGCACACTGCTGGCTCATGTTGAGCTTCTTGTCCAGCAGCACCCCCAAGTCCCTCTCCTCAGGGCTGCTCTGGTAATTTTCTAAGCATATAGCCAGCTCCTGGATGTTTTGCCAATAAAAGTCTAGTGAAGCTTGCAATTCTGGCCCTGTTCAGTCAGTGACTGGGAACTGGCCTCTCCATCTCTCAAAATAAGCCTTCTTTGTACAGGACTCAGTGTCTATCACATCTGGAGACTTCTTGCTACACTTGTTTCCCTCTGCAAAGCTGTGAAGCACAGGTCTATACCTATTTCTTTCCACCAGAAGCTCTCAGGCTGATTTTACTGCAGCTGCACAGTAGCCCATATTACATTTGAAATGTAAATACACACACACAAAATCAGCAATGAGTGATGAATTTTCCTGCCCAGAAAGAGTACCTGGAGAAGGAAAAAGCAATTGAACTGACACCTCTCCTGCCCAGTAACCATCACTCACTATTCTCAGTCTAGGTAATGAGTCAGCAGCCATAGAGCTGTACCTCATTGCTGTCTACAACTACCTGAAGGGAGGCTGCAGCCAGGTGGGGTTGGGCTCTTTTCCCAGGCAAACAGCAATAGAACAAGGGGACTGTGATGGTTTGGGGGAGACTGGATGTTAGGAGGAAGCTCTTCCCAGAGAGAGTGATTGGCATTGGAATGGGCTGCCCAGGGAGGTGGTGGAGTCACCATCCCTGGAGGTGTTCAGGCAAAGCCTGGATGAGGGCACTTAGTGCTATGGTCTAGTTGACTGGCCAGGGCTGGGTGCTAGGTTGGACTGGATGATCTTGGAGGTCTCTTCCAACCTGGTTGATTCTATGATTCTATGATTCAGCTTGACATAAGTAGAAAGTATACCCAGCTGTTTGCTGTGATGAGAGGCTCTCACAGAAGCCTTTTCTCTCCTGCCCTATAAATTTAATATTTTGGAGCATTTTGTGCTGTATAGGAAGGATGCATGCCTTTGGGAGTATAGTTCTATACCATTTCAATTACATGGGTCCCTGACATGAATCATCAAGAACTGTCTACCAGAGCTTACAGTTGGGGCTGTCTGCACCTGATAGATGCTGTGAATCATCATGGGTCTGGATCCATGCACAAGATCCAGTCATGGAAGAGCCTGGAGAGAGAGTGCTGCATCCAGCAGTTATAAGCTCTCCCCTCCTCCATTCTCACTGGGACACCATTCAGGATCACACAAACAGAATCTAGCATTGCCAGAGCTGACATAGAGGATATTCCAATGAGGAGCCATGACAGTCTAGAACAAAGGTTGCTTACTTAGCAGAGATACCCATAATGACTACTTCCATTTTCTTTTTAGGCAGTGTGGGTATCTGTAGTCAAATCCATCAGACTGAGTACATGATCCTGATCTGTTTGGGTATCTGTACTCAAAGCCAGCAGGCTGGGTACATAAGCCTGATCAGTTTGGTATCTGTAGTCAAAGCCAGCAGGCTGGGTACATAAGCCTGATCAGTTTGGGTATCTGTAGTCAAACCAGCAGGCTGGGCACATAAGCCTGATCAGTTTGGTATCTGTAGTCAAACCAGCAGGCTGGGCGCATGAGCCTGATCAGTTTGGGTATCTGTACTCAAAGCCAGCAGGCTGGGCACATGATCCTGATCAGTTTGGGTATCTGTAGTCAAACCAGCAGGCTGGGCACATGAGCCTGATCAGTTTGGGTATCTGTAGTCAAAGCCAGCAGGCTGGGTGCATGAGCCTGATCAGTTTGGGTATCTGTAGTCAAAGCCATCAGGCTGGGTGCATGAGCCTGATCAGTTTGGGTATCTGTAGTCAAAGCCATCAGGCTGGGCACATAAGCCTGATCAGTTTGGGTATCTGTAGTCAAAGCCAGCAGGCTGGGTACATAAGCCTGATCAGTTTGGGTATCTGTAGTCAAAGCCATCAGGCTGGGCACATAAGCCTGATCAGTTTGGGTATCTGTAGTCAAAGCCATCAGGCTGGGCACATAAGCCTGATCAGTTTGGGTATCTGTAGTCAAAGCCAGAAGGCTGGGCACATAAGCCTGATCAGTTTGGGTATCTGTAGTCAAAGCCATCAGGCTGGGCACATAAGCCTGATCAGTTTGGGTATCTGTAGTCAAAGCCATCAGGCTGGGCACATAAGCCTGATCAGTTTGGGTATCTGTAGTCAAAGCCAGCAGGCTGGGCACATAAGCCTGATCTTTGGCCAAGTAGATGGGTAACTTATGAAATGGTATAGGAGTGGGGAAGAGTGGACTCCAACAAATATGGGCTGACCCAGAGGAGGAGGTGTGCTGTTCTGTTGTTGTCCTGGGTCACAGCCAAACAACAGCTGTGCTCAATTACTTGCATATAGCTCTGAACAGGACAAAAGCCAGAAGATAGTAGGGGCAGGTTATGAGAGACCTAGCACAATGTGTGGGAAGGTCTTTACCAGCACCTGGCTCTTCTGCAGCCATCTCACACTCTCAAAATACAAGTCATGTACTCCACCAGTATGGTTTCCCCAGTCCATGTCTCACACACTTTCCTAAGCAAACAGCCCACTTCATTTCCATTAGCTTCCAGAGATCAAAAGCCAGTTGAACAAAACCAGGCTGCAAGCAATGCCTACTGGGATAGAGTCTGTTTCTGTGATCCTGGGAGTTAACATACTCTAAATTCTGCCATTTCTCTTATGTGCTGTTTTCCAGCATCTGTTTTACAAAATCCTTTGTTTTAAAGTCTTTGTGCTTATTCCCTTGACAAACACTAAGCTGAATTGTTATTTCTGTAGTTAGAATCCCAGAGCCTTCAGGGTTGGGATGAAAAAGCCCACTCATCTGGGAATTAAAAGATGGCAAGAACTGCACTAGCAGAACCTGTAGGACAAAAAAAGACTTCAGGGAAAAGCAGCAGAGGCAAAAATAAATGTGGGGAAAATGAAGCTGTACCATTGTGTCTTGTTCTGGACAGTTCTGGAGCCCCTGTTACAAGAGGGATGTGGAGATGCTGGAGTGTGTGCAGAGAAGGTCCATGAGGATGCTCAGAGGGCTGCAGCAGCTCTGCTGTGAGCACAGACTGAAAGAGTTGGGGCTGTTTAGTGTGGAGAAGAGGAGGCTCTGAGGTGACCTTCTTGTGGCCTTCCAATATCTGAAGGGGGCCTACAAAGAAGCTAGGAAAGGACTTTTTAGGGTGTCAGGGAGTGACAGGACTGGGGGGAATGGAGCAAAGCTGGAGGTGGGGAGAGTCAGAGTAGAGGTGAGGAGGAAGTTGTTAAGCCTGAGAGTGGTGAGAGGCTGGAATGGGTTGCCCAGAGAAGTGGTTGAGTCCCCATTTGTGGAGGTGTTTAAGGCCAGGCTGGCTGAGGCTGTGGGCAGAGGCTGTGGGCAGTCTGATCTAGGGTAGGGTGTCTGTGGCCATGGCAGGGAGTTGGAACTGGTTGGTCCTTGTGGTCTCTTCCAACTCTGACTGATTCTGTGATTATTGCCCAGTGCTCAATCTATATGGGTCCCTCTGCAAGGCTTCTTCAAGTTTATCAATTCACTCAGCTGTGATTATTGCACAGTGCTCGATCTGTATGGGTCCCTCTGCAGAGGTTCAAGTTTATCAATTTACCCAATCATGACTTCCCCTCTACCTAGTCCAGGGGGAGATCAGTCCCCAAAAAAGATGACTGCTTTTGCAAACAACAGCTGAGTTGCCTCAAACAACTGCCCAAAACTTACTTTATTTTACTGAGGTTATCACCCCACAATCCATAAAATGAACATTCAAGTGGGGGTGCACATCATGCTGTGATCCTGAGGTTGCTAAACTTGATCTCTTACTGGTGCAGAATCACTATTGTGTGGTATTCCTAAAGGAAATGTGTGTTGCTGTGCCTTCAGCTGGATGATGTGCTTCAAACCTCCAGCTGGATGATGTGTTTGTTGGGCCAGGCAACCAGCAAGAGAACAAGGGGACACAGTCTCAAGTTGTGCCAGGGGAGGTCTAGGCTGGATGTTAGGAGGAAGTTGCTGGCAGAGAGAGTGATTGGCATTGGAATGGGCTGCCCAGGGAGGTGGTGGAGTCACCATCCCTGGAGGTGTTCAAGCAAAGCCTGGATGAGGCACTTAGTGCCATGGTCTGGTTGATTGGCCAGGGCTGGGTGCTAGGTTGGACTGGATGATCTTGGAGGTCTCTTCCAACCTGATTGATTCTATGATTCTATGATTCAGCTGGATGATGTGTTTCAAACCTTCAGCTGGATGATGTGTTTCAAACCTTCAGCTGGATGATGAGTTTGAAACCTTCAGCTGGATGATGTGTTTCAAACCTTCAGCTGGATGATGAGTTTGAAACCTTCAGCTGGATGATGTGTTTCAAACCTTCAGCTGGATGATGTGTTTCAAACCTTCAGCTGGATGATGTGTTTCAAAACATGCCTTCAGGAATCACAAAATGAGTGCAATTCTCAGCTACCATGTGACCCTAGCCATAATGTGAACAGTTGTGTTTTTTTAAGCAAGGGGAGGAAAAAATGTTACTGACTTTTGATTTTCAAAAGTTATCTGCAAGGATTCTGAAACTCAGTTTAAATTCTGGGTCCTGTGCTGCTTTTTCAGTCTTGCTGCTGCCTTTTCAGTCTTGCCTGTTTTGCTTTTCCCTTGAAGATACATAGTGCAGTGCTTTCCCAAGTGCAAGTTGCCCTTTATCTGCTGCTAGTTCATCCTTAGTTGGGCTTTTGAAGCAGCTACCTGGGACATCCCTACCCTGCCAGAGAGTTTTGCTGGCTAACAAACTGTTAACACCATTGGCAGTGATTAAAAGCAGAAAGACTTTTTCACCCCTCAGCTGCAAGACATTTTTCCTACTCACGACAGACAGCCCCAAACAGATGCTGCAAACATGAAGTTGCAGCCAAACCACAGATCTGACAAACTGCAATCAAACAAACCATTACTCAACAGATAAGCAGACAAATTAATTCACTCCCAAGGAACAAGTTTTATTCCTTCCACACTAGCAGTCACACAAGAATTTTGGTCTTTCATGCACTTCACATTCTGAATTTGCTGAGAAAAAGGAAATGCAGATTTTAAAAGCCCTTAAGATATGTGGGTTGTTTTTTTTCCCTGCCTCCTTTCAGCTGAAGGTAGGATGTAGCTGAAGGGAGGTTGTAGCCAGGTGGGGCTGGGCTCTTCTGCCAGGCAAGCAGCAACAGAACAAGGGGACACAGTCTCAAGTTGTGCCAGGGGAGGTCTAGGCTGGATGTTAGGAGGAAGATGTTGCCAGAGAGAGTGATTGGCATTGGAATGGGCTGCCCAGGGAGGTGGTGGAGTCACCATCCCTGGAGGTGTTGAAGCAAAGCCTGGATGAGGCACTTAGTGCCATGGTCGAGTTAACTGGCTAGGGCTGGGTTCTAGGTTGGCCTGGCTGATCTTGGAGGTCTCTTCCAACCTGCTTGATTCTATGATTCTATGATACTCATACATAAAGTGAAATCTCTTGCTGCAGAGAAGGTAAAACACCTAAAACCTGGCAAGGGCTTATGCACTACATTTCCTGTTGCTTGCCTGATTTATTATCTGCTCTGAGTGCAGGCATTCATCTCCTTTCATGCAGTGTATGACAATCTTATATCTAATTCACATGTCCTGACCTCCCAGGAGATGGCAGGAACCTGTCCACTGCAGTGCAAGGGAGCATAAAGACTGGATGAAACACAACAGTATGTCACAGATTATCAGAAACATGATAGCTGTGGTAGTGGGCTGCTCCACACAGCATGATTTGCCCAACACTTCAGCAACTGGATTGTTGGTGGTAGCCAAGCAGTAATGTGCAGTACAGATGCATCCTGATGATGAAGCTGCAGTAATCTGTGGCCGTGGCCCAAAACATCTGCAGCTTGCACTGAATTGAAATGGATGCTGGCAACAGCTCAGACAATTAAATCACCTTTTAAATATTGATCATAGAATGGTTTGTGTTGGAAGGGACCTTCCAAGTCATCTACACTAACCCCCCTGCAGTAAGCAGGGATAGCCTCAATGAGATCAGGTTGCTCAGAGCCCTGTTGAGCCTCACCTTGAATACCGCCAGGGTTGTGGCATCAACTACCTCCCTGAGCAACCTCTTCCAGTGTTCTGCTTATTGTCCTGGTAAAGAACTTCTTCCTAACGTCCAACCTAAGTCTCCTCTTTAACTTCAAACCCTTGCCCCTTGTCCTATCCCTACAGGCCTTTGGAAACAGTCCCTCTCCAGCCTTCTTGCAGGCTCCCTTTGGATACTGGCAGGTTGCTACTAGGTGTCCCCAGAGCCTTCTCTTCTGCAGGCTGAACAGCCCCAGCTCCCTCAGCCTGCTGACAGTTTGATTTGGTTTTTGTCTCTTTCACCACTATTAGAATCAGTCAGGGTTGGAAGGGACCACAAGGATCATCTAGTTCCAAGCCCCCTGCCATGGGCAGGAACACCTCACACTAGATCAGGCTGTCTAGAGTCGCATCCAGCTTGGCCTTAAATACCTCCAGGGATGAGGCTTCCACCACAGCCCTGAGCAACCCATTCCAGGCTCTCACCACCCTCATGGTAAAGCACTTGTTCCTAACATCCAATCTAAACCTGCTCTTCTCTAACTTCAACCATTGCCCCTGGTACTATCACTACAGGCCTCTGTAAATAGTCTCCATCATTTTTATAGTACCTGGAAGGTCACTATGAGCTCTACCCCGAGCCTTGTCTTCTCCAGGCTGAACAACTCCAGCTCCCATGTAGACATGTGTTATTTTAATAATATTCTAGCAAATTCTGTGTTGCTAACTCAAAACTGAATAATCTAGATCATTCAGGGAACCTGGGGGTTCCTGTAGCCCTATGCTTTATCTCTTTTCATGAGACAGGTCACAGGCTGTGCAGTCTGGAGAAGAAGAGGCTCAGGGCAGACCTCATTGCTGTCTACAACTCCCTGAAGGGAGGCTGTAGCCAGGTGGGGTTGGGCTCTTTTCACTTTCATTTCAGTGACTGGCTTCTCAGAGCTACCCACAGCCTATGCAGAGGCTTTGCTATTCTGGGACCGGAGGAGGAGAAGAAAGCGATGTATAAAGGAGCCACACCTTGAGTGCTGCATCCAGTTCTGGGCTCCTCAATTCAAGAGAGATATTGAGGTGCTGGAACATGTCCAGAGAAGGGAGATGAAGCTGATGAAAGGCCTGGAACACAAACCCTGTGAGGAGAGGCTGAGGGAGCTGGGAGTGTTTAGTCTAGAGAAAAGGAGGCTCAGGGGTGACCTCATTGCTGTCTACAACTACCTGAAGGGAGGCTGTAGCCAGGTGGGGTTGGCTCTTCTCCCAGGCAACCACCAAAAGAACAAGGGGACACAGTCTCAAGTTGTGCCAGGGGAGGTCTAGGCTGGATGTTAGGGGGAAGTTGTTGTCAGAGAGAGTGATTGGCATTGGAATGGGCTGCCCAGGGAGGTGGAGTTACTGTCCCTGGAGGTGTTCAAGCAAAGCCTGGCTGAGGCATTTAGTGCCATGGTCTGATTGACTGGACAGGGATGGGTGCTAGGTTGGACTGGCTGAGCTTGGAGATCTCTTCCAACCTGGTTGATTCTATGATTCTGTGATTCTATTCTGTGTCTCTCATGCTTTGTAAATGAGCACATGCTGACAGGCAGGAGAGTTTGGTGCTGACAGGTGCAGTGTAATGCATACTGAGGGGAAAAAATACCTTATGTAAATACAGGTTACTGAATTAACTAAGTTAATTGAAGAGATGAGCATAGGTATCCAGGATGTACCTCTGTCAGTGTGCAGGAGAAATGACAGAGAGATCTGAGAGGACCAAGTGCTAAGAAGGCAACATTGAAGAACATTACACAGAGAGCTGAGAGGCCCAAGTGCTAAGAAGACAACATTGAAGAACGTCACACAGAGAGCTGAGAGGACCAAATGCTAAGAAGACAACATTGAAGAACATTACAGAGAGCTGAGAGGACCAAGTGCTAAGAAGACAACATTGAAGAACATTACACAGAGAGCTGAGAGGACCAAGTGCTAAGAAGACAACATTGAAGAACATTACACAGAGAGCTGAGAGGACCAAGTGCTAAGAAGACAACATTGAAGAGCATTACAGAGAGCTGAGAGGACCAAGTGCTAAGAAGACAACATTGAAGAGCATTACAGAGAGCTGAGAGGACCAAGTGCTAAGAAGACAACATTGAAGAGCATTACAGAGAGCTGAGAGGACCAAGTGCTAAGAAGACAACATTGAAGAACATTACACAGAGAGCTGAGAGGACCAAGTGCTAAGAAGACAACATTGAAGAATGCTTTTAAAAGGTCATTCTTACTTTACAAAGTTGTGTGGTTTACCTTGCCAAAGAGGTGGGCTGAAGAAGCCACAGCATCACCAGGAAGATATTGCAGGAGTTCACATTTCTGAGAAAGACTAAGGCTGTGAAAAAAACTTGTCTGAAGGAAGACTGAAGAGTTTGGGGTTGTTTACATTAGAGAAGGAGGAGATAAGACAAGACATGATAAAAACATGAAATGGAATGAATGCAATATTGTCTCAGTCTCCTAAGACAGAAACAAATGCAACTCTGGACAGTGTCAGTTTTTTGACTAGACTTAAGACTCAGAAAGCTAAAGCAGCGTTGGGGGTTGGGAGCTAAGGGTTGGCTTTGGGGATTTTGGCAAAAGCTGAGGTTTTCCATGGAGAACAGGCACTTGCAGTAGGAAAATGTGTCCCAGAAAATTCAATTTTCTGCTAAACCCGAATTTGATCAAGAGCATTTGAGCTTCCCTCATCTGGCTACATAAAAAGCCCTAAAAGGAGGTGCTGCAGGTATTAGCCATGTTTGCTGATCAAGGGTAATGTTTGCATAGGAGTTAACAAAACATTTCACCAGGGCTCAGGAAAAGCTCTGCTGCCAGGGATTCCTTTGTAAGGATAACTCCTTTTATTGGACAGATTTTCATCTGAGTTGCAGCTAATTCATTGTGACTGACCTGCAAGGAACGGTGCAAATTGACATCTCCAGGAGCTAAACGTTCATTTAACAGGTGAGACTCCTCCTCTACTCTGCTCTGCTGAGACCCCACCTGGAGTACTGCATCCAGTTCTGGAGCCTCTATTCCAAGAAGGATGTGGAGATGCTGGAGTGTGTTCAGAGAAGGGCCAGGAGGATGCTCAGAGGGCTGCAGCAGCAATGCTGTGAGCACAGACTGAAAGAGTTGGGGCTGTGCAGGCTGGAGAAGAGGAGGCTCTGAAATGACCTTCTTGTGGCCTTCCAGGATCTGAAGGGGGCTACAAAAAATCTGGGGAAGGACTTTTTAGGCTGTCAGGGAATGACAGGACTGGGGAGAATGGAGCAAAGCTGGAGGTGGAGGGATTCAGACTGGATGTGAGGAAGAAGTTGTTGAGCAGGAGAGTGGTGAGAGGCTGGAATGGGTTGCCCAGGGAGGTGGTTGAGGCCCCATGGCTGGAGGTGTTTAAGGCCAGGCTGGATGAGGCTGTGAGCAGCCTGATCTAGGGTAGGGTGTCCCTGGCCATGACAGAGTGCTTGGAACTAGATGATCCTTGTGGTACCTTCCAACCCTGACTGATTCCATGATTCTAGTTACTGACTGAAAATTTTCAATCATCTCTAACAGCCAACCACGTCCTGGGGCTGCATTGAGCAGTGTGGGCACAGGGCAAGGGAGGGGATTCTGCCCCTTGGCTCACCTCTCCTCAGACCCCACCTACACTCCTGTGAGCAGTTCTGGAGCCCCCAGCACAAGTAGGACATGGAACTGTTGCAGCCTGTCCAGAGGAGGCCACAAAGATGCTCAGAGGGCTGCAGCAGCTCTGCTGTGAGGACAGGCTGAGAGAGTTGGGGGTCTGCAGCCTGCAGAAGAGAAGACTTAGAGGAGACCTTGGAATGGCCTTCCAGTATCTGAAGGGGGCTAGAGGAGGGCTGGGGAGGGACTATTGACAAGGTCTTGTAATGACAGGGTGAGGAGGAATGGGTTTAAACTGGCAGAGGGGAGATTTAAAGTAGGTGTTAGGAAGAAGTTCTTTCCAGTGAGGCATTGGCACAGGTTGGCCAGGGAGGTTGTGGATCCCAGAATCACAGAATATGAGCAAAGATCACATTGGGTGATTCTGTGCTCCACAACCTCCCTGGAGGTGTTCAAAGCCAGGTTGGATGAGACCTTGAGCAACCTGTTCTAGCGGGAGGTGTCCCTGCCTATTACAGGGGGTTGGAACTGGCTGAGCTTTGAGGTCCCTTCCAAACTAAACTATTCTGTGATTCTCATTTTACAACTAAGTGTACTATCCAGGCATACTACTGTTTTGTTCTGGCTTATCACAAGAATGGGAGCCTTCAGGAGGTCTCAAGTTTTGCCTTAAAATAAGAAGAAGATTTGCAATTGCTACACTTCAGCACAGCAAATTAAGGTACGCAGCCACATCCATGGTTGTTTCTGCTTTAGGTGATGTCAAAAATGCCTACAGCAAAGTCTGCTCTGCATTTATGCACACAAATTAAGTGATAAGGAATTAGCTTCCAGTGTCATTTGTAATGCTAAGTTTGCAGTCAGCCCAAGCAGCAATCTGTTGCTCTGCAAGATAAAGCACGTTAGTTCTCACATGCTCCTTGTCTCTGCTGGGAGAATGCATATTTAGATAGCAAAAATTGTACTTTGCACTATGGCCACTGCAGAATCTTTTTTTCACTGAGAAACAACATACTTCATCGTTTTTTTCTTGCAGTATCTTGGCAGGGAGGGGGCTGACTGCTACCAGTGTTTCCTTGCTTACTTGGGCATTGTGAAACAGGCCTCGTAGAGCAGCTTTGAAGCCAGATGTTTCTCTTCCCTGATGTGCTGACATAATAGGCCAGATTCTCATCTCACATCTGCTGAGCGTAAATCTGGACTGTTTCTACAGAAGTCAAAGAAGGAGCTGAGTACAATTTTTGGACAGAAATGTGCCAAGGGTCCAGCTGAAAATTTTTATATCCACTAAGAGTTAAAATATTTGTTTGAATGTCCTGGCTATATATGTCATAGAAGCTCATCCAGTCCAACCTAGCACCCAGCCCCAACCAGTCAACCAGACCATGGCACTAAGTGCCTCATCCAGGCTTTGCTTCAACACCTCCAGCAACATCAACTCCACCACCTCCCTGGGCAGCCCATTCCAATGCCAATCACTCTCTGACAACAACTTCCTCCTAACATCCAGCCTAGACCTCCTCTGGCACAACTTGAGACTGTGTCTCCTTGTTCTGTTGCTGCTTGCCTGGGAGAAGAGAACAACCCCACCTGGCTACAGCCTCCCTTCAGGTAGCTGCAGACAGCAATGAGGTCTGCCCTGAGCCTCCTCTTCTGCAGGCTGCACACCTCCAGCTCCCTCAGCCTCTCCTCACAGGGTTTGTGTCTTCACCATGAATCTAGTGCACAAATACAGGGGGAAATATTTTCACTTAATTGCTGTCTGCAGCTACCTGAAGGGAGGCTGTAGCCAGGTGGGGTTGGGCTCTTCTCCCAGGCAAGCAGCAACAGAACAAGGGGACACAGTCTCAAGTTGTGCCAGGGGAGGTCTAGGCTGGATGTTAGGAGGAAGATGTTGGCAGAGAGAGTGATTGGCATTGGAATGGGCTGCCCAGGGAGGTGGTGGAGCTGCTGTTGCTGGAGGTGTTGAAGCAAAGCCTGGATGAGGCACTTAGTGCCATGGTCTGGTTGACTGGCTAGGGCTGGGTGCTAGGTTGGACTGGATGATCTTGGAGGTCTCTTCCAACCTGTTTGATTCTATGATTTTAAGTAAAAAATAAAAGAATAGAAAGGTGGGAATTGGATATTAGCAGTAATGCCTGCAAGGCCTGCAAAGACACACAAAGCATGTTTATAAAATCCATTAAAAATCACATTCTTATACCATTATTTGTGCTATTGAAGTTATGTTTTATGCTTTGTTGTCAGTTACCACAGTGTTTTCATGTACAGTTCCCCAAAACTCTCCTGAAGCTTTCTGCTGTGGCATTTTTCTGGTTATGGGTCTATCACTCTATGGTTCTAATTAGAGAAGTCATATGTTTTACATTACTTGCCTTGTAAGACTAATACTTGCTTCCATATTCCCATTAAACTCTTACAGATTATCCAATTTATTTACAAGGTTATTTCATTCTATGTCCCTAAAAAGAAGCAGAGGGTTTATTTTTTATCTATTTGTCTTCTAAAAGGTCTCTTTTTTTTTTCCCTTAGAAGGAAAACAAGACAACACTTCAGGCTGGGGATTTAAGACAGTTCTAATTATCTCTGCTTGTCACAGTGAAAAAAAAAATCACTGTTAAAATTTAATAATGCCCTAAACTATAAATGATCCCTATGAAATACAAAGTAATGTTTCCCTCTTTTAAACAAACAAATTCTAATCACAGGGGTTGTTCTAAAATCATTCTGCCTGGCCTGTAGCCATCGTTCTTTTCTGGTATGATGTGACCCAGGCTCATTGAATTAAAGGGAGCTGAGCAGATTGATGCCAACTGATGGCTGTGATGAGGGTGACCTCGTTGCTGTCTGTAACTACCTGAAGGGAGGCTGTAGCCAGGTGGGGGTTGGGCTCTTCTGCCAGGCAACCAGCAACAGAACAAGGGGACACAGTCTCAAGTTATGGCAGGGGAAGTCTAGGCTGGATGTGAGGAGGAAGTTATTGGCAGAGAGAGTGATTGGCATTGGAATGGGCTGCCCAGGGAGGTGGTGGAGTAGCTTTTCCTGGAGGTGTTGAAGCAAAGCCTGGCTGAGGCACTTAGTGCCATGGTCTGGTTGATTGGCTAGGGCTGGGTGCTAGGTTGGACTGGATGATCTTGGAGGTCTCTTCCAACCTGGTTGGTTCTATGATTCTATGATAAGTTAGTCCTTCCATAGTCATGCTAAGAAATGTCATCCCTGAGAGATTAAAAATGACAGGTTCCAGTACTGTGTTGTGTGAGTTTGTGATTTTTTGGGGTAATTTCACAGAATAAAACTGAATAAAAGCATTTATAACCTCAGAGACAGGGGAAACAAACAAAAAACAACCAAACAAAAAAAGCCAAACGAAAAACACCAATAGAAAGGACCACAGAGAATCATAGAATGGTTTAGATTGGAAGGGACCTCAAACCTCAGCCAGTTCCAACCCCTTGCCATAGGCAGGGACCTCTCCCACTAGAACAGATTGCTCAAGGCCCCATCCAACCTTAAGATATTGATATTGTTCTTTTAGAACAAGGTAGATAAATTGGAGTAACTAACAGAGTTGAAGGCTAGAAGAAGGTTAGACGACTTGTTTGCATAATCTGGGGAGGAGCTATTTACAAGGTCTTGTAGTGACAGGATGAGGAGGAATGGGTTTAAAGTGGCAGAGGGGAGATGGAAACTGGATGTTAAGAAGAAGTTCTTTGCAGTGAGGGTGGTGAGACACTGGCAGAGGTTGCCCAGGGAGGTTGTGGAGCACAGAATCACCCAATGTGATCTTTGATCACATTGGGTGATTCTGTGCTCCACAACCTCCCTGGAGGTGTTCAAGGCCAGGTTGGATGAGGACTGGATGAGGCACTTAGTGCCATGGTCTAGTTGATTGTCTAGGGCTGGGTGCTAGGTTGGACTGGATGAGCTTGGAGGTCTCTTCCAACCTGGTTCATTCTATGATTCTACTTGTGAGAAGAGCCTAGCAGCAGCATCTCCACCATGTCCCTTCAGGCAGTTGTAGACAGCAATGAGATGTAATGGGAGTGCCTGAGTGTGTTCTCAGTGGCAGCGACTGGCATGTTTGCTGTGTTGTACTTTGTCAGTATCCTTCTATGTGGACATCAGTGAGAGCTAAGAACATCTTCGTGGTCAAGATTCATCCAATAAAACTCCTTTGACTGCAACGGTTGTGAATTTTCACACGCTGGTAAAGACAATTGGCTAAGACCCTGAGACCATCTCATATGGCAGTTCAAATACTTAAGAGAGTGCTTGTATCCAAATTTCTCCCTAGTAACAGTCCCTGATCTGTGTTAGGGGTCAAGCAACATTTGGGAGTGTGTTGCCAGGCCAGAAATGTGGCAGTTGCTAATTGCCAAGGGCCAAACAGTCTAAGTCATCACATGCCTGTGCTTAGGTCCACTGGTGGAGAGGATTGTTGTACAACCAGCACAGAAAGAATACCTCTTTGGAAAGGGAATTTGAGCCTCTTTTAGTTTTTCTATATTATCACAGTCTTGGCTGCTAGGACAGGAAGCCACCAAAGAGGGGATGTGACACTGCATCAACCTCAGCTGTTCAAAGAGGTGCAAGGTATGAGGTGCTCCACCAAACTGTGGGTGGAGTGGCTGCCACAGCAGAAGGCTGTGCTGCCATTCAGCCAGACTTGGAAAGGCTGGAGGGGTGGGCAGGGAGAAAATGAATGAAATCCAACAAGGGCAAGGGGAGAGTTGTGCACCTGGGGAAGAGCAACCCCAGGGATCAGGATAGGTTGGGGACTGACCTGTTGGAAGGCAGTGAAGGGGAAAAGGGTCTGAGAGTCCTCCTTGACCATGAGCCAGCAAATGTGCTCTTGTGGCAAGACAGGACAATGCTATTCTGCTTGTAGGTTCTCCTGCCCCCCTACTCTGCCCTGGTGAGGCCACATCTACAGTAATGTGTCCAGTTCTGGGCCCCTCAGTTCAAGAGGGACATAGAACTACTTGAGAGAGTCGATTGTAGAGGTACAAAGATGCTGAAGGGAGTGGAACATCTCTGTTACGAGGAGAGCCTGAGGGAGCTGGGGCTGTGCTGCTTGGAGAAGAGGAGACTGAGAGGTGACCTCATCCATGGTTATCAATATGTGCAGGGTGAGTGGCAGGAGGCTGGAGCCAGGCTCTGCTGGGTGATGCCCAGTGACAGGACAAGGGGCAATAGGTGGAAGCTGAGGCATTGGAAGTTCCATGTAAAGATGAGGAGGAATTTCTTCCCTGTGAGAGTGACAGGGCACTGCAACAGCCTGCCTGGGGGTTGTGGAGTCTCCCTCTCTGGAGATACTCAAAACCTGCCTGGATATGTTGCTGTGTGATCTGGTCTAGGTGACCCTGCTGTGGCAGGAGGGTTGGCCTGGGTGAGTTTAGGAGGTCCCTTCCAGCCCCTGACATGCTGTGATTCTGTGATTCTCATATCGATTAGCACTCAGCACCATATGGCTTCATGGCCAATGAAACAGAGTCTCTGCACTCTGTGTCCAAAACCTTTGCAAAGCCAGGCTCTGCATCCAATGTTTTAAGCATTACAGTGTCCCTTGGCAACATATCAGATAGTATGATACAGATTCCTGCAGAACTCAAGACCTCAGCAAATGATTTGTTAACAGATGCAGATTAATGAGGGGCATTGTGTTATAGGAATGTAGGTAGGAAAGGAAATGGATTTCAGAGTCTAAAAGAGGGGGGAAAAATCAGTTGTGTAAGACACAAAGATCAAATCAATTATTTCTGCATCACCAGAAGATTGCACAAGTATTTTGGCTAAAGGGTTCCTCTGCAAGGCCTGATTTAGATGTAATCATGGCCTGAGAAAGGAGGATGACCTTTGATCTTCTTGGGTTTTCTCATTAAACACAGTCTTTTTTTACATGCTGCTCTGCCTGCTGCAGTGATTGGAGCAAAGAACCAGAATCAAAATATGCAGGAATAATTTTAGATGACTAGAACTTTACCAAAAAAAAGAGAATTTCAATAGCATCAACTGGGTCCTCTTTAATTAAACCCTTTCTGGTGTAGGTGATAACACAAAGTCTTCCTCGAATGCAAAGTCAGAGTTTTTAGAATGGGCTTTGGCCAATCAGATTTCTAAACCAAACAAGAAGTTGATTGTCATGCTTAGGAACTTAATGTCTTAGACTAAATTAGCATGTGTGGAACATGGCAGTGGGAATTTCATGCCCTTCTGAAAATTGAACTTGCAGATTTCTGTTAGTTCCATGACTTAGCAAAGACATCTGTAGTGAGAGGAGACCTCATTGCTGTCTACGACTAACTGAAGGGACAGTGTGGAGAGGCTGATCTCTGCTGACCTCTGCTCACAGGCAGTTGGAGACAGAACAATGGGAAATGACCTCAAACTGAGACTGAGGAGGTTTAGATTGAACATTAGGAAAGATATTATCACAGAGAGAGTGATCAGGGACTGGAATGAGCTGCCCAGGGTGGTGGTCAAGTCACCCAGCCTGGATGTGTTTAAAGGTCATAGAATCACACAATAAACCAGGTTGGAAGAAACCTCCAAGCTCAGCCAGTCCAACCTAGCAGCCAGCCCTAGCCAATCAACCAGACCATGGCACTAAGTGCCTCATCCAGGCTTTGCTTCAACACCTCCAGGAATGGTGACTCCACCACCTCCCTGGGCAGCCCATTCCAATGCCAATCACTCTCTCTGCCAGGAACTTCCTCCTAACATCCAGCCTAGACCTCCCCTGGCACAACTTGAGACTGTGTCCCCTTCTTCTGGTGCTGGTTGTCTGGCAGAAGAGACCAATCCCCATCAGGCTGCAACCTCCCTTCAGGGAGTTGTAGACAGCAATGAGCTCTGCCCTGAGCCTCCTCTTCTGCAGGCTGCACACCCCCAGCTCCCTCAGCCTCTCCTCACAGGGCTGTGCTCCAGGCCCCTCACCAGCTTCATTGCCCTTCTCTGGACATGTTCCAGCACCTCAACATCACTCTCAAATTGAGCAGCCCAGACCTGGCCACAGCACTCAAGGTTTGGCCTGAGCAGTGCTGAGTACAGGGGCAGAATAACCTCCCTTGTCCTGCTGGCCACACTCTTCCTAAGGTGAGATATAGGCTTGGCTGTTTGCTTTGGAATCTGTTACTGCACAGGTGTCTCTGTAATGCTGCACACAGGGACTAACCTTCACTAGTCTTTTAGTGTTCACCTGTATTTATATCTCTCTCTGAAGCCCCCAAGATGGTCAGTTAAATGAAATTGTCTTCTATCTGACCCAGCTGTGTGCCACAGGCAAGTCACAGACACAAAGACTCATGCTCAGACACAGACAAAAAGTGACAGGCAAAACTTCCCATGTACTGCTGGGGAACAGAATACAAATTTTGGATGTACAATGGAGAGTGACTGAGTAGGATATGTCACAGCTCAGTACCCAAAGCAGTCAGAGCAGTCCTGGCACCAGCTGTTTGTCTGCGTGCTGCCAGCAGAGCAAAGTGAGCACAGATTAGGTTTGGTACATGAAGTGCAGCAAGCCAAGCGTGGACATGGCACTGACTGGAGGTGGGCACCACAGCAGACAGGGTGGGACACCTCACAATCCCTGGTGCTAGGGATGCTGAAGCCAGCCTGCAGGCAGTATCAAATACACAGGAAGGGATTCACATTCTGCTTTTATTACTTTAACATCTGGTGGTGGAGTTGCCATCCTGGAGGTGTTCAAGCAAAGCCTGCATGAGGCACTCAGTGCCATGGTCTGGTTGAGTGGCTAGGGCTGGGTGCTAGGTTGGACTGGATGATCTTGAAGGCCTCTTCCAACCTGGTTGATTCTATGATTCTATGAACATGAAAGCATTTGCCTATCTGGGAGTGCTGAAGGATTCTTGCTTTCTGCCATGTAGTACAGATTCTTTATTAGGGGCTCCTTCTGTGGTTTATGAGTAGCAGATGTTATTAAATAGAAGCACTGCAAGAAAAGCTAGAGGATTTTTTAAATGCCCCTTTTCTCTTTTCACTTTCATTTCAGTGACTGGCTCCTCAGAGCTACCCACAGCCTGTGCAGAGGCTTTGCTATTCTGGGACAGGAGGAGGAGAAGAAAGCGATGTTGAAAGGAGCCACAACTTAAGTGCTGTGTCCAGTTCTGGGATCCTCAATTCGAGAGAGATGTTGAGGTGCTGGAAGGTGTCCAGAGAAGGGAGATGAAGCTGATGGAAGGCCTGGAACACAAACCCTGTGAGAAGAGGCTGAGGGAGCTGGGAGTGTGCAGGCTGCAGAAGAGGAGGCTCAGGGCAGACCTCATTGCTGTCTACAACTCCCTGAAGAGAGGCTGTAGCCAGGTGGGGGTTGGGCTCTGCTGCCAGGCAACCAGCAATAGAACAAGGGGACACAGTCTTAAGTTGTGCCAGAAAAGGTCTAGGCAGGATATTAGGAGGAAGTTGTTGGCAGAGAGAGTGATTGGCATTGGAATGGGCTGCCCAGGGAGGTGGTGGAGTCACCATCCCAGGAGGTGTTGAAGCAAAGCCTGGCTGAGGCACTTAGTGCCATGGTCTGGTTGACTGGCTAGGGCTGGGTGCTAGGTTGGACTGGATGAGCTTGGAGGTCTCTTCCAACCTGCTTGGTTCTATGATTCTAACGAAAGCGCTCTGAAAGTCATCTCCTTTCTCCCATCCTTTTGGAGAAAGCAGATCATCAAATTCCATGATTCTCTGATCTACTTTCTCCAAAAGGATGAGAGGACTTTCATTTTTGGCAACTGCCCCAAAGAATCCTTTTAAATGTATTTCATCTCTTTGATTTTTCCACATGCTCCTGAGAGCTCTTTACACAGCAATAGGGCCGGGGAGGACGAGCCTGCCTTCCATCGTAAAACAAGCGGCTGCTGGAGTCACTCCCTTTAAAACTTTTATCATCCTGCTTATTAAAGGCTGCAGCCTGGCCAGATTATTAATTGCCAGGTGCTACTCATCTCTAGTCTTGGTTCTGCTGCTATCAAATCCGAGAGCAAAAGATACTTGCAGCTTACCAACCTAAAATAGCTCAAAAGTGTCGGTAAAGATACACTAGCGCTGAAGGTACACAAAGTGCTCTTTGTCAAGCTTACCCCACAGTGTTAACTGACATACTGCATACAGTGCCTGACAGGCCTGTTAAAACTTAGTTTAAAAGTAATTAAAGCCTCAGAATTTGGCTGCTTGTTGCCTTGGCCACTTCAGCTTTCATAACATAGAAAGAGGAGGCTTCCAGAGGTGCCAGATCAGAGCTCTTCGTGACAGAGGTGAAGCAGATAAATGCATAGCTCCCATTTCAATGTAATATTCCTTTGCTCTCTTTACTGGTGACAGCTTTGGAATGCTGAGGGCTGGGAGAACAAATAAGTTTGGACCAGAGCTATGGAAATAAAGATGTTCACAGGGTAATCTCTGGCCTGCCAACTCAACAGCAATGGGAAGAACTGGGGAAAAAAAAACCCTGAGTTATGTCATATTGCACAGGCTGAGAAAGTGTGCATTTTCTGTGCTGCTCTTGAGGGAATGGTTATTAGGAGGGAGTTGTTGGCAGAGAGGCTGATTGGCATTGGAATGGGCTGCCCAGGGAGGTGGTGGAGTTGCCATCTCTGGAGGTATTCAAAAAAAAGCCTGGATGAGGCACTTAGTGCCATGGTCTGGTTGATTGGCTAGGGCTGGGTGCTAGGTTGGCCTGGATGAGCTTGGAGGTCTTTTCCAACCTACTTCATTCTGTGATTCTATAGTTCTATAAGTGGCATTGGAATGGGCTGCCCAGGGAGGTGGTGGAGTCACTATCCCTGGAGGTGTTCAAGCAAAGCCTGGATAAGGCTCTTAATGCCATGGTCTAGTCGATTGGCTAGGGCTGGGTGCTAGGTTGGACTGCATGAGTTTGGACATCTCATATCAGTGCAGTTCCAGCCCTCTGATCATCCTCGTGGCCCTTCTCTGGACACCTTCCAGCACATCCATAGCCCTCTTGTACCAGGTGCTCCAGGTGGGTCTCACCAGTGCAGAGCAAAGGGAAAAGATCACTTCTCTTACTCTGCTTCCACACATTACCCCTTGTCCTGTCACTGAGCATCATTCTAGATCCCTTTCCAGTGATCTATTTTCTCATAAAGGAAATGGCTCAAAAGTCCCCTTGATTACATGAATCTGGATTGTTCATTGCACCAATGACCTTGTTACCAATCATGCATTACTCCTAGATACATTGCTGACTGCAGCACAACCTGGGAGTAGATGAGTTGGGATGCACATGATGGGCATGAGGTCTATCATTAAAAGCCAAAAGCACACTGTCATGAGCAACAAGTCTAATCAAAACCACATGTTTCTGGCAAGACATTTTATCCTACCATCAACTGAGCTGTCTTACACTGATGGTGAAAATCAGCCCAAATTCCTGATTTTTTTAAGTGTTGGGGTTTGGTTTGGTTTGGTTTGGTGGAGGTTTTTTTATCATTTATTTTCTGGGGTTGTTTTGTTTGTTTGTTTTCTTTCTTTGGTTTGGGGGTTTGGGTTTTTTTTTTGTCTGAGCTGGAAGATTTTAGATCACTTGTATCAGATACTGCATGGTGTAACCTGTTTGCCTTGCCCAAACACAGGCAAAGCTGAAATTTATTTCAGCTGTCAGGCATATTTTTTGACAGTAAATTGCCTAGTTGGTGCAAGCACAAATAGGGAACAGAAGGCAGCTACTTGTAGACTGAAGTCTTAATAATTTCAGAAAGAAGAGCTGTGGTCTCTTGTGTTGTACTGCTTTCTGTAACAGAACCATAGAATCAACCAGGTTGGAAGAGATCTCCAAGATCATCCAGTCCAACCTAGCACCCAGCCCCATCCAGTCAACCAGACCATGGCACTAAGTGCCTCAGCCAGGCTTTGCTTCAACATCTCCAGGGATGGTGACTCCACCACCTCCCTGGGCAGCCCATTCCAATGCCAATCACTCTCTCTGCCAACAACTTCCTCCTAACATCCAGCCTAGACCTCCCCTGGCACAACTTCAGACTGTCCTCTTGTTCTGTTGCTGGTTGCCTGGGAGAAGAGAACAACCCCACCTGGCTACAGCCTCCCTTCAGGTAGTTGCAGACAGCAATGAGCTCTGCTCTGAGCCTCCCCTTCTGCAGGCTGCACACCTCCAGCTCCCTCAGCCTCTCCTCACAGGGCTGTGCTCCAGGCCCCTCCCCAGCCTTGGTGCCCTTCTCTGGATGTATTTTAGTACCATAGAATCATAGAAGCAGTCAGAGTTGGAAGGGATCACGAGGATCAGCAAGTTCCAACTCCCCTGCCATGCCCAGGGACACCCTACGCTAGATCAGGCTGCCCACAGCCTCAGCCAGCCTGGTCTTAAACACCTCCAGAGATGGAGCCTCAACTGCCTCCATGAAAAACCCATTCCAGGCTCTCACCACTCTCAACATCTGTCTTGAGGGGAAAGGCACATGCACCTATACACCCCAGGACCCACTTTAAACACTAGCTAAAGTTCAGAGCAGGGGATGGGGCTGAGGAATTTGGAGGCTGATTGCGAGTTATGGCTGGCTTCCTGTTCCCACTGGAATCAAAGGCAAAGCTCCCATTGATCCCATGGGAACACATACTATATTTTCCCACCCCCTAGATCTAATATTTTAGTGGATTTAAAGATTGTCCCTTAAAGAAAGGAATAAAGTGAAAGCCATGCTAGCACTTGAGACACAACATTTCGTGCGAGCTTGCTGTAATTCTAAACAACCTACATATAAAAAGCCTCCACAAAGGAGAGTTAGAAAGGAAATAAAAGTTTAACCTTAATGTTGACAACTGTTATGACACCACTAATGTCAGTAAAAGGAAGGAAAGTTATTTTTTTGCAGGTCTGTGGGGAAAAAAAAAATCCTTCAGCTACTCCTGCCTGCTAAAAATGACTCCCACTGCAAGTTCAAAAGACACTGGTCACAACCTCGCATGCAGAGGGATTCATTAGTGCAACGCAGTAGTTCTTGCTAAGCTGGTTCTGTGCAGAGCTGTGAGTTCAGGGGTCACACTGCACATCATACACAGTGTCCTGGGGAGCTTTCAGAAGTGTGGGTATAAGGGAAGAGTTATGGTGTGTCGTATGGCTGCATGGGGAGTGGCTGAGAGCAGCCCTGAGGAAAAGGACCTGGGGGTCTGGGGTGATGAAAAGCTCAAAATGAGCCTGCAGTGTGAGTGCAGCCCAGACACAACCTTGTGCTGGGCTGCAGCAAGAGCAGTGTGGGCACAGGGCAAGGGAGGGGATTCTGCCCCTTGGCTCCTCTCTCCTCAGACCCCATCTGAAGTCCTGTGTCCAGTTCTGGGCTCCCCAATTCAAGAGAGATGTTGAGGTGCTGGAATGTGTCCGGAGAAGGGTAAGGAAGCTGGTGAGGGGCCTGGAGCACAGCCCTGTGAGGAGAGGCTGAGGGAGCTGGGAGTGTGCAGCCTGCAGAAGAGGAGGCTCAGGGCAGAGCTCATTGCTGTCTACAACTACCTGGAGGGAGGTTGTAGCCAGGTGGGGTTGAGCTATTCTGCCAGGCAACCAGCAACAGAACAAGGGGACACAGTCTCAAGATGTGCCAGGGGAGGTCTAGGCTGGATGTTAGGAGGAAGTTATTGTCAGAGAGAGTGATTGGCATTGGAATGGGCTGCCCAGGGAGGTGGTGGAGTCACCATCCCTGGAGGTGTTGAAGCAAAGTCTGGCTGAGGCACTTAGTGCCATGGTCTGGTTGATTGGCTAGGGCTAGGTGCTAGGTTGGACTGGATGATCTTGGAGGTCTCTTCCAACCTGGTTGATTCTATGATTCTATGATACTCTGCTCTCCTCAGACCCCACCTGGACTCCTGTGAGCAGTTCTGGAGCCTTCAACACAAGAAGGACATGGAACTGTTGGTGCCAGTCCAGAGGAGACCATGAAGATGCTCAGAGGGCTGCAGCAGCTCTGCTATGAGGACAGGGTACAAGACCTGGGGTCTGCAGCCTGAAGAAGAGAAGGCTTGGAGGAGGCCTTGGAGTGACCTTCCAGTGTCTGAAGGGGGCTACTGGAGGGCTGAGGAGGGACTAATGACAAGGTCTTGTAATGATAGGATGAGGAGGAATGGGTTTGACCTGGCAGAGGGGAGATTGAAACTGGATGTTAGAAAGAATTTCTTTGCAGGGAGGGTGGTGAGACACTGGCACAGGTTGCCCAGGGAGGTTGTGGAGCACAGAATCACCCAATGTGCTCCACACACACAGATTGGGTGATTCTGTGCTCCACAACCTCCCTGGAGGAGTTCAGGACCAGGTTGGATGAAGCCTTGAGTGACCTGTTCTAGTGGGAGGTGTCCCTGCCTATGGCTGGGGGTTGGAACTGGTTGAGCTTTGAGGTCCCTTTCAACCTAAACCATTCTGTGATTCTATATTGTGTGACTGTACATAAGCAAAGCCATGTGAACCCCTCTACACAGCAGCCTTACAAAGACCTAAGCCAATTGTGTTTTCAAGCAACTCTCACTCACAGCACATTTTTTCCCCCCTTTCAAATTCCATTACTTGAAACCCCTGGTACAAAAGAAACCTCCCTGGATAAGAAGAGCTGAACACAGCTTTCTCACACTGATGGAAACCACTGAACTAACTATAGGCTCGAGTCAGTCTTGACCTGCCACCCTTAGGATGAGTCTCATCCTGGGCTTGAATTTAACAGGCCAAACCCAAGTCCTTATCACTGGTTTTTGCTATTCCTTATCCTGTTGTGGCCATTGAAAATGCCCATTTTCAATGTCTCATTGTTTTCACAGAATCACAACATGTCAGGGGCTGGAAGAGACCTCCAAAGCTCGTCCAGTCCAACCCCCCTGCCAGAGCAGGATCACCTAGACCAGATCTCACAGGAACACATGCAGGGATGAGGCTTCCACTACCTCCCTGGGCAACCTCTTCCATGCTCTCACCACCCTCACAGTGAAGAACTCAATAACATCCAGTCTGAATCTACCCATTTCTAGCTTTGCTCCATTCCCCTCAGTCCTACCACTGGCTGAATATGAAACATGAGATACAGTTATCCCCTATTATGATTTGCTGTTTTACTATATATCTGAGGTTTCAGTGTGCTCTCTCTCTCCTGTTTTTTCCTCCTTTCACTCCGTCTGAACTTCTGTTCTACTTCTCTGTGCTCTTGTTTGGGTTATATTGCAGCAGGAGGAGGTTTATTTGCCCAGGGAGGTGGTGGAGTCACCATCCCTGGAGGTGTTGAAGCAAAGCCTGGCTGAGGCACTTGGTGCCATGGTCTGGTTGATTGGCCAGGGATGGGTACTAGGTTGGACTGGATGGTCTTGGAGGTCTCTTCCAACCTGGTTGATTCTATGGTTCTATGATTCTAAAGCAGCATGGTCTTGCAGAGGAAGTGCCCAGGAGGTATCTGGGTCATTGCCTACTTTTATATGTCTGTATGTATTTGTATACATTTATTGCCTTTTGCATTTAGCCTGCTTATCTAAATAATAATTTCACTTTACTACCAAACTCTGAGTAAATGTGGTCAATTTTTTGGGGGGTGAAGGGGGTTGGGTAAATCCCATACTTCTGTGGTGGTGGTAAAACCACTGCAGCAGGACTCTGTGTATTTAAAGGTACACAGAGAGTCCCAAGCCCTTAAATGGCTGTTGTTTGCCATCAGTATCTTCTCATGAAAGCACACGTTCTTCACACAGCCCCTCTGAAGTGCTGGTCTGATTTTAGCTGGCTGCATTGGCACTGTTTGCTTGTGGGGGTTCATTCATTGTCCCAGCAGCCAGTGCAATGCATTTTGCTGTGGCAGCTCTCAGTGGCACTAACTGGGTAACAGTTTCAGCCAGTTCCTGGCCCAGACCTGGTTTAGACATATGTGTTAAAGTGCAGGTTTCGCCAGCATATTCCATTCTCTTTTCCCTCCTATCCTTCAAGGGGTTTGTACCAAAGCACTAAACACTTTTAATGTATGAGGACAATGAGGTCTTGTGTTTTTCAAATGAGTAGCTCTGACAAATGTTTTTCAGGCTGTTAAAAGCCTCGTTTCACTTTCCAGTTTTCTGGTAGAACCAGAAGCTGATTCAGCTGATGCAGAAGTATGCCTGAATAAATGCAGTCATACCATATTCACAAGGGCTCTCCTCTCTTTCCTCACTTTCATAGAATCAACCAGGTTGGAAGAGACTTCCAAGCTCAGCCAGTCCAACCTAGCACCCAGCCCTATCCAGTCAACCAGACCATGGCACTAAGTGCCTCAGCCAGGCTTTGCTTCAACACCTCCAGGCATGGTGACTCCACCACCTCCCTGGGCAGCCCATTCCAATGCCAATCACTCTCTCTGCCAACAACTTCCTCCTAACATCCAGCCTAGACGTTCCTTGGCACAACTTGAGACTGTGTCCCCTTGTTCTGTTGCTGCTTGCCTGGCAGAAGAGACCAACCCCACCTGGCTACAGCCTCCCTTCAGGGAGTTGTAGGCAGCAATGAGCTCTGCCCTGAGCCTCCTCTTCCCAGCTCCCTCAGCCTCTCCTCACAGGGCTGTGCTCCAGGCCCCTCAACAGCTTCGTCTCCCTTCTTCTCTGGACACCTTCCAGCACCTCAACATCTCTCTTGAATTGAGCAGCCCAGAACTGGACACAGCACTCAAGGTGTGGCCTGAGCAGTGCTGAGCCCAGGGGCAGAAGAACCTCTCTTGTCCTACTGGCCACACTGCTCCTGAGCCAGGACAGGATACCATTGGCTTTCCTGGCCACACTGCTGGCTCCTGTTCAGCTACTCTCTACCAGCACCCCCAGGTCCCTTTCTTCCTGGCTGCTCTCCAGCCACTCTCTTCAGATTTTTCTAAAGGCCTTGGAATAACTGGAATGAAAAACATCACATTTTGGCACACTGACACCATGCAATCAATCATGTTGCAGAGGCACTGAAACACTGAGACAGTGCCTGTTCCAAAAACAGTAGTGTAGATGCCTCAGCCTCTCACTGCATCACAACCCAGACATCATTAACTCTGGCTACAGTGCTCTGTAGATAAAGCTCTGCACATGCTGGGTGTAGCAAGTGGGATAACTGCTAGCTCACAGAGTTTTCTCCATTGCACCAACAGGCACAGCCATTATCTCCTTCCCTTCTCCTTCACACCTCCACTGTATCTCCTTTTAATAACTACTGAATAAGAAGACATACACAGCTCTCATGTGATGTTATGAGATTCACTTACAGCTCATTCATTTTCTATGTGCTGAGCTCAGTCCCATTCCATATCGTTTATTGATGATCTGTATGAGGGGACTGAGTCCAGCATCAGTAAGTTTGCAGGTGACAACAAGCTAGGAGCAAGTGTGGATTTGTTGGAGGGTAGGAGAGCCCTGAAGAGGGACCTTGGCAGGCTGGATGGGTGGGCAGAGGCCAATGGGATGAGATTGAACAAGGCCAGGGGCAGGGTTCTGCACTTTGGCCACAACAACCCCAAGCAGCACTACAGGCTGGGGCCAGAGTGGCTGAGAGCAGCCAGGCAGAGAGGGAGCTGGGAGTGCTGGGAGAGAGTAGCTGACTATGAGCCATGTTGAGATACTGGAAGGTGTCCACAGAAGGGCAACGAAGCTGGTGAGGGGCCTGGAGCAGAGCCCTGTGAGGAGAGGCTGAGGGAGCTGGGGGTGTGCAGGCTGCAGAAGAGGAGTCTCAGGGCAGAGCTCATTGCTGTCTACAACTCCCTGAAGGGAGGCTGTAGCCAGGTGGGGTTGCTCTCTTCTCCCAGGCAAGCAGCAACAGAACAAGGGGACAGAGTCTCAGTTGTGCCAGGGGAGGTCTAGGCTGGATGTTAGGAGGAAGTTGTTGTCAGAGAGAGTGATTGGCATTGGAATGGGCTGCCCAGGGAGGTGGTGGAGTTGCTGTCCCTGGAGGTGTCCGAGCAAAGCCTGGCTGAGGCACTTAGTGCCATGGTCTGGTTGATTGGCTAGGGCTGGGTGCTAGGTTGGACTGGATGATCCTGGAGGTCTCTTCCAACCTGCTTGATTCTATGATTCTATGAATCTTAAACTCTTATCTTAATATCTCTCTCTTGTTCCTTTACATCTGAGTTCCATGAGCTAAAGCTTTGCTACACTCAGAGTAAGGGTAAAGGTGGATTGTGGACTGTGTGAGCCTACAGAGGTAACATGCCCCAGGTGAAATATATGCATGAACTTCACACCACCTGTTGAGGGCACTCAGTCTGCAAAGAACAGCAGCTCTTAGGCAGAAGAAAATAGCAATCAGCTCCTAAACCTTTAAGGCCTAAAATATTGCTGGGGATCCAGGATGAGGAGTGATGCTCAGAGGGCTGCAACAGCTCTGCTATGAGGACAGGCTGGGGCTCTGCAGCCTGGAGAAGAGAAGGCTTTGAGGAGACCTTGGAGTGGTAGTGTGTTAGAACTGAGTTTTAATAAAGCATTGGATTTCCTACATGACAAAACCTAGCTTGACATGTACCCAAGCCAGCATGGGTTACTAAAGATAGTTCTGTTGGGAGGTGTCCCTGCCTATGGTGGGGGATTGGATCTGGATGAGCTTTGAGGTCATTTCCAACCTAAACCATTCTGTGAATCTAGGTGGTCCTTTCTATTGGTATATTTTGGGGGTTTTGGTGGGGTTTTCTTTTTTGCTTGCTTTGTTGTTTGTTGCTTTGGGGCTTTTTTTGCCTGTCCCAGAGATTATAAATGTTTTTATTCAGTTTTATTCTGTGAAATTGCACACCCCCCTCAAAAAAAACCCAAACCAAACCAAAACAAAACAAATCCAGTCCCAGAAGTGGCCAAAGGAGCAAATAAAGGATTATAATGAAGAAGTAAATATCACATTGGAAGAGTCAAGTGAGTGAGACTGGCAATTTGCCTCACTGAGTGTCTCCATCTGGGAACTGTAGTGTAGGGAGCATGGATGAAATTCTGAGATAGCACTGAATTGGAAGAGGTGTTACAAGTAGCTGGCAAGTGAAGGGCTGGGGGAAGCAGATTCTTTGTTTGAGGAACTGTAAAGCTCAGCATAGAAGCATTGCTGACAGAAACAGACAAGGTCCTATGAAGTACTAAGTAGTACCTCTAAAGCAGAATGGATGTCTGAAGGAGCACTCTTTGGCTCATAGAATCATAGAATCAATCATGTTGGAAGAGATCTCCAAGATCATCCAGTCCAACCTAGCACCCAGCCCTGGCCAGTCAACTAGACCATGGCACTAAGTGCCTCATCCAGGCTTTGCTTCAACACCTACAGGGATGGTGACTCCACCACCTCCCTGAGTAGCCCATTCCAATGCCAGTCACTCTCTCTGCCAGGAACTTCCTCCTAACATCCAGCCTAGACCTCCCCTGGCACAACTTGAGACTGTGTCCCCTTGTTCTGTTGCTGCTTGCCTGGCAGAAGAGACCAACCCCACCTGGCTACAGCCTCCCTTCAGGTAGTCGTAGACAGCAATGAGCTCTGCCCTGAGCCTCCTCTTCTGCAGGCTGCACACCCCCAGCTCCCTCAGCCTCTCCTCATAGGGTTTGTGTTCCAGCCCCCTAACCAGCCTTGCTGCCCTTCTCTGGACACTTTCCAGCACCTCAACATCTCTCTTGAATTGAGAAGCCCAGAACTGGACACAGTACTCAAGGTATTGCGCACAGGGGCAGAAGAACCTCCCTTGTCCTGCTGGCCACACTGCTCCTGAGCCAGCCCAGGATGCCATTAGCTCTCCTGCCCACCTGGGCACACTGCTGGCTCCTGTTCAGCTACTCTCTACCAGCACCCCCAGATCCCTTTCTGCCTGGTTGCTCTCAGCTCTCAGCCACTCTATCCCCAGCCTGTAGCACTGCTTGGGGTTGTTGTGGCCAAAGTGTAGAACCCTAATCAATCACCCAAACCATGCACAGTCACAAATGACCATGGTTTGCAATAAGATCTTGGAAATCTTTACATTTTCTAGCATAATATTTATTTTTAATATCCTGAACAACATGTATTTCAAGTGGAGGAAATATAGTGCCTGGGATATATATAGCAGAAAAGGTTGAATTTCAGGCAGAGGTGGCAAGAAGGTTTGAATGAAAACAATACAGTGGAATTCAGCGCTGAGAGCTGCAGTAATGTGATGCTTCAGGTTTTGCCTTCTGTACAAAGCCTCTGCTCTGGGTGAAAAGTCTTATTTTCAGGCCCCTTATCCTAACCCAGGTAAAGCTGATGCCAGGCCTGCTCTTCTTGGCATACTGCCCAATCACATTGGGTGATTCTGTGCTCCACAACCTCCCTGGGCAACCTGTGCCAGTGTCTCACCACCCTCACTGCAAAGAGCTTCTCCCTAACATGCAGTTTCAATCTCCCCTCTGCCAGTTCAAACCCATTCCTCCTCATCCTGTCATTACAAGACCTTGTCAATAGTCCCTCCCCAGCACTCCTGTAGCCCCCTTCAGACACTGGAAGGCCACTCCAAGGTCTCCTCCAAGCCTTCTCTTCTGCAGGCTGCAGAGCCCCAACTCTCTCAGCCTGTCCTCATAGCAGAGCTGCTGCAGCCCTCTGAGCATCTTGGTGGCCTCCTCTGGACTGGCTCCAACACTTCCATGTCCTGCTTGTGCTGGGGGCTGCAGAACTGCACCCAGGACTGCAGGTGGGGTCCGAGGAGAGGCGAACCAAAGGACAGAATCCCCTCCCTTGCCCTGCTGGCCACGTTTCTTGATGCAGCCCAGGACACAGCTGCTTTTCACATCCAATGTTAATAAAGACATTGCAGATTGAAAACCTCCCCAGTTTCAAGGCTCCTGTTCTCCCCTCTACCGATAACTCACTCCAAAATGCTTGGTGCATGTGCAATGCCCTGCAATGGCAGTAGTGTTTACTTCACAGCTGACTAGATCCAGAATTATTTGACAAGAAGAGCCATAGAATATTCTGGCACAGAGCATTCACTGTTGCTGCTTTAAAGGCTGCACAGCCCTACTGTCAGCGCAGTGCTAAGCCCTACCAGGAGTGAACAGCTCTACCAGAGGCACAGTTATAAAGAGAAGTGTGGCTATGTCTCAGCCCATGGGCAATGGACATAATCAGAGCCCTCCTCTCCTAAAAAGCCATCTGCACTGCACGCTGCACAAGCCTTTGAAAGCGCTGCAGACATGGAATGTCACCACCAGCAGGGTATGCATGTTGGCCAGATAAAAAAGCATAGCTCTGCCTGCAGCCCAGTGAAGTGAGCAGTGCTGTGAATTTGGCAGGCCCCTTTGTGCTGGTGACAAGGATCACAGCCAATGTCTCCCAAAGAAGTTGCCACTGAGCAACGAGAGCAGCAAGAGGAGTTTTGCTGAGCCCAGCTCGCACCAAACCTCAGGAGGCTTAGGAGCAGGCTGCCCAGGGGGGCTGTGGAGTCTCCTTCTCTGGAGACTTTCAAAACTCACCTGGATGCATTCCTGTGCAGAATGCCCTGGGTGATCCTGCTATGACAGGGGGATTGGACTAGATGATCTCTGGAGGTCCTTTCCAATCTCTGCATTTCCTTCCCAATCTCTGAAGTTCTCTGACTCTGTGACTCTTTACCATTTCAAGAACTTCAGTGTCCAACAGACCTGTGGTCTCTGAGACACTTCTCACTAATTCCCTGGAAGTTTGCTTACTCTTCAACAACTGTGGTAAAGGGTTGGACTTGATGATCTGTGAGGTCTCTTCCAACCCTGATGATACTATGAACTCTGATAGGAAGAATGTATCCCAGAAACATCCACTTTCAATCTTAGGCAGCAATTGGCACCTTGGTTCAACCTCTTTGGGCAGTGTTGCAGGCTCCTTTTCTCCTCTGAGTCAGTCGTAAGCCTCAACAAAGCAATATTCCTCTTGTGTACATCCTGCATTAGGCAGAAGACAAAAGAAGCTGTTGGAGTGTCTCAGGCTCACCAGTCATGTTTAAAATGTCACCATAATGTTACTCTGATCTTATGCTTGACATGGTCATCCATTTAAGATATTTTCTTATCCCTTCAAGGCAGCTTAAATGATATCAACATACTTTTCCAGATTTCACTTAGGACTAATATAAACTGAACAAGATCAGGCAAAGGCACTGTTCTTCCCACCCTCCCTCCTGTTGCTGAAATTCTATCCTGTGCTCCCTTGATCTATTCTATTTTTCATCTGATATTAACATCCTTGAACTGGATATTAAGAAAACGTTTTTCATGGAGACAGTGGTCAGGGAGTGGAGTGAGCTGCCCAGGGAGGTGCTGGAGTCACCCAGCCTGGATGTGTTTAAGGGTCATAGAATGATAGAACCAACCAGGTTGGAAGAGACCTCCAAGATCATCCAGGCCAACCTAGCACCCAGCCCTAGCCAGTCAAACAGACCATGGCACTAAGTGCCTCATCCAGGCTTTGCTTCAACACCTCCAGGGATGGTGACTCCACCACCTCCCTGGGCAGCCCAACCCAATGCCAATCACTCTCTCTGCCAACAACTTCCTCCTAACATCCAGCCTATACTTCCCCCAGCACAACTTGAGACTGTGTCCCCTTGTTCTGTTGCTGGTTGCCTGGCAGAAGAGACCAACCCCACCTGGCTACAGCCTCCCTTCAGGTAGTTCAGTTCTCTTTTATGTAAACACCAAGTGATGACTTTCAAGTTTCTTACAAAAAACTATTTCAGAATCACTGAATCATAGAATCAGTCAGGGTTGGAAGGGACCACTGATAACCTCTGGTTAATGCCACTTTGTTGTAGTACTCCCCAAGCTTTGGATCTCTATTTTGCTGCAAGGGTAATCCTTTTTCCTTGCCATCAGTGCAAAGATCCTCCTTGCTGGGCTGAAAAGGTTGGTTCCCTTTGTTGCAGCTGTGGCCATCATTTTATGCTGGGAGTTGGTCACCCAAAACTCATGGGAGCAACATCAAAGCCGTGACAGCAGCTTGATGAGACCTGGAGAATTCTGACTTATTAATGATTTTATTCCCACTGCCTGCTGCCCAGCATGACTTTTGAGTATCCTTTGCTTTCTGCATCTCAACAGTTCCTGAGAACTGAGCCTGTGAGGGTTCAGGACTAAATCAGCTGCAGGGAGGTAGTTTTACCCAGGAACAGCTGGGGGCTTTTTCCACCTAGGAACAGCTTGGGGCTTTTTCCACCTCTGCCAAAAGCCTCATGTACTGATGACAGTAGAATTCCTGAGTTTTTGAGACATCAGCTGGAGCACTGTGACAATTCTCATTATAAACCTCAGGGACCTTTCCCATCCTGTATCCAACACCATCAGAAAACACAGAGGCAAGCATATGCTCTGACTGACCCAGTTCTTCTGTTTGTCACACTTCTCCATTTCATAGCTGCAGCAGAAAAAGCAGCCAAAAAAAGAGAGCTGTTACATACATGTTCTGACTATGGATAATGAAAACAAATCATCATGGTGAGATGACAGAAGAAAACAGGTAGGTAAAAAGAAGCTGCTCTTTAGTAAGCTTGAGTTAAATCATAGAATCATAGGATCATAGAATCAGTCAGAGTTGGAAGGGACCATAAGGATCCCATAGTTCCAATTCCAATCCCCTTGCCATGGGCAGGGACACCTCACACTAGATCAGGCTGGCCAGAGCCTCATCCAGTTTGGCCTTAAACACCTTCAGGGATGAGTCTCCCACCACCTCCCTGGGCAACCCCTTCCAGGCTCTCACCACCCTCATGCTGAAGAACTTCTTCCTAATATCCAGTCTGAATCTCCCCATTTCCAGCTTTGTTCCATTCCCCCCAGTCCTATCACTACCTGACAGCCTAAAAAGTCCCTCCCCAGCTTTCTTGAAGTTCATTGAAAAAATTACTGTGTTCACAACAGTGCCAACTGTGGACATTTATACTGATGCATACTCCACAGAGTTAGCAATCCTAAGGAAGGGCAATGGAGTTTCATTTAAACCCTGAAACACTGCACTGCAATTCATGCCTGCGAAGCATCATTGCAGCTTGCCAGTTGAGAGCAAATCCATCTCTTTGAACACCTTGTTGTGATGAGAGCTGCCTGCCAGGAAAGCTCTCAACAGATGGCTTGAAGCTCTGAAGAATGTCTTTCTTGACTTAGAGATGTCTTTGACACCACTTTCACAGTAAGACTTGTAAATCCTTCTGTAATTCTGGGGGAGGATAAGAGATGTGTCTGCAAACACACCTGACCAAAATATAAACCATTCCAGAGGTATTTCCTAATCTCCCTTCCACGTTTCCCAAAAGATAAAGGAAGTGCATTTCACTAAAGCCTGCTTTCTGCCTTAAAGGGTCTCTCACAGTGCCCTAAAGCATGCAACACAGCAAACAATATGCTCATAAAGAAGAGGATGTATCAGGCGCTGCACACATGCATGTGAAAGCAAATTAACAGTTAGACTTCTGTGATGCCTGATATCATTTAGCTATCACAGAGCAGCAAACTTAAGCCCCTTCCTACCCTCTGGGCTCACAGGGCTTTTTTTTTTTATTTTTCTCATGAGTACTTTAGCTGTAAAGTAGAGACTTCAGAGAGCTATAGACAGTATCACAGAATCATAGAATCAACCAGGTTGGAAGAGACCTCCAAGATCATCCAGTCCAACCTAGCACCCAGCCCTAGCCAGTCAACCAGACCATGGCACTAAGTGCCTCAGCCAGGCTTTGCTTCAACACCTCCAGGGATGGTGACTCCACCACCTCCCTGGGCAGCCCATTCCAATGCCAATCACTCTCTCTGACAACAACTTCCTCCTAACATCCAGCCTAGACCTTTCCTGGCACAATTTGAGACTGTGTCCCCTTGTTCTGTTGCTGGTTGCCTGGCAGAAGAGACCAACCCCACCTGGCTACAGCCTCCCTTCAGGGAGTTGTAGACAGCAATGAGGTTTGCCCTGAGCCTCCTCTTCTGCAGGCTGCACACCCCCAGCTCCCACAAACCCTTTATTTTTCAAACCCCTGAGTGCTTCAGCCAAATCTCCATGCACACACTAAGATTTCAGGGCTACAACAATAATTGCTTATGCAACAGAGGGCTTTTTTTTCCCCCTGAACTCTTAAACGACCCAGGACTGGTTCTGGAGGAACCTTAAATGGCTTATCTAAACAATAAGATCCCCCTTGGGCTTGCAAAATTGAGTTGGCAATCTTAGGAATCATCTATCTGACAGCATTTCTTGTACTTCTTGTTCCAAGGCTGCTATGCCACAAGAAGAACCTTCTTTCTAACATATGCTATTTATTTCTGCACCATTCCAGCTGCAAATGGAAAGGAACAAAAATGGAATATGAAACTGGGGGAAAAAATTAAGGATGTAAGTATGTAAAGTTTCTGCTGGGTGATGCCCAAAGACAGGACAAGGGGCAATGGGTGGAAGCTGAGGCATAGGAAGTGTCATTTAACATGAGGAGGATTTTTTTCCCCTGTGAGGTGATCTGTTGGAAGGCAATGAAGGGGAAAAGGATCTGGGGGCCCTGGTGGGTGGGAGGTTGACCATGAGCCAGCAGTGCTCTTGTGGCCAGGAGGGACAATGCCATCATGGGGTGGATTAGAAGGGCTGTGGTTATTAAGTCAAGAGAGCTTCTCCTGCCCCTCTACTCTGCCCTGGTGAGGCCACATCTGGAGAACTGTGTCCAGTTCTGGGCCCCCCACTTCAAGAGGGACATAGAACTGCTTGAGAGAGTCCAGTGCAGAGCTGCAAAGATGCTGAAGGGAATGGAACATCTCTGTTATGAGGAGAGCGTGAGGGAGCTGGGGCTGTGCTGCATGGAGAAAAGGAGACTGAGAGGTGACCTCATCAATGGTTATAAAGATGTGCAGGTGAGTGGCAGGAGGCTGGAGCCACGCTCTGATCAGTGATGCTTGATGACAGGACAAGGGGCACTGGGTGGAAGCTGAGGCAGAGGAAGTTCCTGGAAAGGTGAGGAGGAATTTTTCCCCTGTGAGAGTGACAGAGCACTGGAACAGGCTGCCCAAGGGGGCTGTGGAGTCTCCCTCTCTGGAGATATTCAAGACTCACCTGGATGTGTTCCTGTGTGATCTGCTCTGAGTGATCCTGCTTTGGTAGAGAGGTTGGACTGGATGAGCTTTGGAGGTCCTTTCCAGCCCTTGACATTCTGTGATTCTGTGACTGGTTCTGTGCAAAAGATGGAAGAAACTGTTTGCTGGGTCACTGACTCTGCTTTGTAATCACAGGCAGTCAGAATGCATTATCCCTTAGATCCTTTTCTCTAGGTCCATCTTCAGAACAGTCACATTTCTTGCATTCACTCTGCCTACGGGACAATTGTTAAAAGACCTCGTTGCTCTCATTGGTTAAGAAGAGTTTTCTCACTTCCATCCCAAATTTATCCATTTATTAAATTTTCCATTCATTAATGCTTATTGAAGCATTGGCCTTTAGTTGAAATAGCACCATCAGACTGCAGGTATGAGTTGTGTCCTCTCTCAACCTGTCATATCAGATCACAGAGACATCTTCTCCCTTTGTTCTTCATTGCAGCAGTAATTCCAGTTCAGTGATATGAGGATTTTTCCCTAGGAAACTTCTATTCAGGTCAATAACTGGAACATTTAATATGAGTGAGTGCCCAGGTGGCCAAGGGAGCCAATGACATCCTGGCCTGCATCAGGAGCAGTGTGGCCAGTAGGACAAGGGAGGTTATTCTGCTCCTGTACTCAGCACTGCTCAGGCCACACCTTGTGTACTGTGTCCAGTTCTGGGCTCCTCAATTCAAGAGAGATGTTGAGGTACTGGAAGGTGTCCAGAGAAGGGCAGCAAGGCTGGGGAGGGGCCTGGAGCACAAACCCTGTGAGGAGAGGCTGAGGGAGCTGGGGGTGTGCAGCCTGCAGAAGAGGAGGCTCAGGGCAGACCTCATTGCTGTCGACAACTCCCTGAAGGGAGGTTGTAGCCAGGTGGGGTTGGGCTCTTCTGCCAGGCAACCAGCAACAGAAGAAGGGGACACAGTCTCAAGTTGTGCCAGGGAAAGTATAGGCTGGATGTTAGGAGGAAGTTGTTGTCAGAGAGAGTGATTGGCATTGGAATGGGCTGCCCAGGGAGGTGGTGGAGTCACCATGCCTGGAGGTGTTGAAGCAAAGCCTGGATGAGGCACTTAGTGCCATGGTCTGGTTGACTGGATGGGGCTGGGTGCTAGGTTGGACTGGATGAGCTTGGAGGTCTCTTCCAACCTGGTTGATTCTATGATTCTATGATTCTATGCATTCCCTTTAAACCACTTTTCCAGTATAAGAAGAGTCTATCAAGAAACAAAGACTGTTTGGGAGGTTATATTCAGCTATGACCAGAAGCAGTAACTATCCTCCTGCATAACTTCCAGCCCAACTGTGTAGCCTCCAGAGGATTAGATAAACATCTGAACTTTAAGATGCTTGTCCATAGCTTACCCAAACTCCAAGTCTTTAGGGGTCACCCATCATTATGAATTTCCTTGGTTTTTATGTTAGCCAGACCCTTTTAACCCTACATTTTCAAAGGTTCATAGAATTTAATTGCTCGACTCCCTCGAAATCCAAAGGTTGGGTGATTAAATTCCACTTAACTCTGAAAAGTTAAGAGTTCACTATTACTTAATGTATAACACTGCCTAAAAAATGTCATTAGCATACACAATTCATACAGCTCTGGAAACTCAAGTATCCCCTTAAGGGAAGCTGCTCTATTCTTTGCTATATGTCTCTGTGTGTCATTTTCCCCTTGTCTCTGATAGTAAAGACTCAACAAAATGACCCAAAACCAAAGCCCTTCAGCTCATTAAAACTTGTGATCATTAGAAAGCAAAAGTGGTATCAAATGTGCCAAAATACTTTGCTTTCCCTAAAATAATGTGCTCTTTAAGGACACAACACATTAAAATGGCTATACCTAGACATATTTTTTTGGTGTGCTGTGTTGGTTTATGGTCCTTGGAGACTAATAACCATGGGTTTGCCAATTATGTCATATTTTGCAGTAGTTTGCCTTCTTTTAAACAAAGTTTTGGTTGCCTTTTCAAATGCAGAGACATCTATGTCTGTATACACTCACAGAATAGGTAAATGAGGCACTGGGGTCACTGCTGGAGCCAGTTCTGTTTGGTATATTCATCAGTGAGATGGATGCAGGCACAGGTTGCACTGTCAGTGAGTTTGCTGGTGGCACCAAACTGAGTGAAGTGGCTGCCACAGCAGAAGGCTGTGCTGCCATTCAGCCAGACCTGGACAGGCTGAGGGGTGGGCAGGGGGAAATTAAATGAAATTCAACAAGGGCAAGGGTAGAGTCTGGCACCTTGGAAAGAGCAATCCCAGGGAGCAGGATAGGCTGGGAACTGACCTGTTGGAAGGCAGCAAAGGGGAAAAGGATCTGGGGATCCTGGTGGATGGGAGGTTGACCATAAGCCAACAATGTGCTCTGGTGGCCAGGAGGGCAAATACCATTCTGGGGTGGATTAGAAGAGCTGTGGTTAGCAGATCAAGAGAGGTTCTCCTGCCCTTCTACTCTGCCCTGGTGAGGCCACATCTGGAGGACTGTGTCCAGTTCTGGGCCACTCAGTTCAAGAGGGACACAGAACTGCTTGAGAGAGTCCAGTGCAGAGCCACAAAGATGCTGAAGGGAATGGAACATTGTTATGGAGGGGGTTTCTCTAGCCTCCCTTATTTGGGGGAATAGCCATGCTACCTCTTTTCCCACACCTGGTTGGACTGGATGATCATGGAGATCTCTTCTAACCTGGTTGATTCTGTCATTCATTGAAAAGCTCTATGGATTTGATAGTCATGCTAGCTCTTTTCTCACAGCTCTATGAGAGTGAGAGTGGCAGCACCACACTTTCCTTCAGCAAGAATGATGTGTCACTTTCCCAGCACTTTTAAGTTGCCTTTTCAACATACAGTGAGTGACAAAATGTTAGTTTAATACTGAAGTACAGCATTTATCTTAGCATGATGAGAAAAAACAGAGGTCAGTCACTGAAATGTGATATTTGCCCTAATATAACTTCTTCTTGGTCTTTATCTTTTCATTTTACACTACATTTGTTTGTTAAATTGTTATTCCTGTTGGCAAATTAAAATCACAAAATAGCCCTCAGCCTTTTTTCTCTTTTTGGTTGGATTCCCCAAAGTCCATTAAAAGGCAATACTGACATCCCTAACACGTTACAGAGGGACTCTGTGCCATGGCAACAAAAAAAGCAGTGCATTTGTTTTGCATTTGAAATTTGCTATGGTCATTTGTACAATAGCAACTGGTTAAGTTTGTGGCTTTCTGCTGTTGAATATCCTTTCTAGGTTACAGCTGTCTTGCTGGAGTTAATCACAATCTGTGGGCTGAGATTAGAGAGGCACAAAAAAGATTAGATGGGTTCTAAATGGGTGTTTAAATGGGATGATGTGAAAAAGTTCAGTGAGAGACAGCAGAATGATAAATGAGCTTGCTTTAGAGTGGGAAGCCCTCCAGCATATGGACCTCTGCAAATACCCTGTGAAGACTGAGAGGACATCATAGACACTGTTGTAGTTGTAGGTGTCAGTGGTCATCAATTCTTGACAAATGAGTTTGGAGGGTCACAGGATGTGAGGGGTTGGAAGGGACCCAAGGAGATCATGGAGTCCACCCCCCTGCCAGAGCAGGAACATACACTCTGGCCCAGGTCATACAGGAACACATCCAGACAGGCTTTGAAAGGCTCCAGAGAAGGAGACTCCACAACCTCTCTGGGCAGCCTGTGCCAGTGCTCTGGGACCCTTATAGGAAAAGAAGCCCCCCCCTTGTGTTGAGGTGAAACCTCCTGTGCTGCAGCTTCCATCCATTGCTCCTTGTCTTATCCCAGACAGCAGTGAGCAGAGCCTGTCCCCCACTCCTGACCCCCAGCCCTGAGAAATTGATAAACAATTATTAAATCCCCTCTCAGTCTTCTCTTCTCCAGACTAAGCAGCCCCAGGGCCCTCAGCCTCTCCTCATCAGGCAGTGCTCCAGTCCCCTCATCATCCTCATAGCTCTCTGCTGAACTCTCTCCAGCAGATCCCTGTCCCTCTTCAACTGGAGAGCCCAAAACTGAAGGCAGAATAATGAAACAAAGATTCATAAGGAAAAATACCTCACAGAACCACAGCAGCATGCAGCTTGGCAAAGCCCCTCAGCATCACCAAGGCCAACCTAGAACCCTACTCTGCAAGGTTCACCTTAAAGCATAGCCCTAAGCAGTGCATCCAAATCACCCTTAAACACATCCAGGCTGGGTGACTCCACCACCTCCCTGAGCAGCTCATTCCAGTCCCTGACCACTCTCTCTGTGAAAAACTTTTTCCTAATGTCCAATCTAAATCTCCCCAGCCTCAGCTTGAGGCCATTCTCCCTTGTTCTGTCTCCATTTACCTGTGAGCAGAGCCCAGCAGCAGCCTCTGCACAATGTCCCTTTCAGGTAGTTGCTGACAGCAATGAGGTCTCCCCTCACCCTCCTCATCCTCACACTAACCATCCCCAGCTCCCTCAGTCAGTCCTCACAAGATTTATTCTCCAGGCCCCACCTGGAGTCCTGTGAGCAGTTCTGGAGCCCCCAGCACAAGCAGGACATGGAAGTGTTGGAGCCAGTCCAGAGGAGGACACCAAGATGCTCAGAGGGCTGCAGCAGCTCTGCTATGAGGACAGGCTGAGAGAGGTGGGGCTGTGCAGGCTGGAGAGGAGAAGGCTTTGAGGAGACCTTTGAGTGGCCTTCCAGTGTCTGAAGGGGGCTACAGGAGGGCTGGGGAGGGACTATTGACAAGGTCTTGTACTGACAGGATGAGGAGGAATGGGTTTGAACTGGCAGAGGGGAGATTGAAACTGGATGTTAGGAAGAAGTTATTTGCAGTGAGGGTGGTGAGACACTGGCACAGGTTGCCCAGGGAGGCTGTGGAGCACAGAATCACAGAATGTGATCTTTGATCTTTGATCCCATTGGGTGATTCTGTGCTCCACAACCTCCCTGGAGGTGTTCAGGACCAGGTTGGATGAGGCCTTCAGTGTCCTGCTCTAGTGGGAGGCGTCCCTGCCTATGGCTGGGGGTTGGAACTGGCTGAGCTTTGAGATGCCTTCCAACCTAAACCATTCTGTGATTCTACACTGCAGTGAAACCAGCACAGGGCTGGATGCAGGTTTAACTTGCAGTAGCTGATGCCTTGGTGAAGGGTAGTGGAATTGCCCTGCAGCAGACCCCAGAAGTTGAAAGAAAGGGCAGTAATAGTCACAAAATAAACTTCAGACATATGGCATTGCTAGCATTTTCATATGGACAGGCAGCAGAATGAGTTCCAGAGTAAACCTGAACCTTCTAAACCTAAGCTCAGTCCAAATTGTAACAGTCATTAACAGCTGAGCCAACTACTGTAAATGTCACTTTGCTCTCTTTTCAGGTATCTAGCTCATATTTTTCAGACAGGAATTGCAACAATCTGTGTGAAGAAAAAGTTCTTATCCCATTGCTGCTTCAAATGAAAATTTACAAGGTATCTACTTGTATACACAAAAAGCCCTGTGCTGGCCATACCCAGCATATTAAAATACTAACTTCTGCTTCTTTTAACTCCTGCTTCAAGTTTAAGTCTTGCATCATGACCTACACAATTTAAACAACTCCACTCCAAGTAACACTTAGAATCATAGAATCAACCAGGTTGGAAGAGACCTCCAAGCTCATCCAGTCCAACCTAGCACCCAGCCCTATCAGTCAACCAGACCATGGCACTAAGTGCCTCAGCCAGGCTTTGCTTCAACACCTCCAGGGACAACAACTCCACCACCTCCCTGGGCAGCCCATTCCAATGCCAATCACTCTCTCTGCCAGGAACTTCCTCCTAACATCCAGCCTAGACTTCTCCTGGCACAACTTGAGACTGTGTCCCCTTGTTCTCTTGCTGCTTGCCTGGCAGAAGAGACCAACCCCACCTGGCTACAGCCTCCCTTCAGGGAGTTGTAGACAGCAATGACAGGATTGTTCCCCACTTGGCTACAACCAAGTTTGGAGTTTGGATCCCTGCGGACAAATGACAGGCACTGGAAGAAGACAGCAAAGTAACTGCTCATTTAAGGTACATTTGGAGGCTATCTCAAGGAGTTTTCTTAGCAATATACCTTAAAATCCTCAGGGCAGCCTAATAACAGTGGGCAGAAGTTGTTAATGTTTGTATCTTTGGATGGAAATAAGACTCAAACATAGAATCATAGAATCATAGAATCAACCAGGTTGGAAGAGACCTCCAAGGTCATCCAGTCCAACCTAGCACCCAGCCCTATCCAGTCAACTAGACCATGGCACTAAGTGCCTCAGCCAGGCTTTGCTTCAACACCTCCAGGGACAGCGACTCCACCACCTCCCTGGGCAGCCCATTCCAATGCCAATCACTCTCTCTGGCAACAACTTCCTCCTAACATCCAGTCTAGACTTTCCCAGGCATAACTTGAGACTGTGTCCCCTTGTTCTGTTGCTGGTTGTCTGGGAGAAGAGCCCAACCCCCCTGGCTACAGCCTCCCTTCAGGTAGTTGTAGACAGCAATGAGCTCTTCCCTGAGCCTCCTCTTCTCCAGGCTAAACACCCCCAGCTCCCTCAGCCTCTCCTCATAGGGTTTGTGTTCCAGGCCCCTCACCAGCTTTGTTGCCCTTATGAACATATGTTCATCAATCTGCTAAGATCATCCAGGACAACTCTGAGGGCCAGGCAGGTTTGGCCAAGCATGATTCAGCCTGGTGGAAGTGAAAGGAGTGAGGGCAGACCACAGGGAGACAGCTGGGAATGCAAGAATATGGGAAATCTTATTCCTCACAAAAGCTCTTTTGTGCAGATCAGCTTAGTCCACTTTGGGAAGGAGCTTGTTTAGGTTTGTCCACATGGAGACTTCACATTGTTTTGAAACAGCTTTGCTTGGCATCAGTTCAGATCGCTCCAAACAGCCTGTATTGACGGGACAGACAATGCAAGGACTGTCAAAAGTGAGAGAGAAAAGGATCCTTGCACAGACCTGTCTGTAATAGCAATGCTCTGCTGCTTCCTAAAGAGTTTTCTTTTACCCACTTCAGTGGCTGCAAGCTTATCACAAAAGAAATTCCTTTTTGTTTCTCAGAAAGGCCAAAAGAGAGGAGCAGATAACTGGAGATAAACTAAGGACAGATCTGACTCTGGTGTCCTCGTCCAGCTGAACCACAAAAGTCTTATGCTGCTTTTCAGACTCTCTTCTCTCTCTCTCTCTGACTGATTCTAGTTGGGATTAGAGGATGAAGAGCCAGAGAAACAAAGACAGACTGTTTCTGGCTTAATCAAAAGTCCCAGGAGTCCCAGCTGCAGTTGTAAGATTACCAACCTGATTAGTCAAAATGGGGGAGGCCAAGCAAGCTTCCAACAAGCACTCAAAAATTGGGTGGTTTATCTGAATCATTTTCCATAACAGCTCAACATCCTATCTGAAATCCTTCATGGCATTTTAAATTCATACCAGAGGAGGAGCAGAAGAGTTAACTGAAGGCCACAGCATTTCCTTTCCCAGTGCTGATCTACTCCAGGGATCATTGCTAGCTAATTCCAAATTGCCTGATATTAATGTTTTCCTATTTCTACAACATTCTTCAGAGTTTAGCAGCCAGTTTCCCTGTAAAGCTCTTTCTTGTGGTCAGGGATTGGTGAGGGAGCTGTGGCACATCCCTACAAGGAGCATCTGAGGGAGCTGGGGGTGTTCAGCCTGGAGAAGAGGAGGCTCAGGACAGAGCTCATTGCTCTCTACAAAAAGGAGGTTGTAGACAGGTGGGGTTGGGCTCTTCTGCCAGTGACAGGACAAAATAATCATAGAATCATAGTATCATAGACTCAATCAGGTTGGAAGAGACCTCTAAGATCATCCAGTCCAACCTAGCACCCTGCCCTAGGCAGTCATCTAGACCATGGCACTAAAAGGTCACAGTCTCAAGCAGGGCAGGTTTAGGCTGGAGGTGTTTAAGAGGAGGCTGGATGAGACACTTAGTGCCATGGGTTAGTTAATTAGAAGGTGTTCAGTTACATCTGAATTTTCAGTCCTTGCTTCAATAGCATCTTGATCTGATGCTGAAGTTGATGAATTAAATCCACCAAAACTCATGGCAGGCTCAGAGTCAGCAGAGAAGCTGTGCTGAGAAGAAACACCATTCAATTTTGCCTACCTGGACCAGTCCCTGCATTGCTTCCATGCTCACCACCTCAGCAGGACATTGAACTGTTAGAGTGAGTCCAGAGGAAGTCACAAAGGTGCTCAGAGGGCTGCAGCAGCTCTGCTATGAGGACAGGCTACAAGAGTTAGGGCTCTGCAGCCTGGAGAAGAGAAGGCTTTGAGGAGATGGCCTTTCAGCATCTGAAGGGGGCTACTGGAGGGCTGGGGGGGAACTATTGACAAGGTCTTGTAATGACAGGATGAGGAGGAATGGATTTAAAGTGGCAGAGGGGAGACTGAAACTGGATGTCAGTAAAGGGTTCTTTGCAGGGAGGGTGGTGAGACAGTGGCACAGGTTGCCCAGTGATGTTAGGAGGAAGTTGTTGGTAGAGAGAGTGATTGGCATTGGAATGGGCTGCCCAGGGAGGTGGTGGAGTCACTGTCCCTGGAGTTCTTCAAGTAAAGCCTGGCTGAGGCACTTAGTGCCATGGTCTGGTTGATTGGACAGGGCTGGGTGCTAGGTTGGACTGGATGATCTTGGAGGTCTCTTCCATCCTGGTTGATTCTGTGATTCTATGATCCAACCTGTCACCTAACACTTTCTAATCAACTAAACCATGGCACCAAGTGCCTCATCCAGTCTCCTTTAAACACCTCCAGGGATGGGGACTCCATCACCTCCCCAGGCAGCACATTCCAATGCCAATCACTCTTTCCCTGAAGAACTTCTTCCTATTGTCCAGCCTAGACCTGCCCAGGTGCAGCCTGAGACTGTGTCCCTTCATTCTGTCACTGGGTGTGTGGGAGATGAGCCCAACCCCACCTGTGTACAACCTCCTTTCAGGTAGGTGTAGAGAACAATGAGGTCTCTCCTGATCCTCCTCTTCTGCAGTTGCCAGTATTGTGAGTCTTCCTATATAAACAGTCAATATCCATTTCCAGCAAAACATTAAACCTCCTTTAAACTCAGAAACAAATAAACAGTAAAAACCTTTAAATCACAATCATGTATGGAATGGGCTGCCCAGGGAGGTGGTGGAGCCACCACCCCTGGAATTGTTTAGAAAGAGACTGGATGTGGCACTTGGTGCCATGGTTTAGTCGATTAGATGGTGTTGGGCGTTAGTTTGGATTGGATGATCTCAAAGACCTTTTCCAACCTGGCTAATTCTGTGAAAAGCTTCATTGCTTCACCATGACTCTCCTTTGCTGGGGCTGAACACCAGTTCTGCTTAGCCAGTGCCAGTGACCAAGGAGAACAAATGCCATGGTCTAGTTGGCTGGATAGAGCTGGGTGCTAGGCTGCACTGGATGATCTTGGAGGTCTCTTCCAACCTGGTTGATTCTGTGATTCTATGATCTCTGTTTTCACAGCCCTTTGTCTACTGGAAGACTAATATGTCCCTAACCCTCAATCTTTTGTTTCCTGGATTAAACAAACCCAACTTGTTCTCAACCTGTTCTGGTAGTTCCTGATTCCAAAAGCTCTTTTCATGCTTGTTTCTCTCTTCAATTCCTTCCTGTTGATCTTTATCTTCCTCAAAGTATGGCATGGAGTTCAGCAGAGCCATCCAAGTGAAACCTTACATTTCCTGGGGAAAAAAAGTATTGTAAGTTAATCCCTGGATGAAAATCAAAGCCTTAAATCCTGGAAGGAGACTTGTTCAGTACTGAGGTGTGGTAGAAGGGCTGTGGTTGAGAGAGGTTCTCCTGCCCCTCTACTCTGCCCTGGTGAGGCCACATCTGGAGTATTGTGTCCAGTTCTGAGCCCCTCAGTTCAAATGGGACATAGAACTGCTTGAGAGAGTCCAGTGCAGATCCACAAAGATGCTGAAGGGAATGGAACATCTCTGCTATGAAGAGAGCCTGAGGGAGCTGGGGCTGTGCTGCTGGGAGAGGAGGAGACTGAGAGGTGACCTCATCAATAGTGCAGGGTGAGTGGCAGGAGGCTGGAGCCAGGCTCTGCTGGGTGATACCCAGTGACAGGACAAGGGGCACTGGGTGGAAGATGAGGCATTGGATGCATCTGTAAACATGAGAAAGAGTTTTTTTCCCTGTGAGGGTGACAGGGCACTGAAAGAGGCTGCCCAGGAGTGCTGTGGAGTCTCCCTCTCTGGAGATACTCAAGACCTGCCTGGATGTGTTGCTGTGTGACCTGGTACAGATGACCCTGCTCTGGCAGGGAGGTTGGACTGGATGAGCTCTGGAGGTCTCATCTGGCCCCTAACCACCCATGGCTCTGTGATTCAGTTCTTCCTGAAGCCTCATGAATTTAGGTTGTGTTTATTCGAGCATATTTAGCAGACCAGATTGTGCCACAAGGAATAACCTTTTACCTATCATGGTTTTCCTTCACAACCACTTCACACCAGTCACCCTGTTTTACTTTGTTGATTTCACCCTTTGTCTTCAAGCCTTAACAGCTCTTTTGAAGGGCCACAAGGAATTAGGTTCTGTTTGGGGCTTGTCATTGGTTTGACTTCTGTGTTATCCTTCCATAAAACAAAAGATGAATTGCTCCCTGAAATGCCATTAGTGTCTCCTATAATAAATAAGGGCTTTTATTTCTACCCAGGGGGATTTTTAAAAGGCTATGTTCTTTCTCTTCTTCAAAGTAATAACTGATGACATCATGGAGGTAATAAAGGCACTAAATCCCAGCCACCTCACCTACACTCTTAGCACAAATGACTTCAAGAGTTGAATGCTCTGAGCAATTTGAATGGAATTTGGCCCCAGTGGCACATTGGCCATTTTTATAATCATTAGATAGAAAAAGGTTTTCCTGGGAAGCCTGACCTGCATTTGTCAGCTCATTTATGACCCAAGCATGGAAGAAAGTCAGGAAGCTCTTTTGTATCTTGTCACCATCTGTCCTCTTACAGTGAAAGTTCAGCAGACCAAGACATTAAGAAGTCAAACACTGAACAAGACTGAACGAGAACAAACAATGAACTAGAGCTGAACAAACAATGAACTAGAAACAAGATCAAATATTTTCATACCTTAATTTTCATGGTGACAGGATGGACACTGAATCACAGAATCATAGAATCAACCAGGTAGGAAGAGACCTCCAAACTCATCCAGTCCAACCTAGAACCCAGCCCTGTCCAGTCAACCAGACCATGGCACTAAGTGCCTCATCCAGGCTTTGCTTCAACACCTACAGGGATGGTGACTCCACCACCTCCCTGGGCAGCCCATTCCAATGCCAATCACTCTCTCTGCCAGGAACTTCCTCCTAACATCCAGCCTAGACCTCCCCTGCCACAACTTGAGACTGTGTCCCCTTGTTCTGTTGCTGCTTGCCTGGCAGAAGAGACCAACCCCACCTGGCTACAGCCTCCCTGCAGGTAGTTCAGTTTTCTTTTATGTAAACACCAAGTGATGCCTTCTAAGTTTCTTACCAAAAACTATTTCATGGATATAGAATCACAGAATCACAGAATCAGTCAGGTTTGGAAGGGACCACAAGGAGCAGCCAGTTCCAACCCCCCTGACATGGGCAGGGACACCCTACCCTAGATCAGGCTGCCCACAGCCTCATCCAGCCTGGCCTCAAACACCTCCAGCCATGGGGACTCAACCACCTCCCTGGGCAACCCATTCCAGCCTCTCACCACTCTCATGCACAACAACTTCCTCCTCACCTCCACTCTGACTCTCCTCACCTCCATTCCCCCCACTCCTGGCACTCCCTGACAGTCTCAAAAGTCCCTCCCCAGATTTTTTTGTAGCCCCCTTCAGATCCTGGAAGGCCACAAGAAGGTCACCTGGGAGCCTCCTCTGCTCCACACTAAACAGCCCCAACTCTTTCAGTCTGTCCTCACAGCAGAGCTGCTGCAGCCCTCTGAGCATCCTTCTGGCCCTGCTCTGCACACACTCCAGCATCTCCACATCCCTTTTGTTAAAGGGCTCCATAACTGGATGCAGTACTCCAGGTGGGGTCTCAGCAGAGCAGAGGGGGAGAATCACCTCCCTGGCCCTGCTGGCCACACTTCTCCTGCTGCAGCCCAGGCTCTGCTTGGCTTTCTGGGCTGCAAGTGCACACTGCTGGCTCCTGCTGAGCTTCTCATCCAGCAGCACCCCCAAGTCCCTCTCCTCAGGGCTGCTCTCCAGCCCCTCACTGCCCAGCCTGATTGGCATTGCCTCCACCCAGATGCAGGACCTTTCCTTTGTTCTTGAACCTCCTGATTGGCTTGTGCCCACCTCTGCATCCTGTCCAGGTCCCTCTGGATGGATCCCTGCCCTCCAGCCTGGCTGCTGCATATACATGGGCTTTTTTCTGGTTTTTTTTTCCTTCTCTCCTTATTCTGGGGCAAACACTCCCCAAAGCAAGCCCAAAACTCTAGAAGAGTTTTATTTTCGTGATGAAGAAGGAGACTTAACTCCTCAAGACTACATTCCTGGCATAGCTCTCATAGAGTACCCACTTAGTGAGCCGGCTCCTTTCAAGGGAGGAAATGTCACAGGCCTTGGAAGGAAGAGCATAGTTTCAAGTCATTACAGTGGAATGTTTTGTTTGTCTGCTCTCTTGATCAAATTCCCTTAATTGCATTACACAACCCCATTGTGCCTTGCATACTGCACATCTCACTGCAGCATAAAGGGTTTGTTGTGCTGATATCCCTTATTTCTTTGAAATAAAGTGCTGTAGGAAATCCCATTTTCCATTTGGAGTGAGCTGAAAAGTGCTCAGCCTAGGGAGGGATGAGGGGATCTGTTGTGACAAAAGTGCTCTGTGTGGTAATTAAACCCCCCCCCCATTTGTTTCACTGGAGGGTAGCTGACAGGAGTACAGCATCACTTAAAATTATTCACAGACCCACCACTTCTGGAAAAAAAATAACTGAAGGAAAAGCATTTGGCAGCCTTGCATCCCCTGGAAACCTCCATGGGTAGATTTGGATCACAGCTTTATTAAACAGGGAGAAATTGTTTTAGAGGTATTTTACTTCTCAGCCTCTCCATGGGCTCTGCAGATATGGCTAAGGGACCTGGGGAAATTCCTTATCTGATTATGGTATTAGTAATAGATAAAGTTCAGGTTTCCTTTTAAGGCACAATAACGTGAGACAAAGTCAATATTGTTGTTCAGCTGTGCTTGGGGTCTGCAAGCAGAACTGAAGCACTTCACTGTGCCTGTTTCCATTTTGGCAATCAGGATCAATCACTGCGCTAGGCGATGTGTGGAGACATCCCAGGGTGGATGGAATCATCAGAGAATCAGTCAGGGTTGGAAGGGACCACAAGGAGCAGCCAGTTCCAACCCCCTGCCATGGGCAGGGACACCCTACCCTAGAGCAGGCTGCACACAGCCTCAGCCAGCCTGGCCTTAAACACCTCCAGCCATGGGGCCTCAACCACCTCCCTGGGCAACCCATTCCAGCCTCTCACCACTCTCATGTTCAACAACTTCCTCCTCATGTCCACTCTGAATCTCCTCACCTCCAGCTTTGCTCCATTCCCCCCACTCCTGTCACTCCCTGACAGTCTAAAAAGTCCCTCCCCAGCCTTCTTGTAGCCCCCTTCAGATATTGGAAGGCCACAATTAGGTCACCTGGATCAGGGTAATCAGATTTAGGGAAGATAAAACTCACACCAAAAATACAAGAGAAGCAGGGAAACTACAAACATTGTAGCAAAGAATCAAACTGGCCTCCTGTGTCCCATTGCTCCACTTTTGGCTATCAGCTGCACGTCCATTGCTAGATGCCACCAGCAGAGGGGCTTCTACTCAGAACCGTTTGACCAAGCATCAGTGTCAAAGCAAGCACTTACTTCTGCTTTCCACCTGCAGCAGTGAGTATTCACTGTTTTCTAATCAGTGATACACAACGAAGGTGCTTCAACATTGTGTCACATATTGCACCCGGGTCATGGCATTGCAAAGCACCAATATAGGCTGGGCAGTGAGTGGCTGGAGAGCAGCCCTGAGGAGAGGGAATTGGGGATGCTGATGCACGAGAAGCTCAACATGAACTATCAGTGTGCTCTTGCAGCCCAGAGAGCAACCAGAGCCTGGGCTACAGCAAGAGAAGTGTGGGCAACAGGGTGAGGGAAGTGATCCTCTCCCTCTACTCTGCACTGCTGAGACCCCACCTGGAGTACTGCATCCAGTTCTGGAGCCCCTGGTCCAAGAGGGGTGCAGATGTGCTGGAAGGTGTGCAGAGAAGGGCAAGGAGGATGATCAGAGGGCTGGAGCTGCTCTGCTATGAAGAGACACTGAGGGACATGGAGGATCAGCTAGTTCAAACCCCCCTGCCATGGGCAGGGACACCCTACCCTAGATCAGGTTGTCCAGAGCCTCATCCAGCCTGGCCTTAAACACCTCCAGGGATGAGGCTTCCACCACCTCTCTGGACAACCCATTCCAGGCTCTCACCACCCTCATGCTGAAGAACTTCTTCCTAACATCCAGACTGAATCTACCCATTTCTAGCCATGTTCCATTCCCTCCAGTCCTATCCCCACCTACCATCCCAAAAAGTCTCTTCCCAGCTTTCTTGTAGACCCCCTTAAGATACTGGGAGGCCACAATAAGGTCACCTGGGAGCCTTCTCCTCTCCAGACTAAAGCCTGAACAAAACTAATGCAAAATAACTTATCTGTCCAGAGAGTCTTCCTCCTGTGCTGCCCTACATCAGCACAAAAATACCTTCCAAAGGCTTAAACAGAAGAAACACTCCTGTGAAACCCTCTGGCAGTACGAAAACTGAGAGGTTAACAGATCTGAGGAGGCAAATAGGTGTGAAGACCAACTGGAGAGTGACCTGTCAGCCAATCTACATCTTGTTACAGAAGGAATCTCAACTCAGTCATCTCTGCTGACCAAAATATGACACAAGGGTACTTGAGGTCTCTTAGACCACACTTAGCTAAATACCTCTGTGATATTTCCTTACAGATTTGAGGCTAAGTAGCACAGACCACCCACATCTACATCTCCTTGCACTTGGCCCTCTGTCTCCTCTCAGTCCTGAACTGTTTCTGAGGAGCATCTCATGTTCAGGCTTATGTGATGGTGTTTTTTATTCATGTAGTCTGCAAAGGTGTTGGAGCCTACTAGAGTGGGGGGTTTTAGTAGCATGATATTGCATGTGTACATGACATGCCAAGGAGTATGCTGGGAGGGCTGATGGGTGCAGCTGAGGTGGCAGAACTTGTTGGAATACAAAATAAAACAGTTCAATAATCACAGAATCACAGAATGTCAGGGGCTGGAAGGGATCTATCTCCAAAGCTCATCCAGTCCAACCCCTCTGCCAAAGAAGGATCACCTACACCAGATCACACAGGAATGTGTTCAAGAGATATCTCCAGAGAGGGAGACTCTGCAACCCCCCCTGGGCAGCCTCTTCCAGGGTTCTGTCACTCTGGGGTTGGTCTCTTCTGCCAGGCAAGCAGCAACAGAACAAGGGGACACAGTCTCAAGTTGTGGCAGGGGAGGTCTAGGCTGGATACTAGGAGGAAGTTGTTGTCAGAGAGAGTGATTGGCATTGGAATGGGCTGCCCAGGGAGGTGGTGGAGTTGTTGTCCCTGGAGGTGTTGAAGCAAAGCCTGGATGGGGCACTTAGTGCCATGGTCTGGTTGATTGGCCAGGGCTGGGTGCTAGGTTGGACTGGATGAGCTTGGAGGTCTCTCCCAACCTGGCTGATTCTATGATTCTATGATTCTAAGCAGTGTCTGTTGACACTGAAAAGATGCCAATCTCCAAATACAGAAGGTCTAAAAACACTAATTAAAGAGATCACAAGATCATAGAAAAGAACATTGTGGCCACGTTGGGACTCAGCCATAAGATGCCTCAGTATTTTGGTCCAGTGTCCAGTGGGAGGGAGTCCCCAATCTGCTTGGGTCCAGCTTCACAGTGCTGGTGTTACACATGATAAATGAAATGGGTAGTGGATTTTTCAGGTCATGCACACACACCCCCCCATATATACATATATATATATATATATATATATATATATATATATATACATATATATGGCCATGGCAGGGAGGTTGGCAGTAGATGATCCTTGTGGTCCCTTCCAACCCTGACTGATTCTGATTCTATGGTTATAAATATATATATATATAACATTTTAAAGATCATCTTTATTTATAGGGGCCTAACCTGTCCCATTCACTAATTTTTAATGAACTCATCTCAACTTTCTTCTGTTCATAGCTGAGCACTCCTGCATTATGGATGAATGCCTGGAGAATTGGCTGACAGTTGGCAACAAAATATGTTATATGTTTCCCTGCAGTGTCACAACACTTAAGATTTTGAAGCAGATATCCTTTTCTAAGTGTGTTGTTCTTTCAGCCTCTCATTAAAAGTAATTTAGGGCTAAGGCTTCCTTTTATATGCAGTCATTATCTTGAATTAAGTTACTCTCTCCCCCTCCTCCCAATTTCAGAGGCTGACATCTATTATCTCCTGAAAAATGTCTTTGTTTCAGGATAGTTCTCATCCTAAATAACATCTCAGAGAGCTGTGTGGCTTTGAAGAATCAGAGCACTAAGAAATCAGGAATATGGGGGGGTGTGGTCATATTATTTCTTGGTCTTGTTGCCACATTGCCCAGGGAGGTGGTGGAGTCACCATCCCTGGAGGTGTTCAAGAGAAGCCTGGATGAGGCACTTAGTGCCATGGTCTGGTTGATTGGATAGGGCTGGGTGCTAGGTTGGACTGGATGATCTTGGAGGTCTCTTCCAACCTGCTTGGTTCTATGATTCTATGATTGATAATTGGCAGTCTGCCACTTGCCAGTGTAGGGCATTCTGCCTACCCTGCCTAAGCTTTTGGCTGTGATTTAGCACTGCCTTATATTAAACCACCAAGTTGTCTTCAGAGCTGGAAAGCACAACAGCTATATTTAGGTATAGTTCAGTGTAAGTCCTAGCAATAAGTGAGCTGAGACTGAAGTGCTGAAACTGTTGTTAATATCTTTGTGACAATTACAGTGTCAGTTGACACCAAGAACCCAAAGTGATCCCCAGATTTATAACAGGCTACCCCTGACCTAAAGAGCTGAACTCTGAACGTCAAAGCTGTAACTGATCTGTCTGCAAGGAGCCAGCTGAACTCACTGGAGCTTGAGAGCAGTGAATGGAAGGTTGTCATCAAATTTCAGTTGGGAAGTAGGTATTTTACATTGCAGATCAGAAATCTTTGGATAGTGAGCACTGTGGAGATATTAAGGTTTCTGCAAGCTAAACCAAAATGGAGTTTAAGTCAAAATAGCCTCACAGAATCTTCTCCGTTTTCACAGGGGAGTAATGGTACAGATTCACTCTGGAGAATCATAGAATCAAACAGGATGGAAAAGAACTCCAAGATCATCCAGCCCAACTTAACACCCAGCCCTAGCCAGTCAACCAGACCATGGCACTAAGTGCCTCATCCAGGCTTTGCTTCAACACCTCCAGGGACAGCAACTCCACCACCTCCCTGGGCAGCCCATTCCAATGCCAATCACTCTCTCTGCCAACAACTTCCTCCTAACATCCAGCCTAGACCTCCCCTGGCACAACTTGAGACTCTGTCCCCTTGTTCTGTTGCTGCTTGCCTGGCAGAAGAGCCCAACCCCACCTGGCTACAGCCTCCCTTCAGGTAGTTGTAGACAGCAATGGGAATGTTTTGGAGATTTTAAAATCAGTCCTCTTGTGGTGTGGGCTAGCCAAAGGTGTTGAATTCAGCCTTAGGGATGGTCCACAGCAGGGACACCTCTCAGTAGAACAGGTCACTAATAGTCTCATCCAACCTGGTGCTGAACACCTCCAAGGAGATTGTGGCTCACAGAATGATTCCAAATAGAAGCCCTGAGCAATCAGGTGGCCAGCACCAGAACAAGAGGACACAGCCTCAGGCTGTGCCAGGGGAAATTTAGGCTGGAGGTGAGGAGAAAGTTCTTCCCTGAGAGAGTCATTGGACACTGGAATGGGCTGCCCGGGGAGGTGGTGGAGTCGCCGTCCCTGGAGCTGTCCCAGGCAGGACTGGACGTGGCACTTGGTGCCATGGTCTGGCCTTGAGCTCTGTGGTAAAGGGTTGGACTTGATGATCTGTGAGGTCTCTTCCAGCCCTGGTGATACTGTGATACTGTGAAAACATCTCCCCTGTTGTAAGAAAGCCATTTGACAGCTTGAACTAATGTGTAAAACTGCTCTATTATGACATCAAACAAAGGAAGAAAGCCTTGGAAGAAGCAAGCAAGGTGCCTCAGTCAGCAGAAGTTAGAGCAGCAGCTGCCTTATTGCTGCAGCAAAATGCAGCCAAGTTGCCATCTAGATATTAAAACCAGGGAGGTCTCTTCCAACCTGGTTGATTCTACAATTGTGCTGAGGGATGATCTTATTTTCAGTCTTCTATGAAAACCCCAAACAAAAGGTGCCCTGATCTGGGGAAAAACAAATTAAAAGAATAAACTCTATGTCAGAAGCAGTTGTTCTTTACAGAAAGATTTAAAATAACTTGGGGAAAAAATGAATGTAAGTCAGATTAAAAAATATCAAATAAACCCCAACACAAAATCACTGCTGTGCATCCATAGTGCAGATTACAAAAGCAGAATAGAATCATAGAATCAGGCAGGGTTGGAAGGGACCACAAGGGTCAGAGAGTTCCAACCCCCCTGCCATGCCCAGGGACACCTTACCCTAGAGCAGGCTGCACACAGCCTCAGCCAGCCTGGCCTTAAACACCTCCAGCCATGGGGACTCAACCACCTCCCTGGGCAACCCATTCCAGCCTCTCACCACTCTCAGGCTCAACAACTTCCTCCTCACCTCCACTCTGACTCTCCCCACCTCCAGCTTTGCTCCATTCCCCCCAGTCCTCTCACTCCCTGACAGCTTAAAAAGTCCCTCTCCAGCTTTTTTGCATCCCCCTGCAGATCCTGGAAGGCCACAAGAAGGTCACCTGGGAGCCTCCTCTGCTCCACACTAAACAGCCCCAACTCTTTCAGTCTGTGCTCACAGCAGAGCTGCTGCAGCCCTCTGAGCATCCTCCTGGCCCTTCTCTGCACACACTCCAGCATCTCCACATCCCTCTTGTCTTAGGGGCTCCATAGCTGGATGCAGTACTCCAGGTGGGGTCTCAGCAGAGCAGAGTGGAGGGGGAGAATCACCTCCCTGGCCCTGCTGGCCACACTGCTGCTGCTGCAGCCCAGGCTGTGGTTGGCTTTCTGGGCTGCAAGTGCACACAGCTGGCTCAAGAATGAAATCCTATTGAAGTATTCCATAAAATCCTATTAAAGTATTCCAAAATCAGAAAAAAGCAATTACAGTCTAGGAACAATTCTAAATCTACATCTACATATTGTAACTAAATATTGCAGTTAGTCAGGCATTTGATTCACAATGAATTCTTTTCCCCATAGAGACCTCTGCAGTAATTTTTGGTTCTCATTTCAAATACAAAAAGAAGGCAATGTGAAACACTCCAGCAGTGAAGTTTTTCTGCCTCTGTCCAATTCTTTTTGCAAGCACCATGGGATCTTTTTCGAGGCTGCACTGTGGGTATGTAGCATTTTCTGTGGCAGTTCATGAACCTTACCCAAGGAGATGTTGTCTTTGCAGATATCAGTCTAGATGCCTGCTATTTTCATCTGCAGTGTGTTTCAAACATATGCCTGCTACAGGGATGCAGTTCAAGGCAAGGTTGGACGTGGCACTTGGTGCCATGGTCTAGCCTTGAGCTCTGTGAAGGGTTGGACTTGATGATCTGTGAGGTCTCTTCCAACCCTGATGATACTGTGATGCTGTGATTCCTCTTGGATTTCTTGCTACTATTTCAAAGTACCTTTAGAAGACTCACAGAATCAAAGAACTTTAGAGGTTGGACCTCCAGAGATCATCCAGTCCAACCTCCCTGCCAAAAGCAGCATCACCCAGAGTAGTCTGCACAGGAGTGCATGCAGGTCGGATTGGGAAGTCTCCAGAGGAGCCTCCACAACCTCTCTGGGCAGCCTGCTTCAGGGCTCTGTCCCCCTCTGTGCTAGTTTGAAGCTAGCTAGAATGTTTGGGTGAGAAGGATTAGATCACAGGCTGTGAAAGAGAAACAGTGGTGATGTCTACTCCACTCATAGGCTTGCTGAGAGATATAAGAACAAGAATCCAAACATAGATATGGGAGTTTGAGCACTGCCTGGGCTTTGAGCTACATTTCTCTCTAACCTCACCTTCCATGTCTCTGATTAATCCACTTTGCTTCCTAACCCCCCTGGCCAACCTTCCATTCTTCCTTGGGCACAAAGCAACACCTGGGGTAAGGTAGGGAGGGGTGGGAGAAGGTAGAAGAGTGGTTGGGAGCCCCTCCTGGGGACTCAGGTTTCTGGGGGGGCTGCTGTGATTCTGTATTACCTTTTACCTTGTGTATTTCTGTCTCTAGCTGCAAACACTGTAAATATCTGCTTAGATATTGTGCTAAGCTGTAAATATAAGCTTCATTCAACTTCCAGAGCCACTGAGTCTAGTCTGGGTGATTTCCAAAGTGGGGGGGGTGGGGGGGGTGGGGTACACCCAAACCATCACATCCTTACTGTAAAGAAATTTCTCCTCATGTTGACATGAAACCTTCTGTGCTCAAGGTTTTAGCTGTTGCTCCTTGTCTTATCACCATGCACCATCAAAAAGAGATTGGCCACATTCACTTGGCACCCACCCCTCAGGTACTCATAGATGAATCTCCTCTCAGCCTTCTCTTCTCAAGACTAAGCATTCCCAGGTCTCTCAGTCTCTCCTCATAGGGTTGATGCTCAAGACACCCAATCATCCTCGTGGCTCTCCACTGGACTCTCTCCAGCAGGTCCCTGTCTCTCTTGAACCAGACACAATATTCCAGGTGTGATCTCACCAGGGCAGAGCAGAGGGGGAGAAGAACCTCCCTAGCCCTGCTGGCCACATGTTTCCTAATGCACCCCAAGAAGCCATTGGCTCTCTCAGCCACAAGTAGCACAAAAGATGCAGATTAAACAAGAGAGAAACAGCCCAGCCCTGGCAAACTGGATGTGTTCTCATCTGAAACACAGAGAACTAAAGTTTTACAAACTAAATGTTTTGCAAACTTTAAGCATCTGCAGGACCATTGTGCACATAATTAGATCTTTTGGAAGCTTCACAGGCAGTTAATTGAGAAGATGATTTTCTCTTTTTCCTTATGAGTGCTAAGCATCTGCTGTGACATTTATGTACAGCTGTACAGGTGCAGCTGCACCTAGAAAGTGCAGCTGCCAAGTCTGGCATCCCACCTGTGCCCAGGAATGTTTCTTGCCCTGATTAGAAGAACACAAAGACCATTCAGCAGCAGCCCTGAGGAGAGGGACTTGAGGGTGCTGCTGGATGAGAAGCTCAACAGGAGCCAGCAGTGTGCACTTGCAGCCCAGAAAGCCAAGCAGAGCCTGGGCTGCAGCAGCAGAAGTGTGGCCAGCAGGGCCAGGGAGGGGATTCTCCCCCTCCACTCTGCTCTGCTGAGACCCCACCTGGAGTACTGCATCCAGTTCTGGAGTCCCTAAGACAAGAGGGATGTGGAGATGCTGGAGTGTGTGCAGAGCAGGGCCAGGAGGATGCTCAGAGGCTGCAGCAGCTCTGCTGTGAGCACAGACTGAAAGAGTTGGGGCTGTTTAGTGTGACCTTTTTGTGGCCTTCCAATATCTGAAGGGGGGCTACAAAGAAGCTAGGAAGTTGTAGGCAGCAAGGAGCTCTGCCCTGAGCCTCCTCTTCTGCAGGCTGCACACCCCCAGCTCCCTCAGCCTCTCCTCACAGGGCTGTGCTCCAGGCCCCTCAACAGCTTTGTTGCCCTTCTCTGGATACCTTCCAGCACCTCAACATCTCTCTTGAATTGAAGAGCCCAGAACTGGACACAGCACTCAAGGTGTGGCCTGACCAGTGTTGAGTACAGGGGCAGAATAACCTCCCTTGTCCTGCTGGCCACACTGCTCCTGAGCCAGCCCAGGATGCCATTGGCTTTCTTGGCTACCTGGGCACACTGCTGCCTCATCTTCAGCCTACTCCCTACCAGCACCCCCAGGTCTCTTTCCTCCTGGCTGCTTTCCAGCCACTCTGTCCCCAGCCTGTTGTGCTGCTTGGGGTTGTTGTGGCCAAAGTGCAGAACCCTGCACTTGGCCTTGTTCAGTCTCATCCCCTTGGCCTCTGCCCACCCTGTCTAGGTCCCTCTGCAGGGCTCTCCTACTTTCCAACAGATCCACAGCTGCTCCTAGATTGGTGTCATCTACAAACTGACTGATGCAGGACTCAATCCCCTTGTCCAGATCCCCAGTGTCCAGCATCTATATAGGCAGCTTCTATTCCATGCTGAATCTGGAGATTAAGAAGGCACAGAAACATTAATCCACTGCTGCTAAGCACTGTATTAGATACCTGTAGTGTTTTAAACTCTGCATTTGGACCCACATCATACTTGAGCTATGTCCTGCTCTCTAAAAAATCCTGCAGACTGGACAATCTTTAAAGCTTTTAACCTGTTAGATGTGGCTGCCTTCCAGGAAATTATGGCAAGGCTTACTTTAGAGGGTGAAAAATGTATTCTGAGGTGGAAAGAAGCACTCCAGGGGAAAAAAGAGTGTCATTGCTCTGTAAAGGAGTCATCACTCTTGCCCAGACTTTCGAAGGGACCCTGGAAAACAGGATATTGTTTCTAGACTGCTGAACTCAGGATCAACACAATCTGCAGCAAGGTTTATGGCACCAAAGAGGCAAATGTGGCCTGGAAAGTTTTCTTTAAAGAGCAGCTGGGGACACCAGGTTTAAATGATCTTTCTCAGGACAGCAACTGAGTAAACAAATGATAAATGTGCAGCTTTATGACTACAGGAGAGAAAGGATGAACTTGGGGAACTCCACCTTTATTGGCAGCAAGACATAAAAGGTGTTGGGAGCTGGTGTAGCTCCTCAGCCTGGCCTTCAAAGCCCTGATTCTTCCTGTAGTAGCCATAGATGTGAAAGTAATGCAGTGTAGTGCTCCTGCTACAGCTGAGCCAGTACTCATAGCATATAGCATATAGAATCTTCACAGAAGCACAGTGTGCTGGTTTGAGCCTAATTGGAATATTTTAGTGGGAAAAATTAGATTATAGGTTGTGAAGAGAAAAAGAATGGTGATGTCTACTTCACTCATAGGCTTGCTGAGGTGTATAACAGCAGGGACACAAACATAGATAAGGCAGTTTGAGCACAGAGAGCCTTTATCTGTTGGAGTCGGTGTCTGTGCTTTGCTCCTTGGGCTTTTGCTGTGTAACACAACTAATTCTGCTTTCTGAACCCCCTGGCCAACCCTCCAAACTCACCTTGCACATAGGACAGACTCTGGGATAAGGTAAAGGGGTGGAAAGGAGGTGGGAGAATGGTTGGGAGCCCCCCCTGGGGACTCTGGTTTTTGGGAGGGCTGTGCTGTTTCTGTATTACCTTTAACTTATATATCTCTGTCTATAGCTGTATAGATTGTAAATACCTGCTTGGATATTGTGCTAAGCTGTGAGTATAAAGCTTCATTCCTTAAGTTCCAGCTGTCTGAGTCTAGTCCTGGAGAAGAGGAGGCTCAGGGGTGACCTCACTGCTGTCTACAAGAACCTGAAGGGAGGCTGTAGCCAGGTGGGGTTGGGCTCTTCTGCCAGGCAACCACCAACAGAACAAGGGGACACAGTCTCAAGCTGTGGCAAGGGAGGTCTAGGCTGGATGCTAGGAGGAAGTTGTTGTCAGAGGGAGTGATTGGCATTGGAATGGGATGCCCAGGGAGGTGGTGGAGTTTCTGTCCCTGGAGGTGTGCAAGCAAAGACTGGCTGAGGCACTTAGTGCCATGGTCTGGTTGACTGGCTAGGGCTGGGTGCTAGGTTGGGCTGGATGATGTTGGAGCTCTCTTCCAACTTGATTGATTCTATGATTCATAAGAGTGTGTGCATGGGTAACTCCCAAACCATCACACATAGAACATTCCAGGCTTTAAGGGATCCCCCAAAGATCAAACCCAAGACTAACCAACCACCAACAAAAAAGAGCAGGTTGCTGCAAACCAAAATTACTTTTCTAATGCCACACTTGGAATGGATTTTCAGAGCTCAGAGCTCTGAAGGTGTACAATAGGTACACTGTTTCCCCAAATCTGGATGAAAAACAAACCCTGCACCTGGTTAAGTATTTCAAATGAAAAGTCTGCTTAAAAAAATAACTTCCCTCCTCATTTCCACTGAAGATTTGTCAGGATTGTTACAATTTCTTTTAATTAAAATGTTGGCATAATTAAATGAATGTTAACAAATCTCTTCTACTGCCTACAAATTCAACTTCCCCATAATAAAAGGCTTTGATTTCAATTTTACAGTTTAAAATTGCATGTAACTGGGGTTTTCTTATTGTTATTGTTGTTTAAATCTGCAATGTGTCTCCCCCCCCCCCCTATTTCATCTCCAGTTTTTAATAAGCAATTTCAATAAGGCAACAGAGCAGTCAGGTGATAAAAATAGTAGATTATAACACTGCTTAAGCACTTTGATGACTCCATTCCAGCTCCAGGTTTTAAAGAAACAAAAGCTTCCACTTGTACTGAAGAAACAAAGAATCATAGAATCAGAGATGGAGGGGACCACAAGGATCAGACAGTTCCAACCCCCCCCCCTGCCATGCCCAGGGACACCCTACCCTAGAGCAGGCTCCAGCATGGGTTAAAGCAGATCTGCTGCTCCAGGCACACAGCAGGAGGGAGAAGCAAGCTCCTAACTTCGGTGCAGCGGCTGTGAAGGTCCCCCATGAAAATCCTTGGCCACCCCAGCCTTGAGTTTATCTAAACATCAATCTCATTAGAACAGCATGCACTCCTGAGACTGCTTGAGGCATAATTTCCATTAGCTGTTGCTTATAACTTGGTGTGATGGAAAGCAAGGAGCCAGGATTTCCCTGAACCATCTGTTAGATAGCAACGATGAGATACCATGACACACGGCCAGGCAGTGAATATATAGCCAATATTTGGAGCTGTGTAAGGAGAGAGAATCCCTTGACATGAACCAAAAAAAAAAAGCCTTCTTTCAAGGAGGTCCTGGGAAAAACTCCAGACACAGACAGATTCACAGAGGGAGTGTCACAGGGTATCATATATTTATTTCTCCAAGATAGTTAAACTTCAAGAAAGAAAACACCACAAGCATTTGAAGTAACATTGCTCAGAGCAATCCCCTTGCTCTCTATCTAAAAGCAGGTTAATCATCCCTGTGCTTTTCATCCAACCATTACCTATCTCTATTAGAGGAGAGGAGCAGCAGACAGGAACAATAAACACTGCTAATTGCATGCTCAGCTTGTGCTTTGTATCTTCTTCCCTTCCTGCCAGATTCTGAGTCCCATTTGTTCATACCTCTAGGAGGCTGAAATTAAACAGCATGCAGCTCTCACAGAGGTGGAACCCACAGCTTTGCTCTCCTTCAGGTAGCACTGGGACAGTAGCAGGTGAACAGGCAGATCATTATGTTATGAGAGACAAGCACCTCAGCATTTAGCTCTCACATCTTCATCTGGAGGAAGTTCTTGCCAGAGAGAGTGATTGCCCAGGGGGGTGGTGGAGTCGCCGTCCCTGGAGCTGTTCAAGGCAGGACTGGACGTGGCACTTGGTGCCATGGTCTGGCCTTGAGCTCTGTGGTAAAGGGTTGGACTTGATGGTCTATGAGGTCTCTTCCAACCTTGGTGATACTGTGATACTGTAATGGGCTGCCCAGGGAGGTGGTGGAGTCACCATCCCTAGAGGTGTTCAATCCTATGATCCTATGATCCCTTCTCAGGCTGCTCTTCTCTAGACTAAACAGTTCCAGGTCTCCCAGCCTTTCCTCCTCACAAAGGTGCTCTAGTCCCATGTGATAGGAAGGCTGAACTCACTCTGGCAAACAAAGGATGCAAAAAAGACTGAGAGTTTGCCATCAAACAGGAGTCTTACAGAGCAGCCACTGCTTACAAACGCAGTGCAGCCACCAGCTGTATAACCAAGGGCCTGCTCAGCTGAAGCACAAGAGTGATACCATTCATTATCCAGCCTTAACGGTGCCAGAGCTCACAAAGAAGAGGAAAACACTTGAAACAGCTCTTGAAAACCTGCTTTATACTGAGAGATTAAAGGAGTTCAAAGTTCTCCTGGTTGTCAGATTGCAAGGGATTATTTTCTCTCTCAGTCACCATCCCTGGAGGTGTTCAAGAAGAGACTGTATGAGGCACTTAGTGCCATGGTCTGGTTGACTGGCTAAGGCTGGGTGCTAGGTTGGACTGGATGATCTTGGAGGTCTCTTCCAACCTGGTTGATTCTATGATTCTATCAGTTGCACAGGACTCTGCAGTTCACAACTGTGCTCCTGAAGAAATGCACACCTGTAAGGTTGTGGAAAGTAAGAAAAACATCATTGGAGAGGACATACCATAATCACAGCAAGTCTCATTGCTGTCTACAACTAAAGGTTGGTCTCTTCTGCCAGGCAAGCAGCGACAGAACAAGGGGACACAGCCTCAAGTTGTGCCAGGGGAGGTCTAGGCTGGATGTTAGGAGGAAGTTGTTGTCAGAGAGAGTGATTGGCATTGGAATGGGCTGCCCAAGGAGGTGGTGGAGTTGCTGTTGCTGGAGGTGTTGAAGCAAAGGCTGGCTGAGGCACTTAGTGCCATGGTCTGGTTGACTGGCTAGGGCTGGGTGCTAGGTTGGACTGGATGATGTTGGAGGTCTCTTCCAACCTGGTTGATTCTATTATTCTATGAAAATAAGGGCATACAGAGTTTGCTACCAGGCCATCAGTCACCAGAAGTAAATTGCTGTGTTTTGGGTGGCAGCCAGAGCCTGTGATTTTTTTGGAGTAATCTAATGAAGTTCAGGGCAGCATTCCTTGTACCCAGCAAAAACCTGCTCCCGTCAGCCCTCCTGAGATGCTGACAGAGAGGCACACAGCCACAGCCATTTCAGTCAGCTTGCTGCCCTAATCAACACAAAGTGCCCCTCTGGGAGTGAGTATCTGACTCGGTGTGTGAGGACTCATGTGTGGTGATGGAGTAGAAATGTTTAAATCAAGGCTTCTAACCCAGGCAGATCTGTGTGTTGTTTCCAGACAGGCATAGTTAGAAATGATGGATATCTTCAGTGCTGCCAAAATCCAGCTGGGACAGGTTCTTAGGAAGTACAGAGAGAAGATAGATTATGTTTTCTTCTACTGCAACTGAAAAATCCCTACAAATCTCAGGCTCCTGACATTCCAGAATGCATCAAGGCTGTTGGTTTTAAGGTGGAATAGGATTTCAAAGGGTTAAGAGAACTGAAGAGCACCACTCAGTCCTTCTCCTTAAATTATTATCCCCTTAGAACTGCCAATCAGGGACAGGAATAAAACAGTACTGAGTTTGCATAAAATGTTGAAGATGTTATTTCAGTCTTACTAAATCTCTGTGGAGAACATTTTATAGAAGGAGGTGTTTATTGGAGTAAAAATAACAGGTGGCTCAGAATGTGAACAGGCATAAAGTGCTAAGTCAGGATCCTTCTCTGTGATGGAGCCATGCAAATGTATTGCTGAAGTTAGTGTCAGCTGCATTTGTTGTGCAAAATCACAGAATCACAGCAGCATGCAGCTTGGCAAAGCCCCTCAGCATCACCAAGGCCAACCTAGAACCCTACTCTGCAAGATTCAGCTCAAACCATATCTCTAAGCACCACATCCAAATCAGCCTTAAATACATCCAGGCTGGGTGACTCCAGCAGCTCCCTGGGCAGCTCATTCCAGTGCCTGACCACTCTGTCCAAGATAAACTTTTTTCCTAATGTCCAATCTAAACCTCCCCAGCCTCAGCTTGAGGCCCTTCCCCCTTGTTCTGTCTCCAGCTACCTGTGAGCAGAGCCCAGCAGCAGCCTCTGCACAATGTCCCTTTTAGGTAGTTGTAGACAGCAATGAGGTCTCCCCTCAGCCTCCTCTGTTTCACACTAACCATCCCCAGATCCCTCAGTTGCTCCTTGTCAGATTTATTCTCCAGGTTCTTCCCCAGCTTTGTTGCCTTCCTCTGGACCCACTGCAGCACCTCCACATCTCTCTTGAGTTGCAGTGCCCAGAACTGAACACAACACTCGAGCTGTGGCCTCACCAAACTGAATCCAAAGGGACAATCACCTCCCTGCTCCTGCTGGCCACAGCATTTGTAATGCAAGCCAGGATGCCACTGGCCTTCTTGGCCAGCTGGGCACACTGCTGGCTCACATTCAGCTCCTGTCTATTACAAGCCCCTGATCCCTTTCTGCCAGGCAGCTCTCCAGCCACACTGCCCAAGAAGTCTGCGTGGGGGAAGTGGAGCCTGCAGTTTACAGAAGTGCTATTGGCAAATGGAACCAGCAGATCACACAGTACCATAGAAATATCCACGTTGGAAAAGACCCTCAGGATCACCAAATCCAGCCTGGAACCCTACTCTGCAAGGTTTCACCCTAAACCATACCCCCAAGCACAATATCCAAACGACTTTTACACACATCCAGGGTTGGTAACTCCACCACCTCTCTGGGCAGCTCATTCCAGTGCATGAATTGTGCCAGGAAAAAAATTAAATAGAGCACCATGGTCTGGAGAAGAGAAGACTGAGAGGGACTTTAATAGGTATGTATAAATATCTGAGGGCTGGGGGTCAGGTAGGGAGGGACAGGCTCTGCTCACTGCTCCCTGGGATAGGACAAGCAGCAATGGATGGAAGCTGCAGCACAGGAGGTTCCACCTCAACACAAGGGGGAACTTCTTGACTGTAAGGGTCCCAGAGCACTGGCACAGGCTGCCCAGAGAGGTTCTGGAGTCTTCTTCTCTGGAGCCTTACAAGGTCTGTCTGGATGTGTTCCTGTGTGACCTGTCTAGAACTCCCTGAAGGGAGGCTGTAGCCAGGTGGGGTTGGTCTCTTCTCCCAGGCACCCAGCAAGAGAAGAAGGGGACACAGTCTCAAGGTGTGCAAGGGGAGGTCTAGGCTGGATGTTAGGAGGAAGTTGTTGTCAGAGAGAGTGATTGGCATTGGAATGGGCTGCCCAGGGAGGTGGTGGAGTCGCTGTGCCTGGAGGTGTTGAAGCAAAGCCTGGCTGAGGCACTTAGTGCCATGGTCTGGCTGACTGGCTAGGGCTGGGTGCTAGGTTGGACTGGATGATCTTGGAGGTCTCTTCTAACCTGGTTGATTCTATGGTACTGCTCTGGCAGGGGATTTGGACTCGATGATCTCTTTGGGTCCCTTCCAACCCCTTACACACTGTAATCCTGTGATCTGTGTGCAAATCATGACCTCTCCTGTTACTATTGTAAATGTGTCTCCACATGTAAAGCTAATAAACAATTGAGTCTGATTTCCCTCCCCCCTCTTTCATTTCAGCTTTAAGAATAAGGTAATTCTGATGATTCTCTGGTTCTATGATTCTAAGAATGGAGTAAATTAGCACCACAGCAAGATGTGACATGTCACACTGTGTCTTCTGTGACAACAGTGTTTAAGCAAGACATCCTAGTGCAATCAGTGCAGGAGTAAGAGAGGGTTAGTAAACAACAATGTAGGAGGAGCAGACAATAAAACATAATTGTAAGAAATTTAGTTCTCTAAGTCTGCAACATTACAAGAACTCAGACTCTCTTTTGGAATTAAGAGTTGCATTTTGAAGTATTTATCACATGTGAAATGTAGACCAAAAAATTACCTGGATTGGAATCACCCATTGGAGTGAGCTGCCCAGGGAAGTGATGGAGTCACTGTCCCCATGGTCTGGTTGATTGGACAGGGCTGGGTGCTAGGTTGGACTGGATGAGCTTGGAGGTCACTTCCAAACTGGTTGATTCTATCATTCTATGATTTTATGATTCTATGGATGGGGCACTTAGTGCCATGGTCCAGTTGATTGGCCAGGGCTGGGTGCTAGGTTGGATGAGCTTGGAGGTCACTTCCAAACTGGTTGATTCTATGATTCTATGGTTCTATGAGTCTATGATTGCTTTCTCAAGCACTGAGTCTGCTGCTTTTGTCCATAACCTCAGGTTTAGAATAGAACCAATTTAGCATAGAATCAGTCAGGGATGGAAGGGACCACAAGGATCATCTAGTTCCAAACCCCCTGCCATGGGCAAAATTTAGTATCTTGCCCCAAAATTTAGCATCTGACCTCAATTTACATCTTGCCTCCATTTTATATCTCACCCCAAAATTTAGCTTCTTATCTCCATTTTAGATCTTACCCCAAAATTTAGCATCCTACCTCCATTTGATATCTTACCCCAAAATTTAGCATCCTACTTCAATTTACATCTTATCTCCATTTTATATCTCACCCCAAAATTTAGCTTCTTACCTCCATTTTAGATCTTACCCTAAAATTTAGCATCCTACCCCAAAATTTAGCATCTTATCTCCATTTTAGATCTTACCCTAAAATTTAGCATCCTACCCCAAAATTTAGCATCTTATCTCCATTTTAGATCTTACCCTAAAATTTAGCATCCTACCCCAAAATTTAGCATCTTATCTCCATTTTAGATCTTACCCCAAAATTTAGCATCCTACCCCAAAATTTAGCATCTTATCTCCATAGAAGACTGGCAGGAATTAAAATGATAAAGTTTCTGTTTGAAACAGTACAACACCTGCATAAACCAGGATATTACCTAATTCTGGGCAAGAGTGATCCAGAAAGGATTAAACTTACATCAAAGAACATCCTGAAGCCTTGAAAACTTCACACCACACAAAGTGCAGAGAAATAAATGATGGGAGTAAAGACCTTTTGCTGTTAAAATACTCTGCAGGTGATGAATCACTCAGAAACTCTGCCTGGGGAAAATTATTTGTACATCATTGACTGGGTGAATAATTTCCTAGCAGTGCCAATAGATCCAAGTGTAAACAAAATGCCTGTTTATTGGATGAACATTCCCTGCCCCATGGCTGCAAACTGAGTCAACTGAAATACTGTTAGCACTGTAGTGGTGGCATAGCAGCAGTCAAGCTCTCCACCACTGTATGAGAAGCAATTGTTTGGATTAAACTGGCTCTGTCTTGCCTATAATCTGCCTTTGACAAAAACAAGAGCAGATCTTTTCAGTGAAATAGATATGAACCATGGCAAGCACTCTGCTTGTTGTATGGTATCTACTAGCTCAGCTAAAAATATGTGCTCCCATGCTGGAAGGCTTTTCCTTGATTGGGATAAATGGATAGAATTGCATAAATACAGTAACCACCTTCTAAGTTTACACTTGAAATGCTCATTTTTCCCTCCTGAGAGTTGCAGATCAGTCTATAAACATGGAGAGATAAATCATGGGGAGAGGAAATAAAACCTTAGTCTAACTTGGTAATGAAAGATGGGGGGAAAAACTAAAGGGAGGTTTAGTGACTGGCCAAACAGCCCACGTTGAAACTGACATCAGGAGCAGTGTGGCCAGTAGGACAAGGGAGGGGATTCTGTGCCTGTACTCAGCTTTGGTCAGGCCACACCTTGAGTGCTGTGTCCAGTTCTGGGCTCCTCAATTCAAGAGAGATGTTGAGGTGCTGGAAGGTGTCCAGAGAAGGGCAGCAAGGCTGGGGAGGGGCCTGGAACACAAACCCTATGAGGAGAGGCTGAGGGAGCTGGGAGTGTGCAGCCTGCAGAAGAGGAGGCTCAGGGCAGACCTCATTGCTGTCTGCAACTCCCTGAAGGGAGGCTGTAGCCAGATGGGGTTGGGCTCTTGTCCCAGGCACTCAGCAACAGAAGAAGGGGACACAGTCTTAAGTTGTGCCAGGGGAGGTCTAGGCTGGATGTTAGGAGGAAGTTGTTGTCAGAGAGAGTGATTGGCATTGGAATGGGCTGCCCAGGGAGGTGGTGGAGTCACCATCCCTGGAGGTCTTCAAGCAAAGCCTGGCTGAGGCACTTAGTGCCATGGTCTGGTTGACTGGACAGGGCTGAGTGCTAGGTTGGACTGGATGATCTTGGAGGTCTCTTCCAACCTGGCTGATTCTATGGTAAGAACAGAACACCAAGCTTCTAGTTCTAAATCTTGAGTTTTTTACTTTTGACTACTTCCTGAGAAGTCTTCCTTACACATATCTTCAGTTAGGCCACATCACTGTCAGGTATGAAGTCACTACAAATTGCTCTAATTGAAGCCATTTGTGGTCTTGCTAATTTGATTGTACTCATCTCACTGAGTGATACCTCCAAGGACACTGAAACCACCACAACATACTGAATCAATACTGCATTGAAATCCTTCAAGATACATGTCAGAGAGTAACTTTTCAACTCCTATTCATTTGAGACCACATTTATCTGAGTCATGCTCTTTTTGTTTTGCCCTTGGACAGATCAAATGGCAGCCTGCTCCAGAGGCACACACACAGAGTTTCTTCCAATGCACATAAGTGGATTGGGTGTGCTTTACCCCCCCAGAAACACAAAAAAACCCTGGATGGAGAAGCATATCATTGCTGGCATTCCCTTTGCAGAATCAGACATGGATGAGTTGCCACCTTGGCAATGCACAGCCTTTTATACAGCCATAGCAGCAGACCATTACATGTAGTGCTTTCTGGTTTAGAGGTCAAGATTTTTAGCAGTGATATTCCTAAAGTGCTTCACTCAGCTTAGATCCAAAATACAAACAAAACCTAACAACAGCAACAAGACAAAGGTGGGATTTGTGTCAATGCTGGAAAAGCAGGAATTGTTATCTGAGTTTTAGAAATCAGATGCATAAGGAGAAAGGTGAACCCATCTCTGCTGTGCCAGCCTTTGTGCTGACCCACTGCTTTGTGTCCAGTTCTGGGCCATGTGATTGAAGGTATTGAGGGGCTGGAATGTGCCCAGAGAAGGGCAAGGAAGCTGGTGAGGGGCCTGGAGCACAGCCCTGTGAGGAGAGGCTGAGGGAGCTGGGGGTGTGCAGCCTGCAGAAGAGGAGGCTCAGGGCAGAGCTCATTGCTGTCTGCAACTACCTGAAAGTAGGTTGCAGCCCAGGTGGGGCTGGGCTCTTCTGCCAGACACCCAGGGACAGAACAAGAAGACACAGCCTCAAGCTGTACCAGTGCAGGTTCAGGCTGGATGTTAGGAACAAGTTCTTGACAGCAAGAGAGATTGGCATTGGAATGGGCTGCCCAAGGAGGTGGTGGAGTCCCCATCCCTGGAAGTGTTTAAAAGGAGGCATGGCACTTAGTGCCATGGGTTAGTGAATTAGAAGGTGTTAGGTGATAGGTTGGACTTGATGATCTTAGAGGTCTTTTCCAATCTGGTTAATGCTGTGATTCTGTGACCCCTGGGAGCTTGTGCTGGTGTTAAGAACTGAGAATACTCTTTTGGAGACTTTAAAAACCTACCTGGACACATTCCTGTGTGACCTGCCCTAGATGATCCTGTTTTGGCAGATAGGGTTGGACTGGATGATCTCTAAAGGTCTCTTCCAATCCCTACCATTCTGTGGCTCCATAAGTTCTTGCCAGAGAGAGTGATTGGCATTGGAATGGGCTGCCCAGGGAGGTGGTGGAGTCACCATCCCTGGAGGTGTTGAAGCAAAGCCTGGGTGAGGCACTTAGTGCCATGGTGTGGTTGACTGGCTAGGGCTGGGTGCTAGGTTGGACTGGATGAGCTTGGAGGTCTCTTCTAACCTGGTTGATTCTGTGATTCTATGCAGCAACTTCCATTGCATAAAAATCATAAATGAAAAGATCAAGGAAGTAGAGAATCATAGAATCAGAGAACATTTTAACATAATATGACAGGACTTCAACCAAACATGAAAACACACCAAAAAAGGCTGTTCAACTGGGGGGAAATTCATGAGCTCCAGACAAGAAATGCTTTCATAAATCTTCTTCTGTGTGTTAGGGTGAAGGCAGTGAGTTAATGGTCAGTTTTGTGTGCAACAAGGCAATATTTTGCATGCATAAATTACAGAATCATAGAATCAACCAGGTTGGAAGAGACCTCCAAGCTCAGCCAGTCCAACCTAGCACCCAGCCCTAACCAATCAACTAGACCATGGCACTAAATCATAGAATCATAGAATCAAGCAGGTTGGAAGAGACCTCCAAGATCATCCAGTCCAACCTAGCACCCAGCCCTAACCAATCAACCAGACCATGGCACTAAGTGCCTCATCCAGGCTTTTCTTGAAGATCCCCAGGGACGGTGCCTCCACCACCTCCCTGGGCAGCCCATTCCAATGCCAATCACTCTCTCTGTGAAGAACTTCTTCCTAATATCCAGCCTATACCTACCCTGGCACAACTTGAGACTGTGTCCCCTTGTTCTATTGCTGGTTGCCTGGCAGAAGAGACCTCATCCAGGCTTTGCTTGAACACCTCCAGGTCATAAGACAGTTAATTTTGGAAGGAATTTCTACCCAGAAGCATTACCTGGTATATAATTATTTGCTAGGTAATGAAAACCAACCTAATGATAGGGGAAGTTGTCAACACCACGCATTTGCCAGCACTAGAAAGCATCTGGAGCCCAAGGTGGGAAAAAAAGCGTCCCAAAAGCAGGTTTTAAAATGAAATGTGCCACACATGCTTACCTCACTGCACAGATTCTTGTTACACTTCTGAAGCAATGTCCTGTTTGTGTTTTAAAAGATAGGGGAGCGCTAGAGCTCAAGAGCTGCCATCCTGAGAAGCTGGCTGTACAACGGAGCGCGAGAACTTTAACAAGCAACGATAAAGTCACTCAGGGAAAGGGTCTCTAAATAATATCCCTCACAAGTGGGCTGGGGAAAAAAAAAGTGCTAATAACACATGAAAGACAGGAATGTACTTTGTCATTTCAGAACAACTTTCGATGTCAGCCTGCCAGATAAATATTGACAACACACTCCGACTTCGCTGAACTTGTATGACTTCCATCAGGGGAAACTGCTTCCAGACGTGAAGGGCATCAAATGTGTTATCAGCTTGGCAGAGCCTGCCTTCAAAATCACATTGGAAGCGGAGAGCCACAGGGCTGCAAGCGGGGAGACCGCGAGAGGGACTTCAGTGAAGGCTCCCATAGGGGAGAGCAGGAGGGAGGGGGAAGAAAATGCCATGAAATCAAATTGCATTCAATTCAATTCAATTCTGATAGCGAATCGAATACAATAAATGAAGAAACTTAAAGGGCAGTAAAATGATTTCATCAATTTTATTTAATACGTTAAAATTTCCAATCAAATTAAAAACATAACACTTAAAAATTAAATGAATTATATAAATTAAATAAAGTGAAAACTTGGAAGTAGAATAACAGACAAGAAAATAAAAAGAAAAATGGAAATTAAGAAAAGGAATGAAATAAAAAATATGCAATGGAACCTCAGAGAATAAAATAAAAAGGAAAATGAAAATTAAGAAGAGGATTGAAATAAAAAATATGAAATGGATTCTCAGAGAATAAAATAAAAAGAAAAATGAAAATGAAGAAAAGGAATTAAATAAAAAATATGAAATGGATTCTCAGAGAATAAAATGAAAAGAAAAATAAAAATTAAGAAAAGGAATGAAATAAAATGTATGAAATGGATTCTCAGATAATAAAATAAAAACAAAAATGAAAATTAAGAAAAGGAATGAAATAAAATGTATGAAATGGATTCTCAGATAATAAAATAAAAAGAAAAATGAAAATTAAGAAAAGGAATGAAATAAAAATATGAAATGGATTCTCAGATAATAAAATAAAAACAAAAATGAAAATTAAGAAAAGGAATTAAATAAAAAATATGAAATGGATTCTCAGAGAATAAAATAAAAACAAAAATGAAAATTAAGAAAATGAATGATATAAAAAATATGCAATGGATTCTCAGAGAATAAAATAAGAAAAATGAAAATTAAGAAGAGGAATTAAATAAAAAAAATGAAATGGATTCGCAGATAATAAAATAAAAAGAAAAATTAAAATTAAGAAGAGGAATGAAATAAAAAATATGCAATGGATTCTCAGAGAATAAAATAAAAAGAAAAATGAAAATTAAGAAAAGAAATTAAATAAAATGTATGAAATGGATTCTTTTTTTTAAGTGCAATAAAAAGAGAATGCAATAAAATGAATAGAAATTAATAAAGAAAATTTAAAACGTGGAAGGAAATAAAATAAAATGAAAACTATAAAGGGCAATGGAATTATATGATGAAATAAAATAAATATAAAAATAAAATTTTAAAGTAAAATTTAAAACATTAAATGAAATAAATTGAATTGAATGAAAAATTGATTTAAAAGAAAAATGAAAAATAAAGAACAATAAAATTATACAATACAAATAAATTTAAACAAAATTAAAATTAAAAAAAGAAATTAAATAAAATAAAGGGCCTTTTTTAGTGCAATAAAATAAAGTAAATAAAAAAAAATAAACACAATTTAAAACGTGAAAGGAAATAAAATAAATAAAATGAAAAATTCAATAAAATAAAAATAAAATAAAATGAATAAAATTTAAAACGTGAAAGGAAATAAAATAAATAAAATTAAAAATATAAAGTACAATGAAATGATATAATAAAATAAATAAAATTTTAAAATAAAATTTTAAAAATCAAATAAAATAAATTGAATTAAATGAAAATTGTAAATAAAGAAGAATACAATTAGGCAATAAAACTGAATAAATGAAAATTAAAATAAAAAAGTAATAAAATAAAACAAATAAAATGGATTTTTTAAAGTGCAATAAAATAAAATAATAAAACAAAATTAATAAAATGAATAAATGATTTTTTAAATTAAATAAAATAAAATACATAAAATGAGACATATAAAGTACAATAAACTTATATAATAAAATAAAATAAATAAAAATTTAAAATAAATTAAATAAATTAAATAAAATTAAAGTTATAAAGAACAATAAAATTATATCACGAAATAAAATAACTAAAAAGAAAACTGAAAATCAAAAAATACATTAATTACAATAAATAAAATGGTAAAAAATGCAATAAAATAAAATAAATTAATAAATTTTTTTAAAAAATTAAAATGAAATAAAACAAAATAAATAAAATAGAAATATAAAATACAATAAAATTACATAATAAAATAATATTTTAAAAATTATTATTAAAATATTTAAAATAAATTTAATTAATTAAAATGAAAAATATAAAGAATCCTAAAATTATGTAATAAACTAAATTATTAATTGCAATAAATAAAATGGAAAAAATAAAGATCAATAAAATAATCTAAATTTAAATTCAAATAATTTCATTTAAATAATTTAAATGAAAAAATATAAAGTACAATAAAGATATATAATAAAATAAATGATTTTAAAAAATATTTTAAAATAAACTAAAATAAATTAAATGAATTGAAAAATATAAATACACTAAAATGATATAATAAACTAAAATAAATAAAAAGTAAAATGAAAAGTAAAAAAATATAAATAAGGTACAACAAAGTGAAATAATTTAAAATAAATTAAATGAAAAATAAAGTGAAATAATTTTTCATATAAAATAAAATAAATATAAAACAAAATAAAATAAAATAAAATAAAATACATTTAAAATAAAGTAAAAGAAATTAAAAATAAAAGCAAAGAAATGTAAGATAAAATTATATTAAAATTAAATTAAATGAAATTAAAATAAAATAAAGTAAAATAAATTTGCATATAGAATAAAATAAATATAAAATAAAAAAATAAAATAAAATAAGACATTTAAAATAAAATAAAGTAAAATAAAAATAAAAGAAAGAAATTTAAAATATAAGTAAAATAAATAAATTTAAATAAAATAAAGAAACATTTAAAAAGTAAAATAAATTTTCTATGAAATAAAATAAATTTAAAATAAAATAAAACAAAATATTGTGCTGCTATCATAGGTTTTAATAAACGATAGGGAAGTTTGTACTTTAGGTATGACTCTTATAACCATGCCTGGGAATTCTGGGAACAGTGATAGGGAGTTTATTAAATTCTCCCCAGGGAAAAGAGGAAAAAAGGAGAAAATAACATAAAATTGAGGTAAATTTTAAAAATAGAATAAAATAAATTAAAATAGAATAAAATAAATTTAAAATAAAATAAAATAAAATAAAAAATAGAATAAAGTAAATTTAAAATAAAATAAAATAAAATAAAATAGAAAAAAGTAAATTTAAAATAAAATAAAGTAAATTAAAATAAAGTAAAAGAAATTTCATATAAAATAAAATAAATTTAAAATAAAATAAAATAAATATAATTATAAAATAGATTTCATATAAAATAAATATAAATACAAAGTTGAAAAAATTAAAATATAATAAAATAATTTTTCATATAAAATAAAATAAATTTAAAATAAAATAAAGTAAATATAAATATAAAATAGATTTCATATAAAATAAATATAAATACAAAGATAAATAAATTTAAAATGTAATAAAGTAAAATAATTTTTCTTGTAAAATTAAATAAATTTAAAATAAAATAAAGTAAATTTAAATAAATGTCAAATAAAATAAATTAAATTTAAAATAAAATAAAATAAATATAAATACAAAATAGATTTCATATAAAATAAAATAAATATATACAAATTTAAATAAATGTAAAATATAATAAATAAAATAAATTTTCATATAAAATAAAATAAATTTTAAATAAAATAAAATAAATATAGATATAAAATAGATTTCATATAAAATAAATATAAATACAAAGTTAAATAAATTCAAAGTATAATAAAGTAAAATAAATTTTCATATAAAATAAAATAAATTTAAAATAAAATAAAGTAAATTAAAATAAAGTAAAATAAATTTCATATAAATAAATAAAATAAAATAAAATAATTATAAGTATAAAATAAAAGTAATATAAAATAAAATAAATATAAATATAAAATAAAATATATTTAAAATAAAATTGAATTAAAATAAAATGGTATCAATATAAAATAAATTTCATATAAAATAAAATAAATTTAAAATAAAATAAATATAAGTATAAAATAAAAGATATGTCATATAAAATAAATAAATCCAGTAATAAAATTAAATAAATTTAAAATAAAATTGAATTAAAATAAAATGGTATAAATACAAAACAAATTTAAAATAAAATAGAATTAAATTAAAATAAAATAAATATCATATCAAATAAATTTAAAATATAATAAAGTAAAATAACTTTTCATATACAATAAAAGTAAATTAAAATAAAATGGAACAAAATCTTGTGCTGCTATCATATTGTTTGATAAACAATAGAGAAGTTTGTACTTTAGGCATGATTCTTGTAAGCATGCCTGGGAACTCTGACCTGTGACATGGGAGGCTGTGTAGATTGCTGCCAGTTGGACTGTGGATGGTAAGAATCACTCTGACAGGTGTGAACAGAGGTGCAGAAAGGCTGTGCAGCAGCCTCTGCCCAGAGCTGCTGGGTCAAGTTGTCTTCCTTTAAAATAAATGTTGCTAGGGCCACATGAGAGCAGAAGGGGAAAGTCTACCAGTTAGAAAAGGCTGAGTGAAGCCAGAGAACAGCTAAAGTTGGCACTCATAGCCACAGCCACATCTGGTAACAGCTACAGACACAGCTGGTAACAGCCACAGCCACAACTGCTAACAGCTACAGACACAGCTGGTAACAGCCACAGTCACAACTGCTAACAGCTACAGCCACAACTGCTAACAGCCACAGCCACAACTGCTAACAGCTACAGACACAGCTGGTAACAGCCACAGTCACAACTGGTAACAGCTACAGACACAACTGGTAACAGCCACAGACACAACTGCTAACAGCTGCAGACACAACTGGTAACAGCCACAGCCACATCTGGTAACAGCCACAGCCATAACTGCTAACAGCCACAACTGGTAACAGCCACAGCCACAGCTGGTAACAGCCACAGCCACAACTGGTAACAGCCACAGCCACAACTGGCAACAGCCACAACTGGTAACAGCCACAGACACAACTGGTAACAGCTACAGCCACAGCTGGGAACAGCCACAGACACAACTGGCAGCAGACACAACTGGTAACAGCTGCAGACACAAGTGGTAACAGCTACAGACACAACTGGTAACAGCCACAGCCACAGCTGGTAACAGCCACAGCCACAACTGTTAACAGCTACAGCCACAGCTGGTAACAGCTACAGCCACAACTGGTAACAGCTACAGACACAACTGGTAACAGCCACAGACACAACTGGTAACAGCTACAGCCACAACTGGTAACAGCCAGACACAACTGGTAACAGCCACAGACAGAACTGGTAACAGCTACAGACACAGCTGGTAACAAAGAAATGAGATGGAACCTCTCAGGCATTAAAGGTAAAAGGTGAAGAACAGAGAAATGTCACATTCCAGCTGGCATCAGGTGGGGTTGGGTGCTTCTCCCAGGCAATCAGCAACAGAAGAAGGGGACACAGTCTCAAGTTGTGCCAGGGGAGGTCTAGGCTGGATGTTAGGAGGAAGTTGTTGTCAGAGAGAGTGATTGGCATTGGAATGGGCTGCCCAGGGAGGTGGTGGAGTCACCATCCCTGGAGGTGTTGAAGCAAAGCCTGGATGAGGCATTTAGTGCCATGGTCTGGTTGACTGTCTAGGGCTGGGTGCTAGGTTGGACTGGATGATCTTGGAGGTCTCTTCCACCTGGTTGATTCTGTGATTCTATGATTAATAGATGCATAAACTCATTAAATGCAAATATCACACAAAAGAACTTTTATGCTGCTAAACTAAAGAGAGAAAGAAACTGTTCCAGCTGTGACAGAACCTTGCAATTTAGGCATCAGGTCATGAGCAACAAACTCCTCCAATTACAGTTAAGAGGAGATCTTTGGGGTCAATTACTATGTTGAAACATCTTTTGCAGTGCTCAGGGCTTGAAGATATCAGAGAGCATTTGCTCTGGCAGTAACCAGGCTGAGAATCAGTTCAGCTTGAGTTAGCTACAGTCACATCTACACTGTTTCCAAGCACAGCCACCACATGGGTTTGACTCCCTCCTAACTTCTCTTCTTTGTGCAGTAACCTGTTTTATTTTAACACAACCTGTCAGAACAAGATACTGTGAACCCCCTCTGCTGCCTCTCACTGGTGAGATAATCGATGTTACAGGCTTGTTGCTCTTATCTTCGGGGAGTGTTTAACAGCGTGATGGGAGTTCCAGTTTGATTTGTGACTGTTTCAGCTGGGTGGCCCAAAGAGCCCATGGGAGGTGTGAGCAAACAGACAGCTGCTGCTTTTATAAAGCAAAGAGGTCGTTCTGGATCTCAGGGTTTATTTTTGAGGCAAGTAGGATCTTGGGATTACAGCAAGTAAGATCTTGGGATCAAGCTGGTGCCTGCACATCTGATACTATTTGTTTAAAGGGGGATTCACTCATCCCAACCCAGGTCTGGCTGGCACTAGTTTATCCAAGGAACAATGCAAAAAGCAATGCACTGGATGCTGCACTTCCTCTTCTGTCCTGAACAGCACAGCATTTGCAGAACAATGAGGATATTCTGATGGCACCTCACTACTGAAAAATGATAATAATAATAATAATAGACATTTTCAGACATTTGGACTCTCTCAAACCTCTTTTACAGGCTCACAGGATATTAGGGGTTGGAAAGGACCCAAAGAGATCATTGATTCCAACCCCTCCTGCCACAGCAGGACCACACAATCTAGCACAGATCACAGAGGAACACATCCAGACAGGCCTTGAAAGGCTCAAGAGAAGAAGGCTCTCTGGGGAGCCTGTGCCAGTGCTCTGGGACCCTTCCTGTCAAGAAATTCCACCTTGTGTTGAGCTGGAACCTCCTGTGCTGCAGCTTCCATCCATTGCTCCTTGTCTTATCGCAGGGAGCAGTGAGCAGAGCCTGTCCCCCCCTCCTGACCCCCAGCCCTCAGATATTTATAGACATTTATTAAATCCCCTCTCAGTCTTCTCTTCTCCAGACTAAACAGCCCCAGGTCCCTCAGCCTCTCCTCATGAGCCATCCACTCCAGTCCTCTAATCATCCTTGTAGTCTTCTGTTGGACCCTCTCCAACAGATCTGTCCCTCTTCAACTGGGGAGCCCAAAACTGAACATAGTACTCAAGGTGAGGTCTCATCAGGGCAGAGTAAAGGGGAAGGAGAACCTCCCTTGATCTGCTGGACACACTCCTCCTAACACACCCCAAGATCCCATTGGCCTTCCTGGCCACAAGGAAACATTGCTGTCCCACAGTTAACTTGTTATCCATCACCTTTTAAAAAGGTTTTCCTTTTAAAGAGGTTTTTCTTTTAAAACAGTTTTCCTTTAAAAAAGGTCTTCCTTTTAAGGAGGTTTTCCTTTTAAAAAGGTTTTCCTTGTAAAGAGGATTTTCTTTTAAGGAGGTTTCCCTGTCAAGCATGGCATCAGTCATTGTTGCCTGTAATGGTGTGATGTAAACAGTGCAACCAGAAGAATACCATTAAACATAGGAGGTCCTAGATTCCAGGCACATTATGTTGAAATCAGTTCAGGGAAGGGTGCAATAAAATTGCTGTTAGAAAGATCCTCTGGACCTAGGAAGGTATCACCTAATTGTTCCAAAAAAACCCATGTGCATCCTTGACACAATTTATTGTGTTCCACTAAAAAAGAGCAACAGACTCACAGACTGTGCCTGCTCTTGGTTGTTAGGGCCAGTGCTCAATTAAGTGAAGGTTTTGAGCCACCAAGATGGTTAGAAAAGTTGATGACCTATGGGAATATGTAGAGTATGCATGGTGCTGAAAGGCAAGAGAGTGAAGTTTGACTCTATTAAGATGGATGTGGAGTGATTGATAACATGTGTGAGAATGTAGATAGGAGCATGGAGCACGGAAGCAGAGGAGACAGGGAGTATATTTTTACTCATTTCTGAAGCTTCCCCCCCCGCCCCAGAGCCAGAAAGGACAATGTGCAGATTATTTGTGCACTCCCCCAGTTTGCTGCAGTAAGTAATTTCATTTATTTATTTATTTATTAATCTAGGGAACTGTAACTCAATTTAGAGCACTGGAAGGGTTATGGCTTGAAGGGAAGTTGACCAGCTCCATCATAATGCACAATCATAGAGTCATAGAATCAGTCAGGGTTGGAACAGACCACAAGGATCATCAAGTTCCAACTCCCCTGCCACAGGCAGGGACACCCTACCCTAGACCAGCCTGGCCAGATCCATATCTTCCTATCTGGTCATTGAACCATGTTCCTATTACACAGAAACACACAAAAACTCCCAAATCCATCAAACATATTACTATTAAACATAAAAAATCATGAGTGTTTTTCTGCCTTATTATAGAACTATCCTTTCATAGGATCACAGAATCCAACAGGTTGGAAGAGATCTCCAAGATCATCGAGCCCAACCTAGCACCCAGCCCTGGCCAGTCAACCAGACCATGGCACTAAGTGCCTCAGCCAGGCTTTGCTTCAACACCTCCAGGCACAGAGACTCCACCACCTCCCTGGGCAGCCCATTCCAATGCCAATCACTCTCTCTGACAACAACTTCCTCCTAACATCCAGCCTAGACCTCCCCTGGCACAGCTTGAGACTGCGTCCCCTTGTTCTGTTGCTGCTTGCCTGGCAGAAGAGACCAACCCCCACCTGGCTACAGCCTCCCTTCAGGTAGTTGTAGACAGCAATGAGCTCTGCCCTGAGCCTCCTCTTCCCCAGGCTGCACACCCCCAGCTCCCTCAGCCTCTCCTCACAGGGCTGTGCTCCAGGACCCTCACCAGCTTTGTTGCCCTTCTCTGGACACCTTCCAGCACCTCAACATCTCTCTTGAATTGAGGAGCCCAGAACTGGACACAGCACTCAAGCTGTTGCCTGAGCAGTGCTGAGTACAGGGGCAGAATAACCTCCCTTGTACTGCTGCCCACACTGCTCCTGAGCCAGGCCATTTGACTCCTGCCCACCTGGACACACTGCTGCCTCATCTTCAGCTCCTCTCTACCAGTACCCTCAGGTCCTTCTCTGCCTGGCTTCTCTCAGCCACTCTGTCCCCAGCCTGTTGTTGTGGCCCTGCACTTGGCCTTAATAAATCCAATCCCATTGGCCTCTACCCACCCATCCAGCCTGGCCAGGTCCCTTTCATTTTCTCTACAGCCATATAGGTTTTAAGAGCTGAAGAAGTAAGTTGACTTAAAAACCAAGACTATCTGCCTTCTGAACCTAAAAGCCTTGTTTGGAACTAGTTCTTCCACTGCTCCTGAAGTGTGAATGAAGCCATTTGGAGATGTTGGATCTCAGTCCTCTGCTCATAAATAAGGCACACTAGATTGGTTTATCCTAAACCCAGTGGTTTTAATGTATTGCAATCAGTAGGCTCTCTATCACTAGACAATGATGAGGGGTCTTTTTTTAGCTTAAATTGAACATAAAAAGTCACAGGGGCAAAATATAATCTGTGCAATCCTGGTCAGCCAAACATTCCCATACTTCTAGTTGTTAAGAGAAACCATTGTCTGGATCTAATCTTTCAGTGTGTTTTCGTGTGACTTGTTGCCTCCTTTCCTCTTTACCTTCACTTTGTCATCAAGATATCTCCCACAAGCATTGCCAAAATCCCTCATTATGTCTTGAAGCAGCAGCCTTGTAGCTAGGGTGGCCTAAAGCAACGGTGACCCTAAGATCTTTCAGCACACAGGTAAAAACTCCTCAATTCAGCTACTTTTTCTGTCCCTCTGCACTGTGATGGGAAGCACATGAGCAGGCTGCACTCGTTGCAGGAGTTAAATAGGATGCAAAAAAGATCCTTCTGCATCTCACTGAGAGGCAGAGTTGATGCAACAAGAATGCCAGGCAAAAGACAAGAGTGGGCAGTGATCTAAGGATGGTTATTTCTCCTTATGATCTTCTACTCACTGTTGCCTTTAAACAGTCTCATTATTTTTTACTACTGTTAGCATTTTCCTCCAAGTCATAAACTCTCAGTGAAATAAATAAAGAGCTTTTTAAAAGCATTTCAGGAACTTTTTCCATTTCACATCATGAAAAGGAATCTCTGGAAAGCATTGGAATCACAGGATCACAGAATTAACCAAGGTGGAAAAGACCTCTAAGATCATCCAGTCCAACCTATCACCTAACACCTTCTAATTAACTAAACCATGGCACTAAGTGCCTCATCCAGCCTGCTCTTAAACAGAACAAGGGCACACAGTCTCAAGCTGTGCCAGGGGAGGTCTAGGCTGGATGTTAGGAGGAAGTTGTTGGCAGAGAGAGTGATTGGCATTGGAATGGGCTGCCCAGGGAGGTGTTGGAGGTGTTCAAGCAAAGCCTGGATGGAGCATTTAGTGCCATGGTCTGGTTGACTGGCTAGGGCTGGGTGCTAGGTTGGACTTGGATGATTCTGGAAGTCTCTTCCAACCTGCTTGATTCTATGATGCACTTTTTCAGTTGTCCATCCAGCATCAGAAGGGCCTACTCCATAGGAGTTCATATTCCCCTAAGAAGATTGCAATTGGCCTTTAAAGTGGAAAACAGTAAGACTGCAGGTTTAAAGTACCATTTTCCACACAAGCACCACACCCCAGTGCCTGTCAGGGTATAACTACCCATAAGTACTCATGTCCACTAGATAAATTAAAGGCATGTAGATCCATCCCCTCCTCCCCCCCCCCCCAAAAAAAAGAAAGGATTTTGAAGTATTGTTATATTTAAAGCAATGTTTGTTCCATTGTGCCAGCTCTTTGTACCATCCTAAAACCTTGGTAAACATTTATCTCAGGGAACTATGAGCAGGGCTGATGATGAGCACAACTGTACAGACCAATCTAAAACTAGTAAGGTTGAGTCTGGCAGAGAATGATCTGCAGGGTATTGAATTTGAACAAGATTATGCTCTGGAAACACAAATGTTGTAATAACAGCCTTGGCACAGCCACACACTCCCATCTTAATTAAACTTATCAGGCTCGTGGTGAAGTGAACTGTGTGCATTTTAGTTTAACTCAGTGCATAGCATACAGAAGACAAGAACAATTCCAAATGAGCAGCTAAAAAAGGATGGGGGAAAGCAAGAGCTCAGTCGCAGCATATCTTGGAGTGAGATTGAAGCCCACACACGTAAAGCATTTAGGACATAGCTTGCAAGGAAGGCAATAAAATCAATCCAACTTATGATGACAGGTAAAGCCATGTGAGGTTCTGCTCAAACAATAGCACTTGCTGGGGATTAATGCTCAAGCAACACAAAAGGGTGATGAAATCATAATTAAAAGATTAACTTTAACTGGGGGTGTCCTCTAGGCTACTGCATGACTTCTGTAAGCTGAGTCCATGGACTCCATAGAAATCATTTCACACAGTCACATAGAAACATTCCGGTTGGAAAAGCCTCTCAGAATCACCAAGTTCAACCTAGAACCCTACTCTACAAGATTCACCTTAAACCATATCCTTAAGCATCACATCAGTGGATATATACCTTTAGATGTGTGTATTATAGAGGTGGAAGTGTGACATCTATAGTCTCTCATCATAGTCCATGGGGAGCACTTAGAATCATAGAATCAATAAGGTTGGAAGAGACCTCCAACATCATCCAGTCCAACCTAGCACCCAGCCCTAGCCAGTCAACCAGACCATGGCACTAAGTGCCTCATCCAGGCTTTTCTTGAACACCTCCAGGGACAGTGCCTCCACCACCTCCCTGGGCAGCCCATTCCAATGCCAATCACTCTCTCTGCCAACAACTTCCTCCTAATATCCAGCCTGAACCTCCCCTGGCACAACTTCTAGCACACCATTCAATTCTGAAGTAGAAGTGCCCAAAACATATTTCTCCATCAGCTCCTTTTTAAGGTCTTCACTCCTGCAGTGTCTCTGAGAGGTATAGAAGTGCATTCAGCAGCAGGGCATAAAGATGCAATGCTGGAGGCAATGTTCACAAAGGTATTTGGACAATTGTTTCCTAATTGCTTCCATACTTCACAGACAGATTGTGTTTGCCTATGTTTAAACTGTAAACCATGGTCATCTTGTAATCACAGAATCATAGAATGTCAGGAGCAGGAAGGGACCTTGAAAACTCATCCAGTCCAGCCCTCCTGCTAGAGCAGGATCTCCTATATCAGATCAGCCAGGAACACATCTAGGCAGGTTTTGAATATTTACAGAGAAGGACACTCCACAGCCCCTCTGGGCAGCCTGTTCCAGTGCTCTGTCACCCTCACAGGGAAAAAAAATCCTCCTTGTGTTTCCATGGAACTTCCTATGCCTCAGCGTCCACACATTGCCCCTTGTGCTGTCACTGGGCATCACCCAGCAGAGCCTGGCTCCAGCCTCCTGCCACTCACCCTGCACATCTTTATAACCAAGAATGAGGTCATCTCCCAGGCTCCTCTTCTCCAAGCAGCACAGCCCCACCTCCCTCAAGCTCTCCTCATGAGAAAAGTTCCATTCCCTCCATCACCTCTGTGGCTCTGCACTGGACTCTCTCTGGCAGTTCTCTGCCCCTCTGGCTGTGGCTGTTTGCATGTGGTCACACAGGACATTTTTGGCACAGCAGGGAACCAGCAGGACTTTTGCAAGTTTAGACCAACACTAAAGCTACCAGGTGATCTCTACATTACTCCTCAGCTTTGTCTAGCTTGTGCTCATTCCTTGATATTTACTTGGCTGGTTCCTCTGTCTCCATGTCTCCCTGGACCCACTGTTTATGGGAAATTGCCTTATATGCTACCCTTAACAAAATCAATCCTACTACAAGCAAGTCAGTTGGAAAGCAGTATAGATATCCCCAAAGAGGATTAGCAGAGCCTCCTTCCAGCAAGCTGACAGGTTCTCCTTTGTTTCTTAGTCCTTTCTTCCCTGGCACTATAATCCTTCTTGCTGAATTTAGACACTCTAAAAATATCAACTCTCATAAGCTTGATGGGATGGCAGCTCTGAAGCTAAAAGCTCTGACATGAGAGGCATTCAGGTATATTTCAAAGTGGGTCAAACTCAACACACTGGGGAAAAAAATGACATAAAATGGTGTGTTCCATTTAAAAGAGCCTATGAAGTGCCTGTTCCCAAACCTCACACACTTAGCCTATTATCAGCCTGTTGTCTGCTCTAAAGAAAGAGTGAGGTATGGAGGAGTAGCTCATCTCACAGTCTCTGGCTCTCTCTGTGGTCCAAAACTGACCACTCAGATGAGACTGCTTTGGTCTATAGGCTGAATAGCTATGGCAGTGCAACAAATAAACAGGTCCATCTTCTGACTGGGGCTTGTTAGGTCCAAAAATGTGGTGTGATGCTGTGTGATGGTTTGGGTGCTACCTGCCTCCCCCACGCTTAAAAAAATCACCCAGAGCAGACTCAGCTGAGCTGGAAATTAAAGAATGGAGCTTTATAGTTACAGCTTAGCATAACATACAAGCAGGTATTTACAATCTGTACAGCTATGGACAGAAATAGACAAGTTAAAACAGTAACACAGAAACACAACAGCCCTCCCAGACACCAGAGTCCCCAGGAGGGGCTCCCAACCACCCTTTCACCTCCTTTCCACCCCTCTACCTTACCCCAGACTTTGCTTTACGTTCAAGGTGAGTTTGGAGAATCAGCCAGGTGGGTTAGGAAGCAGAAGGATTTGTCACACAGACAGCAGGTTAGAGAGAGAGAAGTGCAGGCAGCTAGAGACAGAGAGCAGCTGTTATCTCTGTTTGTGTTCTTGTTTTTATCCATCTCAGCAAGCCTGTGAGTGCAGCAGCCATCACCATTGTTTCCTTTTCACAGCCTACAATCTAGTTCTTCTCACCAAATTGTTCCAGCTAGGCTCAAACTAGCACACTTATTCTCAACCCCTGACTCTAAATCTAATCTGAACACTCAAACAAACCCCTGGTTACCACTGGTGACCTCTGGTTAATGCCACTTTTTTGTAGTCCTCCCCAAGCTTTGGATCTCTATTCTGCTGCAAGGTTAATCCTTTTTCCTTGCCATCAGTGCAAAGATCCTCACTGCTGGGCTGAAAAGGTTGGTTCCCTTTGTTGCAGCCAGAGCCAAAGAGCAGCTGTGTTATCTATGTTTGTGTTCTTGTTTTTATCCATCTCAGCAACATACAGATCAATAGACACACTGATGACATACAGATCAATAGATACACTGGTGACATATAGATCAATAGATACACTGGGGACATACATATCAATAGATACATTGACAACATACAGATCAATAGATACACTGGTGACATACAGATCGATACACTGACAACATACATATCAATAGACATACTGATGACATACAGATCAATAGACACACTGATGACATACAGATCAATAGACACACTGATGACATACAGATCAATAGATACACTGATAACATACATATCAATAGACACACTGACGACATACAGATCAATAGAAACACTGACAACAGACATATAAATAGATACACTGATAAAATGCATATCAATAGACACACTGACAACATACATATCAATAGATACACTGGTGACATACAAATCAATAGATGCACTGATAACAGACATATCAATAGATACACTGACGACATACAGATCAACAGACACACTGACAACAGACATATCAATAGATACACTGACAACATACAGATCAATAGACACACTGACAACACACAGATCAATAGACACACTGATGACATACAGATCAATAGATACACTGATAACAGACATATCAATAGATACACTGATGACATACATATCAATAGATATACTGACAACATACATATCAATAGACACACTGATGACATACAGATCAATAGATATACTGACAACATACATATCAATAGACACACTGATAACATACAGATCAATAGATACACTGATAACATACAGATCAATAGACACACTGATGACATACAGATCAATAGATACACTGATAACATACATATCAATAGACACACTGATAACAGACATATCAATATATACACCGAGAACATACATATCAATAATACAACCACTAGAAACACATTTCAGAGTAACTCCCTCTTACCTCTGCTAATGTACAGCTACAACTACCTGAAGGGAGGCTGCAGCCAGGTGGGGTTGGTCTCTTCTGCCAGGCAAACAGCAACAGAAAAAGGGGACACAGTCTCAAGGTGTGCCTGGGGAGGTCTAGGCTGGATGTTAGGAGGAAGTTCTTGCCAGAGAAAGGGTTCTAGGTTGGACTTGGTGATCCTGAGGGGCTTTGCCAAACTGGATGTTTCTGTGGTTCTGTAATAACCAGTTAGAAAAACGAGGCTATGACAGAGCAGGACTCGGGAAGAACTGATTGGAAGAAAGTAAGAGAGGTAAGGAAGAGCTTTTAGCAAAGCTAAAAAATGACCAACTATTCAGAATTGCTCACAGTTTCCTACGTTTGTCTTTAGGTAGAACTGTGCAGTGTGTGTGGTCTTGGCAGGCTTTGATGTACTGTTAGATGGAGCACGCGATGGAGAGATCTCAAATGTGCACTTAGAAAGCTGTGTGTCAAGTGAAGAGGAGGAAAAGGCTCCAAAATGAGACAGTAGAATAAAATACTTTGTGCAGATGAACCAAGGCATGTCTGTCAACTGCTTTGAAACTCTATTGTTTTGTGTTAGGACATGTGGCACCACAGACTTCAGTGTAAAGCAGGCATCACAGCATTCCCATTCAGCTTTGCCAACAAATGTCAGCACTGACCCCACAACACCCCAAGCCTAGGGCCTCTCTGACACAGAGAATGCCAATTGTACTAAACTGTGAGAGCACTCATACTGTGGAGAACAGAGCTAAAACAAGACCTACCAAACTCATTTTCACTGGAGATCAAAGCCAGAATGTGAGTTCAACACTCCAGACATCAAAGACCAGAGCAGAAGCTCACTGTGCCACTTGGACCTGAAATTATGACCTTATTATGTAGAGTGGGAAGTTTGCAGCTTTTATCTCAAAATGCCAGGCAAGAAATTCAGTTAGCTGAAAATGACAAAGCAATGTAAATAGTAACAATCATAGTAGGAGTTGTAAGGAATGAGGAGAGGCTGAGGGAGCTGGGGGTGTTTAGCTTGGAGAAAAGGAGGCTCAGGGCAGACAGACCTCATTGCTGTCTAGAGTTACCTGAAGAGAGGCTGTAGTCAGGTGGGGTTGGGCTCTTCTGCCAGGCAACCAGGGGGCACAGTCTCAAGTTGTGGTGGGGGAGGTCTAGGCTGGATGTTAGGAGGAAGTTGTTGGCAGAGAGAGTGATTGGCATTGGAATGGGCTGCCCAGGGAGGTGGTGGAGTTGCTGTCCCTGGAGGTGTTGAAGCAAAGCCTGGATGAGGCACTTAGTGCCATGGTCTAGTTGACTGGACAGGGCTGGGTGCTAGGTTGGACTGGATGATCTTGGAGGTCTCTTCTAACCTGGTTGATTCTATGATTCTACTGCTAATTGAAAGATTGCTTTAGTTGTGTGAAGATTCCATGTTAAGCAGACTGTGGGAATGAATGAGGAGAGAGACCTTATCCACAGACAGTGAAACCAGCATCATTCTCTTTCCAACAGGATTTGATGACAACCTGACACAACTGACTTAAGCATCTCCTGGTTTTACTGTGCTTCAGAGACCTCAGAGCTGGCTGCTAGCGAAATCTGTCTTACTAAATGGGAGATTATGAGACGCTAAAGATCTGTTTCTGTGACCTTTGAAACCACCATAAAGGTCATCCACCGCTTCAGAAAGTGGGGATACAATCTTAGCTCTTGTTCAGCTCTTCTTTCTATGTCCCTCTTGAGCTGAGGGGCCCAGAATTGGACTCAGTACTCCAGATTTGGCTTTACCAGGGCAGAGTAGAGGGGCAGGAGAACCTCTCTCAATCTACTAACCACAGCCCTTCTACCACACCCCAGAATGACACTGGCCCTCCTGGTCACAAGAGCACATTGCTGGCTCATGGTCAACCTCCCATTCCGTAGGACCCCCAGACCCTTTTTTCCCTTCACTGCCTTCCAACAGGTCAGTCCCCAACCTGTACCAATCCCTGGGTTGTTCTTTCCCAAGTCCTCCAAGACCTTGAGGCTCAGAGCTGGTGATGTACTGTTTTGTCTCCCATCTGTAAGGGCTTTTCATTTGTTACCTGTATAAGAAGGTGTTGTGAAGCAGCAAACTGAAACTTGTGTATCTCTAGCACTTTAACAGCCCAGAGTCAACACACACACACTGCATCTTTAATTATGGACAAGCTACAACACAGAAGGCATGGGAAGCACAAACAAATGGATTTGCACTCTCTCTTTTGGACACCATAAATCTGTGCTGCAATCTGCCAGCTGCTTCTTTTCTGACCTTGTAAGCTGGTGGCACAAGGAGTTACTGTATGGTTCACTTCCACTCTGTCTGCCTTGTGTTCAGCCATCTGGTTCATATTGATTGCTCTATGCTGACCACTCAGCTCTCTCTCTGCAGCTGTGGCTGAACCAAGGCCATAAATCAATGATTTTGACTCAGCTCCTATTGAACAAGTGGATGTAGAATACACTGTGTTATAGCTAATCAAAGATGTAGGATTAAATAAGCATAAAAATGGAATTGCCCCTTGGGCCCCTAGAAGCTGCCTCACAAGCTGTGATTGAGGCACATGTGTATGTTAATCATACAATCATAGAATCAACCAGGTGGGAAGAGAACTCCAGGCTTATCCAATCCAACCTAGCACCCAGCCCTGTCCAATCAGCCACACCATGGCACTAAATGCCTCAGCCAGGCTTTGCTTCAACACTTCCAGCAGCAGCAACTCCACCACCTCCCTGGGCAGCCCATTCCAATGCCAATCACTCTCTCCGCCAACAACTTCCTCCTAACATCCAGCCTAGACCTGCCCTGGCACAACTTGAGGTTGTGTCCCCTTGTTCTGTAGCTGGTTGCCTGGCAGAAGAGCCCAACCCCACCTGGCTACAGCCTCCCTTACTATTGCAAGCAATAAGACAGTGATCACATTATCCACACCTACATTATACCTGAGCCCTGAATATATTGGAAGGCTTGGACTAGATGATCTTTTGAGATGCTTTCCAGTCCCTAACATCCTGTGATTCTGTGATAGGTAAAGAAAAAGTGATTTAAGCATTTTACCACATGAATGTATAAATCTAGAAGGAACCAGCCTTTCATCTATTACAAACTGCTAGGATTTCACAAAGTAATTATTCATCCCCTTTTTTGGCATTAGGCTCTTTCCAGTATTGTCTTTTATTACATTTTTATATTGTGATATTCTTAGAAAGCTAAATATTTATAAGGAGGTGCCAGTGAATTAAGACTCCACACAGAATTTCATTTAAAAAGCCTTGCATTTTTCCTGTCCTGTACAAATAAATAACCTTCTCTTCAACTGCCCACAGCATGGCCATTCTGAATAAGAGAACAATTCATCATCCATCCAAGTTGCTCTTTAACAATAGCCACATTCATCACTTTTTTTTGAAGCTTCCCCCTCTTAAAGGCCTGTAGTGCCAAGAGCATGAACTGGAAATATTTTGGTGTTTCTTCCTTAAAGAATAATGAATCATAGAATCATAGAATCTTAAAGAATAGTGAAGAATCTTAAAGAACAATGAAGAACCTTAAAGAACAATGAAGAATCTTAAAGAATTAAGAACCTTAAAGAATAATGAAGAATCTAAGAGAATAATAAAGAACCCTAAAGGATAATAAAGAACCTTAAAGAATAATGAAGAACCTCAAAGGATAATGAAGAATCTTAAAGAATAATAGAAAACCTTAAAAAATAATAAAGAACCTTAAAGAATAATAAAAAAACCCTAAATAATAGTGAAGAATCTTAAAGAATAATGAAGAACCTTAAAGAATAATAAAGAACCCTAAAGGATAATAAAGAACCTTAAAGAATAATGAAGAAGCTCAAAGGAAAATGAAGAATCTTAAAGAATAATAGAAAACCTTAAAAATAAAAAAGAATCTTAAAGAATAATAAAAAAAGAAACTCAAAAGAATAGTGAAGAATCTTAAAGAATAATGAAGAACCTTAAAGGGTAATGAAGAACCTTAAAGAATAATGAAGAACCTTAAAGAATAATGAAGAACCTTAAAGGATAATAAAGAACATTAAAGAATAATGAAGAACCTCAAAGGATAATGAAGAATCTTAAAGAATAATAGAAAACCTTAAAAATAAAAAAGAACCTTAAAGAATAATAAAAAACCCTAAAGAATAATGAAGAATCTTAAAGAACAATGAAGAACCTTAAAGAACAATGAAGAACCTTAAAGAATAATAAAGAACCCTAAAGGATAATAAAGAACCTTAAAGAATAATAAAGAACCCTAAAGGATAATAAAGAACCTTAAAGAATAATGAAGAACCTTAAAGGATAATAAAGAACCTTAAAGAATAATGAAGAACCTCAAAGGATAATGAAGAATCTTAAGGAATAATAGAAAACCTTAAAAATAAAAAAGAACCTTAAAGAATAATAAAAAAACCTAAAGAATAGTGAAGAATCTTAAAGAATAATGAAGAACCTTAAAGAATAATAAAGAACCCTAAAGGATAATAAAGAACCTTAAAGAATAATGAAGAACCTCAAAGGATAATGAAGAACATTAAAGGATAATGAAGAACCTTAAAGAATAATAAATAACCTTAAAGAATAGTGAAGAACCTTAAAGAATAATAAAGAACCTTAAAGGATAATGAAGAACCTTAAAGAATAATGAAGAACCTTAAAGAATAATGAAGAACCTTAAAGAATAGTGAAGAACCTTAAAGAATAATAAATAATCTTAAAGAATAGTGAAGAATCTTAAAGAATAAGAAGAACTTTAAAGAATAATGAAGAATCTTAAAGAATAATGAAGAATCGTAAAGAATAATAAAGAATCTTAAATAATAATGAAGAACCTTAAGGAATAGTGAAGAATCTTAAGGGATAATGAAGAACCTTAGAAAATAATCATAGACTCACCCAGGTTGGAAGAGACCTCCAAGATCATCCAGTCCAATCTATTACCCAGTCCTGTCCAATCAACTCGACTATGGCACTAAGTGCCCCATCCAGACTTTTCTTGAAGCCCATTCCAATGCCAATCACTTTCTCTGTGCAGAACTTCCTCCTAAGATCCAGCCTAGATCTATATAATGAATCTTAAATAATAGTGAGGAACCTTAAAGAATAATGAATAAGCTTTAATAATAATGACCAGTCTGGAGAAGAGGAGGCTCCCAGGTGACCATCTTGTGGCCTTCCAGTCTGAAAGTGGGCTACAAAAAAGCTGGGGAGGGACTTTTTAGGCTATCAGGGAGTGACAGGACTGGGGGGAATGGAGCAAAGCTGGAGGTGGGGTGAGTCAGCCTGGATGTGAGGAGGAAGTTGTTGAGCAGGAGACTGGTGAGAGGCTGGAATGGGTTGCCCAGCGAGGTGGTTGAGGCCCTATTTGTGGAGGTGTTTAAGGCCAGGCTGAATGAGGCTGTGGGCAGCCTGCTCTAAGGTAGGATGTCCCTGGCCATGGCAGGGGGGTTGGAACTGGTTGATCCTTGTAGTCTCTTCCAACCCTGACTGACTCTATGATTCTATGATCACCAAGACAAAAGGCTGAGAAAGAGAGCAGCAAAAAGTTTCCATGTGTAAAACTAAGCCTTGTACCTGCACCTGCCAACAGAGAAGGCAGCCTGAAGTTAGATCAGTTGTACCACAGTCATCTGGAGCTACCAGCCAGCAATTTCCCATCAGCATCATCTTGTTTGATGACAGTAATACAGAGTGCCAGAGCCTCAGCTAGTTGCACAACAGCAGATTAGCCGTGGTGAGTCTGGTTTTGCTGGCTAACACCAACTCCAAAGCCATGATGCCTTTTAGGCTTGCACCCCAAATCCCTGAAATAACTCATTTTTAAACGCCATCTAAAAGTGGGTGGAAAAATCCTTGGTGGCCACAACAGCTGCACCCTCAGCAAATGAAAGCAGAGAAGTTGTTTTAATCTCTCCTGTTAATCCCTCCCTCGGTTTTGCTTTCTAAGTGATGTTGTTTTAGCGGTTGTGCCAATGGAAGCCTTGCCAATATTTTCACTGGATGTCAATAGGTTTTGCCAATATTATATTAAGAAGGACATCTAAGAAATGCAAACATTTAGCAGAGCTTTATGAAAAGTGATGTCTGTCCAGCATCTCATAGCACTGGCTAAAACAAAGAAAACAAACTAAGAAGGAGGCCTCTGGAATACATTCGTATTTCCTATGACAAAGAGACTCCCTCTTTGTCCTGTGGCACAATGGATGTGGGTTGCCATTGTTTGCTCTCAGTTACCCAAATATACTCACATAACCTCCCACTGTCTTTGTCACAAAGCTCCAGCAGTCTAGATCCTACAAGACCACAACAAAGATACATTAGCCTATAGAAAAGCAGAAGTAAAGGAAGAAAGAAAAGGATGATGATATTGAGCTCACAGATATGCCATTGGAGTGGGCTGCCCAGGGAGGTGGTGGAGGCACCATCCCTGGAGGTGTTCAGGAAAAGACTGGATGAGGCACTTAGTGCCATGGTCTGGTTGACTAGATAGGGCTGGGGTGCTTCAAACTAGCACACTGGGGGATAGATTGGACTGGATGATCTTGGAGGTCTCTTCCAACCTGGTTGATTCTATGATTCTATGATCAACCAGGTTGGAAGAGACCTCCAAGATCATCCAGGCCAACCTAGCAGCCAGCCCTGTCCAATCATCTAGACTGTGGCACTAAGTGCCTCATCCAGTCTTCTCTTGAACACCTCCAGGGATGGTGATTCCACCTCCTCCCTGGGCAGCCCATTCCAATGCCAATCACTCTCTCTGTGAAGAACTTCCTCCTAACATCCAGCACTTCTCCTGCTGCAGCCCAGGACAAGGTTGCTGTCTGGGCTGTGCATGCACATTGCCGGCTCATGTTCAGCTTTTCATCAACCTCATCCTTCTCTCATCCATTCTCAAAATGGATTTTGCAAGCTGTATTTTGCAGCTGCCAGGCTGTGCTGAGCATGGGAACGTTGGGCACAGAGTGAGCCTTCTATTGAGATCTCAGTCAGTTGCTGTAGAATGCAAAGTTCCGTTGGCACTGAGAACTGCAAGCACAGCACCCTGCAATCGCTGGTGAGTACTCTCATTATTTAAAGTGCATTTAACATACCATTAGCTGCTAATACCTTCGAAACCGCTGGATTTACAGCATCTTAAGCCACAGGAGCAGCCAGGATAGGCATTCTCAGATTGCCCTCTACTGCATACAGCTTAGAAAGACAAGGCATGGCTTAGCTGGGTTTGTCTTGGGTTAAAGCACTCTCTCCCTCTCTCTTTTTCTCCACAGGCAGGAGGGAAGGTAATACCAAAAAAAAACGAACATCAAAACGCTGGGTTGAAACAAAGAGTCGAGATAAAGAGTGTCACTGGAAATAATCCAAGGCACTGTCACCTCAGCTTAGCCACTGAGAGATGCAGAAGCAGCAGCAGAAGGCAGCGACCTCCTCCCATGCCCTGACCCACAGAATCACAGCACCATCCAGGTTGGCAGAGCCTCTCAGGATCACCAAGGCCAACCTAGAACCCTACTCTACAAGATTCACCTGAAACCATAGCCCTAAGCACCACATCCAAACCACCTTGAAACACATCCAGGCTGGGTGACTCCACCACCTCCCTGGGCAGCTCATTCCACAGCCCACTCAGCATGCCAAATGCAGAAACTGGAAGAGGCAACTGGAGGAGGGAGCCTCTCCTACTATAATCTGAACTTCAAGCCCCATGAGAGCCTCTCCTACTACAATCTGAACTTCAATATATATAACTTCCATGATACTTTGCTCCAGGCATCAGCACTTTCATTTTGAAGCTGGCATGAGCACAGAATCACAGAGCCTTAGAGGTTGGGAGAGATGGCAGCACAGTATTGAACACCAGCAACAGATTCAACTCAACCTGTAACTGGGTTTGAAAAGAGCACTTTGGGGAGAGGGTAATTCTGGAAAAAATAGGTCAATAAAGGCTTGCATGAGGGATTTGTGTCTTTATAGACAATCCTTTCATTTCAAAAGTGACGTCAGAGCAGCAGAAGCTCTCTGAAGAGGCATTCATGAAGAAGCAAACGTAGAGAGTTCAGAAACATAGCTCAGTTTCTGTGATGCTGCCAAACTCTCACTTGTCCTGGACAACCACCAGCTACAGGGACAAACACTGCAGCTGTAACACAAGCCACAGAATCAGAGTGTCAGGGGCTGGAAGGGACCTCGAAAGATCATCCAGTCCAACTCCCCTTCTTCATTTTGGCTCCTAAACAGACAAAAAAGTCTCTTCACAGCCCTTATAAAGCCCATACAAGTTCTACAAAGCAATAGTTCCTCAAAACTCAAGAGCTCTTGGCTATCCCTCAGAGGCTCTAAACTCTCCAGTGCCTTGCATGAGGATGCATGTTCACTCTGGCTTTCATTTACCACAACTTGCCTTCTTTGTCTGTGAGCTGAGACTGTGGGCAGAACAGAAAATCCTTGACTTTAATTACTAGCAAGCCTCCTGGCACATTTCTTTCACAAGCCAAAGAGTACTCTTCCTAACAACACAGGATAGTACAGGGTGTAGGAGAAAGAACATTTATCTATATGGAGGTACATTCTCCTATGACACATACCCTAACAACCCATTTGAACAAACAAGGATTCTAACCCTTAGGTTCTTAGATCCTTTCCTGGGTGTAGCTTGCAGTCATCCAGATGACTTACCCATACACAAAGGAGCAGAACACAGAAACATAGAATCAACCAGGTTGGAAGAGACCTCCAAGAGCATCCAATCCAACCTATAGAATCATATAATCAGTGAGGCTGGAAGAGACCTCCAAGCTCAGCCAGTCCAAACTAGCACCCAGCCCTAGACAATCAACCAGACCATGGCACTAAGTGCCTCAGCCAGGCTTTGCTTCAACACCTCCAGGGACAGTGACTCCACCACCTCCCTGGGCAGCCCATTCCAATGCCAATCACTCTCTCTGACAACAACTCCCTCCTAACATCCAGCCTAGACCTCTCCTGGCACAACTTGAGGCTGTGTCCCCTTGTTTTTTTTGCTGGTTGCCTGGCAGAAGGGCCCAACCCCACTTGGCTACAGCCTCCCTTTAGTTAGTTGTAGACAGCAACGGGGTCACCCTTGAGCATCCTCTTCTCCAGGCTGAACAACCCCAGCTTCTCCAGCCTCTCCTCACAGGTCTCATGATTTACACTTTGAACTGTATCTGTGGGTTTATTTCTCTCTCCTTTACTTTGGAAATCAGGAAGAAACTGGTCTAATGCTCTGAGAATGCTATCCCAACACATGACTAGTTACACCATGCAAACATTAGCAAGATCCTGCTGCAGTGCTCACCACCACCAACAGAATTACTCCTGCTTACTGCTAGAATTGGATTAAGGCCTCCCCCTCCAGAAAAGGGGCCAAAAGAGATACAAACTAACTAAATATACAGGTGGAATTCAATAAATATGCATTGGGAATAAAGAAAACAGTGCTGCTATGTGATGGTCAGGGGGTTAGGAAGCAAAGTGGATTAGTCAAAGAAACAGCAGAGGGGGGTGAGGGTAGAGATGCAGCTCAGCCAGCTCCCCAGCAGAAGAAGTGGTTATCTATGTTTTTATTTCTTGTTCTTATACATCTCAGCAAGCCTATAAGTGAAGTAGACATCACCACAGTTTCCCTTTCACAGCCTGTAATCTAGTTCTTCTCACCAAAACACTCTAGCTAGCTTCAAACTAGCACACGCTACTAGAAGCATGTGGCTAGCTAGGAGGCTTGTCAAAGGCACAGGGGCTGAAATTCCTCAACAAAACCCTAGTGGAGAGCCAAAGAATGTGGATTTATTTCACTGATGATGACAAGTTCAAGGCAGCTATGCTCTTTGCCCGAGGAGCACAGACACTGTTCTTACAGGAGGACAGAACAATCCAGAGCACAAAGTTATTGCAGGCAGGACAATGACTGCAGTAGTGAAATGATGTGCAGTGGGTCAGAGGCATACAAAAGCTGTTTCTTTCAGAGGCTTACTTGAAAGCTTTTTGTCTGTTTTAGAGCTGATAATGAAATTGTCTATCTTGAGAAACAGCTGAGAATCCCCAAGTATGGTATTGCTGTGTATTTTATCAGCTCCTTTGCTGTCACAGGGGGGGAATGCTACTGATAGATGCAAGAAGTTCCCCTGGCACAGGTTTATTTTCAACATAGCACTCAGCAGCATCTCCTTCATTGCATGTAGACAGTAGGAACCTCTCTGTCTTTGCAAACTGTTTGGTTCAGTTGGGAACTGAAGTGTTTCCAATCAGAAGCACAGGAAATTGCTTGCATCCAAGATAAAATTAGGCACTGAATGTCCATTTGCAGACTGCTGGATGGCTTCAGCATTCCCTCTGGCCTTCCAAAGCAGGGCCTGCTATGGGATATTTGGACAGAGAGGCAGGAAAAAAAATGGTGTTATCCATAGAGTAGAAAAGACTTTTACTTGTCAGCAAGAGCTTTGTCTTTCATTTTTAGACAAACATGTAGCTGTAGCTATGAGGAATTATAGTGATTAAAGAATTCTGCCAACCAAAAATACCAATGAGTAAACTCATTTAGAGAAGACCTAATTCATGCAGGCAACTTCTGTTGGTTTAATGAAGTGGGATCTTGAAAGAAAACTTTAGCACTACATATATATATATCTTTTTTTAATGCTTTCTTTGCCTTTAGGTTCAGGTCACTCTTAACCCTAAATTAAACAGATTTTTTTTTCCATGGAGGGAGGCTTTAATGTTACAAACCTCTGAGAAAATCCCAAATGGACAATATCTCATGCAGAACACCCACAGAGGAACTTCCATTTCAACCTTTTCCACTCTGTCTCTCAGCAACATCTATGCACAGCTATTGAGGAAAGATTTTGATATCAAAACTTCACCTGACTATGGTTACAGCTCTCCAGGTTCAAAAGACAGTCTAAACACGAGCAGGAATATTCAGCAAGTACCTTTCATTTGGAATATTTGAATATTAGGCTACAGCTTGGAGAATATTCTAGACCACAGCTAACCAGACAAGGGGTGGATTAACAATGAAAGACTTGTAATGGTTTATGAAGTCTTCTATCATGCCAGTTCTACAACAATACAGGGTTGGTGATGCAACCACTCTCTTGGGAAGCTCATTGCAGGTCAGGCATTGGAATGAGCTGCTCAGGGAGGTGGTGGAGTCACTGTACCTGGAGGTGTTGAAGCAAAGCCTGGATGAGGCACTTAGTGCCATGGTCTGGTTGATTGGCTAGGGCTGGGTGCTAGGTTGGAGTGGATGACCTTGGAGGTCTCTTCCAACCTGACTGATTCTATGATTCTGTGATTCTAATCCACTGAATCTTCTGGGAATTTTCCAGGAATGATCCCTGGCTAATGCAGGGACAGGTGATGGTTTCCAGGGCAATTCTTTGGGTGATGCAGGTTTATTATACTCAGTTAGAGAGTCCTCAAGTAATTGCATTGCTTCATTTAGTGTAAGCTTAGAGTAAAGCAGATTTAAGAGCCTCACTTCCCATGAAGTCATTAGATTCCTGTCACCAGGCTTTGCAGCAGAAAACAAACATGGCTTTTGCCCACAGTTGTTGTTTTCCTTTCTGATCTGCATCATGCCAATGTATATTTTGTGAATTGTGAGCCCTAAGAGAGTTTGGTTTTGGTTGTGGCTTTTTCTTCCAGTGTGTTCTCACACAAGAGAGGAGTTAAGCTGTCACATTACAAGAGCAGGATAAAAAAATCCCACATGATTTACCAAAACAAAACAAAAAACCCCTCCACCACAATAAACCAGCATGCCTGTAAATCACAGCTCCTAGAAAATGTTATTCTGTACTTCAAAGGCTGTTGAAACACCAGAGGAACTTCATAAAATAAGTGAAGGTTTTGCTTTTTTGGCAAATTGTTGTGGGGACACACACACATCTGTTGGAACATCTTCTAATAATAATATTTTGGGTTGCTCCAGTAATTTCCCCAAAGATTTGAACATGCTTTACAAACAGCTTCTTGAGAGGTTAACTGTAGTCCTGCTGGTGTTTCTATAGAATCATAGAATCCACCAGGTTGGAAGAGACCCCCAAGATCATCCAGCCCAACTTAACACCCAGCCCTAGACAATCAACCAAACCATGGCACTAAGTGCCTCAGCCAGGCTTTGCTTGAACACCTCCGGGGACAACAACTCCACCACCTCCCTGGGCAGCCCATTCCAATGCCAATCACTCTCTCTGACAACAACTTCCTCCTAACATCCAGCCTAGACCTCCCCTGGCACAATTTGAGACTGTGTCCCCTTGTTCTCTTGCTGTTTGCCTGGCAGAAGGTGAATCTGGTTTAAAGTGAATCTTGTAGAGTAGGGTACTGGGTTGGCCTTGGTGATCCTGAGGGGTTTTGTCAACCTGGATGTTGCTGTGATTCTGTGACATATATTCACAGAGGCCTAGTGGACACCCCATTGGATGTGTGATGATAGCTCATTTTGTGTACACACCAAATTGTTCCTCAGTGGACTTCTAGGATGAACTAACTAGGGCTTCTGTGGTTTGGCTCTGAGGAAAAGATCACTTCAGCAATTCACCCCACCAGGCAACATGAAAGATACAGCACACCCACCACTGTTGTGGAGGCAGGGAATTAATGTGGCCAAGTCAGGAAACATACAAAAATAGAATTATTTTGTTTTCCTGAAACCCTGCCCCCAAAACTGTATACAAAAATTAATTTAGTTTAGTTAGCAGACTCAGTTCAATTGGGAATATCTTACAAAGGATACTATAGATAAATTTGGCTATTTAGGAAGTCAGGAGATGGAAAAGGCTAAGCTATAAACACAGTTTTACCCCACTATCAATCAGGCTGAGCAGAAGATTAAGAGAAAAGCTTACTCGTGGATGTGAGATAGGCACTCAGCAAAGATTCCTGCTGAATTCTGAGGAGCAGCCTTCTGATGTTACAGGCAACATCCAATAAAAGAGATCCATGCCACAGAAGTCTGAGATGAATCACATTGCTGCCAAACTCAGAAGTGTCTCAAGCACTTCTTCCTGAGTGGCATGGTCACGGGACAATGCTGCTCTCACAACAGGAGGGAACAACCAAACACTCTCAAACACTCCCTGTCTGGGAGGCAGACAGCAATTAGCTACCTGATAGGGTCTGAGAGAGGGTAGTCCAGGTGCTGCTGGCTTGCTCTCTCAAAAGGACCCGAGGCTTGCAAAGTCTGCCGGTTTGCTCAAAGGGTGCAAAAGAGCAGGGAAGGTAGGAGCCATGCAAAGCAGGGACAGTCCAGTCGTGGCAGGAGCCTATCCTTCACAGTGGCAGGGGACCCTCCAGATGAGAACTATGAAGTCGGGGAGCATCCCAAGGTGGGGAGAAACCCTTATTTATCCCTTTCTCTAGCCAAAGGTGTGGAAACACAGCCAGTCACCAGCCTGATTTCAACATGAGCATCTGCATGCATCACCTGACGTGCAGGAAGGACCCTTTGCTCCCCCCTTCAAGCCCACAGGGATGAGGGGAAACAGGTTTTTCATGCCTTTCCTCTCCCATTCAAACCAGGGAGTGAGAGGAATTTGGGGTATCCAGGACAACCACAAGTAGAGAACTTTCCCCATGACAGCCTAAAACGCATTCTATATTTTATTCTTTCCCTTTTGGGTGTCAGCTACCCTCTAAAATGCACTTTCCTGACATTTCTCTGTGCATTTCAAACAAGTCAAGTATATTTGTACATTCCAGTTTGATCTGTCCATTTGGGATCTCTTACATCAGTCATTTTCTTTACTAAACCATGGGGAGAAATGATATCATTTTTCCATACAAATTTGCACTAAAAAGAATGCTCATGTTTGCTTCATGAAGGAAGTGAAAAAAAAAGAGTCTAGGGATATTGGAGTTAACTGCATGGGATGGTTACTTGTGATTTAACAACTCCTGCTATTCACAGCTGTCAGCGTTGCGTGCAAGTGTTATATTCCCTGTTGTCTCCCAACTCTGTGCTTCTTAAAACTAATACTGCTCAAAGAATTATGTAAAACATGCAGCTGGTAATCAGCAATCTATGATTAAAGCAGTTATGTGCTGGATATTCTTAATCCCTTTAGTTTTTCATTTGCATAACAATCTGTCTTTGTATTTTCCCTCAGGAGTTTAAAGCTCTAATCTAAGAAAAGAGAGAGTTTTGTTTCCTCACTAAAAAAAAAAAGTTTCCATTCATTTTAATAGCAAACCTCAGCCTGGAACTATTTGTCCAACTATCAGCTGGTGCACAGGGAGCAAAGAAGCTGCCCAAACAACTCTCAAGCAACTGCTGCTTCAAAATGTGGTCTGGATTAGAAGAATTAATGTAATTCCCCACTCTTGAACATCAGCACCATGTGCTACCACTCTATCTCTAAAGACTCAGGAGGTAAGTTGAAGATGCAGGGATTTACATGTGAAGGAGAGACCAGGCCATAACAGACACTGGTGCATTTTTTTCCTCACTGTCCCAATTTCTCTTGTTAGAATATTCCAGTAAGCCTTAAACCACTCCAATTCTGTTGTCCTATCTGAAATTCTGACAACAAATTGGAATTGTAGGATAACAAGCTTTGGACCAATATACTTGTTCCTCAGTGTTCTATGTCATGGTAGGCCTGATGGGCCAGAAATAGGCTTATACATGTACTGGCTTGCCCAGGCACGTTTTTCTCCTGTGGTGAACAAGGTACACATGATTTGCTGTTCCCAAATTAGGGAAAAGTGAGCCTGTGGCTTTGCCTAATGTGGTAAGGTTTGGCTAACTGCCATCCTGATTGGCTGTTCTGTGTCCAAAGGGCAGTGAATCTCAGCCCACATTGATACAAGGAGACAGGCAGGTGAACAACCTGCTTTTGCTTCCCTGCTTTGCTGCCCTGCTCTGTGCCTGCTCTCTCTGCTGTGCCCAGCCCTGCTGCTATTGCACACTGCCTTATTGCTGCCTGCTAAACTCCACTGCCGCCAGTTACCAGGAGCAGACCCTGGATGCCTGCAGGCGATCAGCCTGTGTGGCCAGCCTGACACTGTGCTGAGACTGCACCACATCTGCCTCTGCACCTGGAGGTCCTGCCTAGAATCCCTGCACATATGCACAGATCATCCAGAAGAGCCAGGAGACAAGGGCAGAGATTGGCTGCGTCCTGTACCCAGGAGCCAGGAAGATTCAAGCCTCAATGTCCAACAAGACAGAGTCCCCTGAGAGCATTTGGGCACTGTCTGGACTGTGGCTAAGCCCCATGAGAGTAATAATAACAATCTGTGAGCAAATGCTCAATGCCTTTTTGTAATCCTCTGCTGCCTGCTGCCATAGAGCAGAAAGAGCTCCTTTAGCCCATCTGCTGGGCAAGTGACATACTGACCGCAAGCGGCATCTGACCATGGAACCTTCTCTTCCAGTGCAATTAATGTTTGTGTATTTTGCTGGTTATTGCTAGATCCAGATATCATCCATAGAATGTTTCCATGGCCGTGTAAGAACCAGAATATTATCAAAATAGCAGTCAGGGGTGGCCAGAACTTCGAATAGCAACATTAATGAACAGTATTAATTTGGGAAATCTCATCTCACATCAGTTAATTTCCCCTCTGAAACACCTCCAGAGATCATTGAGTCCTGAGTCCAACCACCCTGCCAAGGCAGGATCACCCAGGGCATTTTGCACAGGAATGCACCCAGGTGGGTTTGGAAAGTCCCCAGAGAAGGAGACTCCACAACCTCTCTGGGCAGCCAGTTCCAGTGCTCCATCACCCTCACAAAAAACAGATCTTTCCTCATCCTGAGGCAGAGCTTCCTGTGTTCCAGTTTGTATCCATTGCTGCTCATCTGCCAACGTTTGCAGAGTCAGAAAAGACAGACTGAAAAATGTGGCCTTTTCCATTTGGGGTATGAAGTCATTCACAAAACTCAGGAAAGAATCCCCTTGTAGCAAAGTAATTGCCTTTTTAATAGATATCTTCTTCTAAAATTAATGAGAAGAAATAGGAGGAAGAATTATCTAACTGTTCCTTTAACCACTGGGCAAAACCCATCAAATGCTTTTCATTTAGCAGATGACATTTCCAGTTTTTTTTCCACTGGTAACCAAATTACCTATAAAAAAAACCCAGAAAGATTTCCTATGAGTAACATCATTAAAGTGGATGTCTGTGAGAGGTTCTGCTGACTTTCATAAATGAGCAAAAGAAACCCCAAAACCAAACCAGAAAGGGAAAGAAATAAAGCAAATTAACAGAGCTGAACAAAATCCCAAACCAGGAGAGCTGGACTCCAGCAGCTCAGCAAGAGATGTGAGCTCTGAAAGGCAACACATCAACAAGGCTTCAGCAACAAGCCTCATGCAGAGCAGTCTGCTGCAGAGTGCACTGCTGGACATGGATCTTACCTCATTTGTGCCAGAACCATGCTAAGTCATCAACATTTTGAGGGTGGGACTTAAGAAACGTCACTTCACTCCTTTGTTCATTTGGTCTTTGTTGTAACATCACTGATCCCCCAGTTGTATATTGCTGCACTTTGGCCACAACAACCCCATGCAGAGATACAGCCTGGGGTCGGAGTGGCTGAGAGCAGCCAGACAGAGAGGGATCTGGGGGTGCTGATTGATACCCACCTGAACATGAGCCAGCAGTGTGCCCAGGTGGCCAAGAGAGCCAGTGGCATCCTGGCCTGCATCAGGAATGGTGTGGTCAGCAGGAGCAGGGAGGTCATTCTGCCCCTGTACTCTGCACTGGTTAGACCACACCTTGAGTCCTGTGTTCAGTTCTGGGCCCCCCAGTTTAGGAGGGACATTGAGATGCTTGAGCGTGTCCAGAGAAGGGCGACGAGGCTGGGGAGAGGCCTTGAGCACAGCCCTACGAGGAGAGGCTGAGGGAGCTGGGATTGGTTAGCCTGGAGAAGAGGAGGCTCAGGGGTGACCTCATTGCTGTCTACAACTACCTGAGGGGTGGTTGTAGCCAGGAGGAGGTTGCTCTCTTCTCTCAGGTGGCCAGCACCAGAACAAGAGGACACAGCCTCAAGCTACGCCAGGGGAAATTTAGGCTGGAGGTAAGGAGAAAGTTCTTCCCTGAGAGAGTCATTGGACACTGGAATGGGCTGCCCGGGGAGGTGGTGGAGTCGCCGTCCCTGGGGCACTTCAAGGCAGGACTGGACGTGGCACTTGGTGCCATGGTCTGGCCTTGAGCTCTGTGGTAAAGGGTTGGACTTGATGATCTGTGAGGTCTCTTCCAACCCTGATGATACTGTGATACTGTGATACTGTGTTTGTGTAGGAATTGGTTCTTACCTCAGAGGTCTCTTCCAACCTGCTTGGTTCTTTGATCTAAGAAGTGCTCCAAGGTGAGCAGCACTGCACACAATGAAAGGCTGCTGAAGAGCACACTTTGTGTTCTGTTAAACACCAAAATTGGAGGCAGGAATTAATTCTTACCTTGGAGGTCTCTTCCAACCTGCTTGGTTCTATGATCTAAGAAGTGCTCCAAGGTGAGCAGCACTTTACACAATGAAAGGCTGCTGAAGAGCACACTTTGTGTTCTTTCAAACACCAAAATTGGAGTCAGCTGTCAGTTGAATTAAAATTGAGAGGATGACTATCACTTTAATGTTATAATTGGAGCCAGACTGCTTTCTAAGGAGAGAAAGAGGCAGCAAGTAGTGCCTTGAGGAGTATGCAGAAGATTTATTGCCAATGAACAAATCAAACTCATTTAATGCAGCCACAGCTAAAATGCAGTGTGTGTTGTTTTATTTTGCATGCAGCTAACTCTGGCAGACACAAATTATCCCACACCCAACCAGCACATGTATTTAATTATCACTTTGTCCCTAAAGCTGATATAATACCCAGTAATATGACACAAGCTAAACCAATTTAAATACACTCAATTAATACTGGGAGTTAGATATGGGGTTTTTTTTGTCTTCAACTTGTGTTTTAAATACAATTGTTACTAATTATGTTGAGATTTTCTTGCTTGTCTTCATTTTCTCTGAAGAAAAGCTCCACCATGATTCAATGATTCTACACAGGAATGTTTTCTGACACCAGATGCTGCACTCACCAAACAAGAACACAGTAGAATGCAAAGCTCATTGAAGTCAAAGAAAACAAAATTAGGCAGAACAAATGCAGCTTGTTTCAGTTGCCTTTGGCTAGGATGTTGCTTCCTCCACATGGAGCTACATCATCGAGGAAACATTTGCAAGTAAAATCTGGTAACAGTAGTGGAGTACACACTGCATGCTAGCAATGAGCTAATCTTTTCATAACACCTATCTTCAAGCTGTCAGCAAGGCCATGCTTGCATCAGTGTCTTCCTTATTTAGCATCCTAAAGGCTCCAGACAGTTAAGCTCAAGAGTTTTCATGCTTACCAACTGCAATGACCTCAAACAGTCCCACTCCCACCATGCAACTTTCCTTTCTCCTGCTAACTTCCAGCAGAGGATTACTCTGCACTTACCAGGTGTGACTTTCTCACAGTGACAGTAGAAGAGCATGAAGATGATGCAGACCTCATCAGTGGTTATCAATAAGTAAAGGTGAGTGGCAGGAGGCTGGAGCCAGGCTCTGCTGGGTGATGCCCAGTGACAGGACAAGGGGCAATGGGTGGAATCATAGAATCAGCCAGGTTGGAAGAGACCTCCAAGATCATCCAGTCCAACCTAGCACCCAGCCCTAACCAATCAACCAGACCATGGCACTAAGTGCCTCATCCAGTCTTTTCTTGAAGACCCCCAGGGACGGTGCCTCCACCACCTCCCTGGGCAGTCCATTCCAATGCCAATCACTCTCTCTGTGAAGAACTTCTTCCTAATATCCAGCCTCAGGAAGCTGAGGCATAGGAAGATTCATGAGGAGGATTTTTTTCCCTGTGGGGATGACAGAACACTGGAACAGGCTGCTCAAGGGGGTTGTGGAATCTCCTTCTCTGGAGATATTCAAAACCTGTCTGGATGTGTTCTTGTGTGATCTGGTATAGGTGATCCTGCTCTGGCAGGGGGATTGGACTGGATGAGCTTTGGAGGTCACTTCCAGTCCCTAAAATTCCATGATTCTGTGAAGAAGTCTGGTGAAGGAAGACAGCAGGGCTGCTGCCCTTGCCCTCCTGTACCTGGAGATGATTGCATAGGGCTGGGTGCTAGGTTGGACTGGATGATCTTGGAGATCTCTTCCAACCTGGTTGATTCTATGATTCTATGACCTCCCAGTACTGGCTAAGGAGGATGCAGTGCAGTGCTCCTGAGGCACTGGTGTGCAGTGTTCCCTGAAGGTGGTCTCTTCAGGGCTTCTATGATATTTCAGAGAATCATCTGTGCAAAAGAGACAAGCAAACAATGCTCAGAGGTCTACAGATCTCCTGACAATTGTATGGGTTTAAACTGGTAGAGGGGAGATTCAAACTAGATGTTAGGAAAGGGTACTTTACACTGAGGGTGGTGAGACTGGCACAAGTTGCCCTGGGAGGCTCTGGATGCTCCCTCCCTGGAGGAGTCCAAGGCCAGGTTGGATGAGGCCTTGAGCAACCTGTTCTAGTAGGAGGTGTCCCTGCCTATGGCAGGGGGTTGGAACTGGCTGAGCTTTGAGGTCACTTCCAACCTCCCTGTGCAACCTGTGCCAGTGTCCCACCACCCTCAATGGAAAGAACTTCCTAACATCCAGTTTAAATCTCCCCTCTGCCAGTTTAAACCCATTACTCCTCATCCTTTCATTACAAGACCTTGTCAATAGTTCCTCCCTGCCCTCCTGTAGCCCCCTTCAGATCCTGCAAGGCCACTCCAAGGTCTCCTCCAAGCCTTCTCTTCTCCAGCCTACAGAGCCCCAACTCTCTCAGCCTGTGCTCAGAGCAGAGCTGCTGCAGCCCTCTCAGCATCTTGGTGGCCTCCTCTGGACTGGCTCCAACACTTCCATGTCCTGCTTGTGCTGGGGGCTCCAGAACTGCACCCAGGACTGCAGGTAGGGTCTGAGGAGAGCAGAGCCAAGGGGCAGAATCCCCTCCCTTGCCCTGTGCCCACACTGCTCTTGCTGCAGCCCAGCACAGGGTTGTGTCTGGGCTGCACTCACACTGCAGGCTCCTGTGGAGCTTTGCATCAGCCCAGACCCCCCAGGCCCTTTTCCTCAGGGCTGCTCTCAGCCATTCCCCACCCAGCCTGGAGCTGTGCTTGGGATTATGCCCACCCAGGTGCAGGACCTTACACTTGGCCTTGCTGAATGCCCTGAGGTTGGCCTCTTTGGCTCTTCCACAAAACAGCAGCAAATTTCCACAGCTCTGGAAAAACCTCTTGTTTTTTTCTGACTTTGTTAATGATCTCCTTGGCCAGATGCTTTCAGACTCCTGATCACCCTGGGTTCTGGCTTCTGATTATTTCTGTCTCTGGCATGGGATGGGAGGAATGGCATTCCCTCCTCAGGTTTATGTAACACTTTGAAAGGTAAGATATGAAAGAAGCATCCTCAAACAAAGGCTTTTCATTGTCTGAAGCCAGGCTTCCTTTATTTTTCCTGTTGACTTCCTGACATTATCCTTGACATTGAAAAAGAGAGAGGAAAGAAAGGGATTTTTTAGCACTTCCCTCTGGTTCTTTTCTATTTCCTTAAGTAGCTTTATACATGGCTGCCAAAGAAGGCAACAAACCTTCATCTTTTCCTGTCAGCTACTGATGCATCACTGCAATTCACAATATGCAAGATGTAGATCATCCAAATCCCCCTGCTCTGGCCTAAGCTTCAGGGATAAGTTTATTTAGTATATATAATACATGCCCCCTCTGAACTTACTCTGAGTTACTAGGGTGAACAAAGCACAGCTTTTGGCAAAAGCCAAGGGGGCAGACAGTGAGGACATGGCATCGACTTCAGTTTTCTGTAGACAACTCTGTGCCAGACTGCCAAAGATGAACTCTGCACTTTAAAGAGAAAGGAAATCTTTTTAACCTCTGTGCTGTAGTTTTGGCTGTTGGAAGGGAATTGAGGTTGAAGTAAACGAGGATGTTAAATTCTATAAAAGGTCCAGGGAGGTTTTCCCCTCACTCAGCTCTGCCCTAGTGAGACCACACCTGGAATACTGTGCCCAGTTTTGGGCTTCCCAGTTGTAGAGAGACAGAGATCTACTGGAGGGAGTCCAAAGAAGAGCTGTGAGGATGACTGAGGGACTTGAACATTTCTCCTGTGAAGAAAGACTGAGAGGACTGGCACTGTTTAGTCTGGAGAAGAGAAGGCTGAGATGGGATCTTAGGAATATCTGAGATGAGAAATCAGTTTCTGAAAGATGTTTTTCTTCTTCATCTGATGTGAAGTATTTTACATTTCATAAAGAATGACTTAGCTTCATCTGTTGCCTTAAGCTGCTGCAAATCCCTGCAGAAATCATGGAATCCTTGAAGAGTAGAATCCTTAAAGTTGGGAAAGACCTCTAAGATCAAGCCCAACTGCCAACCAACACCACCATGCCCAACTAAACCATGCCCTTAAGTGCCAAGTCTAAGTGGTTTCTTTAACACCTCCAAGGATGCTGTGTAATTTGCAGCACTGCTTCCTTCCTTTACCGCTAAGAAGGAGATATGTGAAGAGTTTAAGAGCCACAGCCTAGTCGCGTCACTTTTACACAGCAAACATTGGCATCGGCGGGGAGGAAAAGGAAGTTTGTGAGCGCCTCTTCAGCAGCGGGCGGCAGGACAGAGCTGCGTGCGGCGGCAGCGGCAGCAGGAGCCGCAGCGGCAGAGGCAGCAGGAGCCGCAGCGGCAGCGGCCGCGGCAGCAGGAGCCGCAGCGGCAGCAGGAGCCGCAGCGGCAGCGGCCGCGGCAGCAGGAGCCGCAGCGGCAGCAGGAGCTGCGCGGGGCCGCGGGGCGGCGCTGTCGCTCCGCTCGGGGCGCGCCGCGGGCAGCGAGAGCGCTTCCGAGGTTCGCGGCTGGTTTGCTCGCACGCCGCAGGGCCAGCGCCCATCAGAGGCAGATCTTCTTCTCGGCTCTGCCTGTTTCTTAGAGCTACCCCTAGGAAACGAAAGGAGAACGTGAGCTGTGCGGTGCCTGTGCAAGAGCGCTGGTGCCTGGCCCCCATCAAGGCGGAGCTGCCAGGAAAGTGACTTCCTACAGGAGGTCTCCAGCTCTAATTCTGCCTGTGGGTATTACAGTGAGCACACACACGTTTAACTGCTCGGATTTGCTTCGGACATCAACATGAAGGGTCAAGCTGTTTGCTTTTTTCCTTTCCTTTCCTTTCCTTTCCTTTCCTTTCCTTTCCTTTCCTTTCCTTTCCTTTCCTTTCCTTTCCTTTCCTTTCCTTTCCTTTCCTTTCCTTTCCTTTCCTTTCCTTTCCTTTCCTTTCCTTTCCTTTCCTTTCCTTTCCTTTCCTTTCCTTTCCTTTCCTTTCCTTTCCTTTCCTTTCCTTTCCTTTCCTTTCCTTTCCTTTCCTTTCCTTTCCTCTTTCCTTTCCTCTTTCCTTTCCTTTTCTCTTTCCTTTCCTTTCCTCTTTCCTTTCCTTTCCCCTTTCCTTTCCTTTCCTTTCCTTTCCTTTCCTTTCCTTTCCTTTCCTTTCCTTTCCTTTCCTTTCCTTTCCTTTCCTTTCCTTTCCTTTCCTTTCCTTTCCTTTCCTCTTTCCTTTCCTTTCCTTAATGCTTTTTCTCTAATCCACAGGGCAAAATAAATTGGGGGGGGGAGAGGTGTGTGTGAAGAAAAAAACACCCACTTGAATATACATTTTGGCTTCTTGGGCAGTGTCTTAGATAAAATTTCTTAGGCAAGGCTTTGTGAATATATTTCTAATTCCTTGTTTCAATAAATGTGGGGGGGGGGGGGGGGGGGGGGAAGAAAAATGCTCTTTCAGACAATAAGCCAAAATCTGCTAAGATTTCAGCTGAGAAGTTTTGCAGTGCCTTTTTCAGGCTCTGCAGGTCATTTTCAGGTCCAGCAGGTCATTTTTTCATACGAGGAGAGCAGAAACCATCCTTTGTTTTGTGCATAAGCTGAATCTGAATTAGCAAAACATCTAAAGTCTAACCCATCTGTGGCTGCTGTCTTTGCAGCAGAAGGCCAAAAAAAAAAGTGCTCTGGACCCGTTATTGCTTGCATATGAAAAGCCTTTTCTCCTTGGAATTTAGGGCAGAATGAAGTACTTTAAATTCTTTATTAATAGCTAGATTTTCATTGAAAAAAAATATCAAACAATCTTGCTGCCTCCAGAGGATGCCTTTTACCCACAAATCTTTCTTTGATTACCTTCAAAGGAAGCAGTGGTCAATTTTGATCAACCATCTTGTTTTCAAAACGTGTTTATTTTGGTTGCTGCTCCTTTGAGGAGATCTTTTGAAGGGTTGTGTGATGTGGGCTCTTTGTGAAATCCAATCTGTTAATCTTCTGCTGCTGTAAAACTGTTAAACTGTTAGCAAGGAGTCAGACATGGGCATAATGATTGTTAGATAATAACGTTCTGTTAGACCCTGCTGGAGAGTGACAGACCATTTAGAGATTACAGATGGGCCAAAGATGCTAAAGTGACTCCTCTTGACTACACCTGATGGCTGGTGGTGGCTTTCCTCCACAGTGCTGGGAGTCCTGATTCACTCCTGTGGAAGGTAGCAGGGAATCAGTGTAGCAATAGACTCCTCTTGACTACACCTGATGGCTGGTGGTGGCTTTCCTCCACAGTGCTGGGAGTCCTGATTCACTCCTGTGGAAGGTAGCAGGGAATCAGTGTAGCAATAGACTCCTCTTGACTACACCTGATGGCTGGTGGTGGCTTTCCTCCACAGTGCTGGGAGTCCTGATTCACTCCTGTGGAAGGTAGCAGCAAATCAGTGTAGTAATTGACTCCTCTTGACTACACCTAATGGCTGGTGGTGGCTTTCCTCCACAGTGCTGGGAGTCCTGATTCACTCCTGTGGAAGGTAGCAGGGAATCAGTGTAGCAATAGACTCCTCTTGACTACACCTGATGGCTGGTGGTGGCTTTCCTCCACAGTGCTGGGAGTCCTGATTCACTCCTGTGGAAGGTAGCAGCAAATCAGTGTAGTAATTGACTCCTCTTGACTACACCTAATGGCTGGTAGTGGCTTTGCTCTACAATACTGAGAGTCCTAATTCATTCCTGTGGAAGGTAGCAGGGAATCAGTGTAGCAATAGACTCTTCTTGACTACACTTGATGGCTGGTAGCAGCTTTGCTTTACAGTGTTGATAGTCCTTATTCATTCCTGTGGAAGGCAGCAGCAAATCAGTGTAGTAATTGACTCCTCTTGGCTACATCTGTTGGCTGGTAGTGGTTTTCCTCCACAGTGCTGAGAATTCTGATTCATAAGACCAAGCTTTGGGGTGTAAAGAGAATTCATCAAATCATGGGCATCCCAGGCAGGTGGTGGAGTTGCCATCCCTGGAGGTGTTCAAGCAAAGCCTGGATGAGGCACTTAGTGCCATGGTCTGGTTGACTGGATAGGGCTGGGTGCTAGGTTGGACTGGATGAACTTGGAGGTCTCTTCCAACCTGGCTGATTCTATGCTTCTATGAATCATCCAGCCCTGTCCAATCAACTAGTCCATGGCACTAAGTGCCTCATCCAGGCTTTGCTTCAACACCTCCAGGGATGGTGATTCCACCACCTCCCTGGGCAGCCCATTCCAATGCCAATCACTCTCTCTGCCAACAACTTCCTCCTAACATCCAGCCTAGACCTCCCCTGCCACAACTTGAGACTGTGTCCCCTTGTTCTGTTGCTGCTTGCCTGGCAGAAGAGCCCAACCCCACCTGGCTACAGCCTCCCTTTGGGTATCTGTAGACAGCAATCTAGAAAGAGTCTGAGTAGAGCGAATGAAACCAGAACAAAACCAGCACTGAAGTGGTTGTGGGGAATGCCTCTTGTCTGGATCCAACTGAAGCAGCTGAGGACATTTTTGCCCCAGCTATTCCTCAGTGCCCACCACACAGCAGTTGCCAGTCAGAGCTCTGAGGCAGAAGGTAGTCGTAGACAGCAATGAGCTCTGCCCTGAGCCTCCTCTGCTGCAGGCTGCACACTCCCAGCTCCCTCAGCCTCTCCTCACAGGGCTGTGCCCCAGGCCCCTCCCCAGTGTTGTTGGCCTTCTCTGGAGCCCTTCCCTTCTCCATCTGTCTGAAGAAAATAGAGGAGAATGTTATAGCAAAGTCTGTTAGAAGAAGCAAATCCTTTTCCCCATTTCTTGGAGGCAATATTTGATGTCTGTTACAGAAGAAGGTTCCAGCACAGCTCTTTGTTCCTGTACTATTTGCATTATGACCCCTTCCAATCACATGGTCCACCAAAGTCCCTGGACAGTCTGTGGTCTTCTGTGGGGCTGGAGCTGAAGGCTCTGTTCCCTTCTCAGTTTGCTTTGAAGAGCTGTCAGCCCCTCTCTGGGTGCCTTCCTCACAGGGGCTGTGGTTCTGCCGTTGGTAAGGGAAAGCACAAAAAGCCCCAGAACACGTTGGGCTGCTCTTAGTACTCATGCTAGAGAGGGTGAAACTATTTCTGCTCAGAGCTTTGGAATGCTCTTGCCCTCCTTCTCCTCTGGGGTAGCTTTTCTTTCAAGAGTTTAGTCCAGACAGGCCTGGACAAACTAAAAAGAAATGAAGTGCTGCTATTCATTTGGCAATGTTTATTGCAGGCATGGAGGGCAAACAACAGTCAGTGGAGCCCTAGAAGTGCTGCTCTGACTTCAAATTTACATAACAAGGCAAAACATCCTCTTTGGCTTCTGCACAGCTTTATGGTACACAGACATTTGCATGAAGTTTAATGCAAATCTTAGCAGGACACTTCATATTTCCTCAAAGCTCTCTAAGATTTGAGCCATCTTCGTGGCTTGATTTAAATGTTTACCTCTCGAGGGTTCAGCTTTATTTAGCATTCATTAATTTATCTTTGAGCTAATACATCTTTCCTATTGTTGTAGTTACACTCCTGGTATCTGCCACTACTATAAACATTGGTTTTTGCTGTGCATTACTTGAATATTTCCACTTGTTTTGTGCAGAGAGCTTGAATTAAAGGACAGTGTGCAGTAGAACCATAGAATCAGCCAGGTTGGAAGAGACCTCCAAGCTCAGCCAGTCCAACCTAGAACCCAGCCCTAGACAATCAACCAGACCATGGCACTAAGTGCCTCATCCAGGCTTTGCTTCAACACCTCCAGGGATGGTGACTTCACCACCTTCCTGGGCAGCCCATTCCAATGCCAATCACTCTCTCTGTGAAGAATTAGCCTCAACAGCACATAAGAGCAAATCAACCAGACCATGGCACTAAGTGCTTCATCCAGGCTTTGCTTCAACACCTACAGGGACAGCAACTCCACCACCTCCCTGAGCAGCCCATTCCAATGCCAACCACTCTCTCTGTGAAGAATTAGCCTCAACAGCACATAAGAGCAAATCAACCAGACCATGGCACTAACTGCCCTATGCAGTCTTTTCTTGAACACCTCCAGGAATGGTGATTCCATCACCTCTCTGGGCAGCCCATTCCAATGGCAAATCACTCTCTCTGTGAATAATTTCCTCCTAACATCCAGCCTAGACCTCCCCTGGCACAACTTCACAGGATGTCAGGGGTTGGAAGAGACCCAAAGAGAGTCCAGCCCCGGCACAACTTGAGACTGTGTCCTCTTCTCTTCTTCTGTTGCTGGTTGCCTGGGAGAAGAGACCAACCTCACCTGTCTACAACCTCCCTTCAAGTAGTTGTAAACAGCAATGAGGTCCCCCCTGAGCCTCCTCTCCAGGCTAAACAACTCCAGCTCCCTGATACATCTAGCCAGTGATTCATGCAGAGGTCAAGCAAGCAATTGGGAGAGTGCTAGGGAGCAATGATTGAGATGCAGCCACACATATCTTTAAGGCCCCAGGTTGTGTGCAAAATCTCACCCCCAGAGCTGAGGAAGAAAGCCAGTCATGAAAATCACCTTGCTGGGAAAACCACTCTCTCTCATGTGTTTCCCTTTGACAATTTACCTCTAACAACATCCCTCTCTCCCAACGCTTTCTAACGTAGGCTGTTAAATCAAATGCCAACTGTGCAAATGGATTTTCCTTCCAGAATACTGTGCTCACCCCAGTGGCCTGTTCTTGAGCAGAGGATTAACACTGCAATGCTCCACAGCTGTGACAAGTTACAGTAATTCCTGCCTGTTGAGCCAGCAGAACCTGCAGCGCTGCTCATCTTGAGTGGCTGCTTGCTGAGGCACTGATTTGCTAACTCTGCTGCTGCCTGTGCCTGAAGTACAGCCTGTTCAGCCAAGGCCAAGCTGAGAGGTGAAAGGTATTTCCACTGACTCTTACCTAAGAGACAGAAGGGTAACATCACAGATCCAGCCACACAGGGTCATTTGAGAACGCTCATTTCAGTGAAGTGAAGCATCTGTTTCTGTTCTAAGCCTCCATCACTGCCTGCAAAAAAACACTGCTAGCTACCACTTGACACAAAGTATGAGACAATGACATGGAACCACTACATGAGTTCCTTTCCAAAATGACTTTAATTCTTTATCTTCTTTTTTTTTCAAGCACTGCTGTTACATTTCCCACCAGAGATTGAAACTGCAGCACTCTTCCCAAATCCATCATTTCAGACAGTCGACTAAAGAGAATCATAGAATCATAGAATCAACCAGGTTGGAAGAGACCTCCAAGATCATCCAGTCCAACCTAGCACCCAGCCCTATCCAATCAACCAGACCATGGCACTAAGTGCCTCATCCAGGCTTTTCTTGAAGACCCCCAGGGACGGTGCCTCCACCACCTCCCTGGGCAGCCCATTCCAATGCCAATCACTCTCTCTGTGAAGAACTTCTTCCTAACATCCAGCCTATACCTACCCTGGCACAACTTGAGACTGTGTCCCCTTGTTCTATTGCTGGTTGCCTGGGAGAAGAGGCCACCCCCCACCTGGCTACAATGCCCCTGCAGGTAGTTGTAGACAGTAATAAGATCACCCCTGAGCCTCCTCTTCTCCAGGCTAAACACCCCCAGCTCCCTCAACCTCTCCTCATAGGATTTGTGCTCCAGTCCCCTCACCAGCTTTGTTGCCCTTCTCTGGACATGTTCCAGCACCTCAACATCTCTCTTGAATTGAGGAGCCCAGAACTGGACACAGTACTCAAGGTGTGGCCTGAGCAGTGCTGAGTACAGGGGCAGAAGAACCTCCCTTGTCCTACTGGCCACACTGCTCCTGATGCAGGCCAGGATGCCATTGGCTCTCTTGGCCACATGGGCACACTGCTGGATCATCTTCAGCTACTCTCTACCAGTACCCCCAGGTCCCTTTCCTCCTGGCTGCTCTCCAGCCACTCTGTCCCCAGCCTGTAGTGCTGCTTGGGGTTATTGTGGCCAAAGTGCAGAACCCTGCACTTGGCCTTGTTAAATCTCATCCCACGTATTTGCACACAACCTCTGATACAGTTTGAGGCAAGAAAAGAGTCAAAATAAATGTTAAGGTGCCAAAAAAGAACAAAGAAATAAATCAGCTCAGTTAATTTCCATTACTGCCTCTTTACAAAGGTAGCTTTATGGTTTGTCTTGTCTGAAGTTCTGACCTGTTCACATAATTTTAATCACTTCTCTGTCTTGAGTGTTTCTAGCAGTTGCCCCAGCCTGGTACTTCTTCTCATGCCAAGTATTTGAGGGTATGGAGACCTTTTAAATCAAGATTATGGGATCACAGGATGTCAGGAGTTGGAAGGGAGACAAAGAGATCATCAAGTCCAACCCCCCTGCCACAGCAGGACCGTACAATCTAGCTCAGGGCACAGAGGAACACATGCAGACAGGCCTTGAAAGTCTTCAGAGAAGGAGACTCCACAACCTCTCTGGGGAGCCTGTGCCAGTGCTCTGGGACCCTTACAGTAAAGAAGTTCCTCCTTGTGCTGAATCTGGAACCTCCTGTGCTGCAGCTTCCATCCATTGCTCCTTGTGCTATCACAGGCAGCAAGTGAGCAGAGCCTGTCCCCCCTGCCCCTGACTCCCAGCCCCCAGATATTTATAGACATTTATTAAAACCCCTCTCAATCTTCTCTTCTCCAGACTTAAGACAGGACTGGGAGCTATGCTCAAGTCATAGAATCAACCAGGTTGGAAAAGACCTCCAAGATCAGCCAGTCCAACCTAGCACCCAGCCCTAGCCAATCAACCAGACCATGGCACTAAGTGCCTCATCCAGGCTTTGCTTCAACACCTCCAGGGATGGTGACTCCACCACCTCCCTGGGCAGCCCATTCCAATGCCAATCACTCTCTCTGGCAGGAACTTCCTCCTAACATCCAGCCTAGACCTCCGCCAACACAACTTGAGACTGTGTCCCCTTTTTCTGCTGCTGCTTGCCTGGGAGAAGAGACCAACCCCACCTGGCTACAACCTTCCTTCAGGTAGTTGTAGACAGCTACCTAAGGAAGAGTCTGAGTGGAGCGAATGAAACCGGAACAAAAGCAGCATTAAAGCACTTAGAATCATAGAATCAGCCAGGTTGGAAGAGACCTCCAAGATCATCCAGTCCAACCTAGCACCCAGCCCTGTGCAATCAACTAGACCATGGCACTAAGTACCTCATCCAGGCTTTGCTTTAACACCTCCAGGGACAGTGACTCCACCACCTCCCTGGGCAGCCCATTCCAATGCCAATCACTCTCTCTGCCAACAACTTCCTCCTCACATCCAGCCTATTCTTTCCCCACTACAACTTGAGACTGTGTCCCCTTGTTCTGTTGCTGCTTGCCTGGCAGAAGAGACCAACCCCACCTGGCCACAGCCTCCCTTCCCATAACCAACATAACCAATAGAGCAGAGGATATTTGGACTTAGAGGATTCCCACATAGTACTTTTGCCCTTTCATTTTACATCACACCTCAAGAATTGAAGCTGACAGAGGAATGGGAAGAACTAATATACTTTTCCAGAATGCACATGCTACCTACTTTCTCTCTCTCTCTCTGAATCACATCTGCAGTTTATTCAGAGTGGCTGGCTGTGTGACTTGCATATACATGCCAAAACATCTGCAGGTCAGCTCCACATTGCAAAGCATCTGCAGCTTAGATCTCGTGAGGATTCCTTGAATTATGGTATAAGGAACACCAGGGAGCTTTAGGAAGAGTAGGCAGAACTAAATCCTCGTGCTGCACAGTTGGCATAAAGGGAAGACAAGAACAAAATGAGCACAGGGATGAAGAATGATTGCCTCATTCAGCTAATCAGCATTGCAGGGCTGCAGCTCATTTATAATAAGCCACAGAATTTGGGCCATTTTCAAGCACTGTTATTCAGCAGTTGTGCAGCATTGCCATAACTGCAGGCAAAATTCAGACTGAAAAGGTTCCTTCCATGTTTGCTCTTCCTGCTGACAAACTTCTGTCAGCTATTGCCTTGTCATGAAGGTTTAGAGTCCTGGAATGGTTTAGGTTGGAAGGGACCTCAAAGATCATCTATTTCCACCCCCCTGCCATAGGCAGGGACACCTCCTTCTAGAGCAGATCACTCAAGGCTTCATCCAACCTGGCCTTGAACACCTCCAGGGATGTTGTGGAGCACAGAATCACCCAATGTGATCTTTGATCTTTGATCACATTGGGTGATTCTGTGCTCCACAACCTCCCTGGGCAACCTGTGCCAGTGTCTCACCACCCTCACTGCAAACAACTTCCTCCTAACATCCAGTTTCAATCTCCCCTCTGCCAGTCTAAACCCATTCCTCCTCATCCTGTCATTACAAGACCTTGTCAATAGTTCCCTCCCCAGCCCTCCTGTAGCCCCCTTCAGATACTGGAAGGCCACTCCAAAATCTCCTTGAACCTTCTCTACTCCAGGCTGCAGAACCCCAACTCTCACAGCCTGTCCTCATAGCAGAGGTGCTCGAAGTCTAACATACTTTCAGGTGAGGAGTGTATAATGCAAGGAAAAAGAAGATATAAAACTGTTATCTAAACTATCTCAGTAGAGCCACAAACACTTTATGCTCCTAAAAACCTAAGGTCAAGCCAACAGATGAACATTCTGCCTCCAGCAGTGGCAATCAGCACGACTGTGTAAGATGAGCACATGAACCATTTGTCTACAACTACCTAAAAGGGACACTGTGGAGAGGCTGCTGCTGGGCTCTGCTCGCAGGTAGTTGGAGACAGAACAAGGGGGAATGACCTCAAGCTGAGGCTGAGGGGGTTTAGTTAGATTGGACATTAGGAAAAAGATGTTTTTTTTCATGGGGAGAGTGGTCAGGGACTGGACTGAGCTGCCCAGGGAGGTGGTGGAGTCACCCAGCCTGGATGTGTTTAAGGATGGTTTGGATGTGGTGCTCAGGGCTATGGTTTCAGGTGAATCTTGCAGAGTAGGGTTCTAGGTTGGACTTGGTGATGCTGAGGGGCTTTGCCAAGCTGCATGCTGCTGTGGTTCTGTGATTATCTCTGGGCAACCTGATCTAGTTTAGGATGCCTTTGCTTACTGCAGAGGGGCTTGGACTGGATGACCTTTGGAGGTCCCTTCCAAGCCAGACCATTCTAAGCTTCTATGATTTGCAGTCCATTCACCTCAGCATCTACAATCACTGGCTCAGGGCTGGCCTTTACATTTGCCTATATACTTAGAGATTCTTGGTTTGGATTATGGATTGAAGAGGATACACACTTACCTGTTCCTCTCATTGTCTGTTAATAGGCTGTGCTGGTTGGAGGCTATGAATTATCTCTTTAACTCTCTCTAGAGAGAATATTTGAGCACAAAACAAATGACCAGTTTGGATCTACATATCCTAGCCAACAGAATCAGCAGACTAGAAGACATTTGTGGTAGAAGGGCTGCTCACTGCTCCTGCTGAAGCCAGGCCACAGTGTAACAAAGAACAGGAGGCCAAAAGGAGAGTACAAAACTGTGACAGAAGTCCTGTGGCTGTACTCCATGTCCCTGAGATTTCTTTGTGCGTGAGTCATTAGACAGCAGCTAAAGACTTAAACAAATCTGGAGCAAAATCAGGAGCCCCCCCTTGCAGTTGAGGACATTAGTGCCTGGAGATGGCAACCAGTGTCTCCAAGCCCACTCAGAAAGAGAAAACAAACATCACCTCTCACCAAAGTCTCTGATAAAAAGAGGACTTGAGGAGGGAAAAACTCTCCCAACACTTCTCTTTCCCATAAAGCCTCCTTAAAGTTAATACACAGCTGCAGACCAAGACATATTCTCCAACTGTCACTGCTTGCTCTCTTGAGCTGAATCTGTAATTTGAAAAGTGATTTGGGAAAGACCAAACAGCCTCATGTTCAGTGTTCAGTGGTTTGTAACCTATGGACAAGCAGCTTAGTTGGTGTTTTGCAGTTAAAATCAACCATTCCCTATCGGCACTGATGAAGATGCAGTTTGAAGGCAAAGGAGCCTGGGCAGCTCTTGGGCAGCTGGCATGACTGCAGGTACAGCACTGGGCAGGTTAAGCAGGCATCCAGCTTCACTGCAGCTCAGGACATGTGTTTGTTAGACATAAAGACACAAAGTCTGTGTTCATCAGCTGGAGTCTAGAAGAGTTAGACCATGAACCAAGCGACCAACAACAGAACACGAGGACACAGCTTCAAGCTGTGCCATGGGAGGTCTAGGCTGGATGTTAGGAGGAAGTTGTTGGCAGAGAGAGTGATTGGCATTGGAATGGGCTGCCCAGGGAGGTGGTGGAGTCACCATCCCTGGAGGTGTTCAAGTGAAGCCTGGATGGGGCACTCAGTGCCATGGTCTGGTTGATTGGACAGGGCTGGGTGCTAGGTTGGCCTGGATGATCTTGGAGGTCTCTTCCATCCTGGTTGATTCTGTGATTCTATGATTAGGGGAATGGAACCTCTCTCTTACAAGGAAAGCCTGAGGGAGCTGGGGCTGTGCTGCTTGGAGAGGAGAAGACAGAGGTGACCTCATCAACGATTATCAACATGTGCAGGGTGAGTGGCAGGAGGCTGGAGCCAGGCTCTGCTGGGTGATGCCCAGTGACAGGACAAGAGGCACTGGGTGGAAGCTGAGCCATAGGAAGTTTCAATTTAACATGAGGAGGATTTTTTTTTTTCCCTGTGAGGGTGACAGAGCACTGGAAGAGGCTGCCCAGGAGTTGTGGAGCCTCCCTCTCTGGGATATTTAAAACCCTCCTGGATGCATTCCTGGTTTATCTGATGTAGGTGATCCTGCTCTGGCAGAGGGTTGGACTGGATGAGCTTTCAAGAACCCTTCCAGCCCCTGACATTGTATGATTCTCCAGGCTAAAGGCTGAGCTCACTTAGGATGCTCCCTCTGGTCATACTTTGCTCATAGAAAACTTTCCTCACATGAACTTCCCCTCAGGCACTGGCCAAGGACAGTGCCTTGGGTGTCCTATAGATGAAGCTGCTCAAATACATCCCAAAGTTAGTGTTTTTTCTTCACTACTGGCCAGAAGCTCCTCCTAAAAGTAACCACACCAGGTCCAGCACAGAGCTTTCAGGCAAGAACTAAACAAAAAGCTGAGAGTAGTTTGTGGGCTACACTTTCAGATGGGTACATCTTGTTCTTGTTGGTGTCAGTCCAAAGTAACAGCAGCCTAAAGTTTACTGGAATCTTCTGCTGGCTTACACCATCAGAAGTGAAAGTGAACTTAGTGTCTAGAGACAAGTACATTTTGGTGGTGAAGGGAAAGAGATGTGCAGCAGGCATTCACAGAGCTCTCATCCTCTCTGGGAAGTGGTGGCATCAGCCTTCAGCAGCATCACCCACTCCAAAAGTCAAGACACATTAGACCAGTTACTTTCATTCATTACCTGCATCAGGAACAGTGTGGCCAGCAGGACAAGGGAGGTTATTCTTCCCCTGTACTCAGCACTGGTCAGGCCACACCTTGAGTGCTGTGTCCAGTTCTGGGCCCCTCAATTCAAGAAAGATGTTGAGGTGCTGGAACATGTCCAGAGAAGGGCAGCAAGGCTGGTGAGGGGACTGGAGCACAAATCCTATGAGGAGAGGTTGAGGGAGCTGGGGGTGTGCAGCCTGCAGAAGAGGAGGCTCAGGGGTGATCTTATTACTGTCTACAACTACCTGAAGGGACATTGTAGCCAGGTAGGGGGTGGCCTCTTCTCCCAGGTAACCAGCAACAGAACAAGGGGACACAGTCTCAAGTTGTGCCAGGGTAGGTATAGGCTGGATGTTAGGAAGAAGTTCTTCACAGAGAGAGTGATTTCCCATTGGAATGGGCTGCCCAGGGAGGTGGTGGAGTCACCGTCCCTGGGGGTCTTCAAGAAAAGCCTGGCTGAGGCACTTAGTGCCATGGTCTGGTTGACTGGCTAGGGCTGGGTGCTAGGTTGGACTGGCTGATCTTGGAGGTCTCTTCCAACCTGGCTGATTCTATGATTCTATGATTCTATATCTCACTTCATTAACATAACAAAGTTGAAGCTCTAACTTTAAACTGCCTGGGAAAGTCTCCTTCACTTAAAACCTTTCGATCAAGATGTTAAACAATTTTTTGGTCATTATTAATTACTTTCTATTATTTATTACTTTTAATAATTTCATTAAAAAAAAAAAAACCACATTTCAAAGGCATTTAATGGATTTTTGCCATTGTCATAGAATCCTAGAATCAATCACATTGGAAGAGACCTCCAAACTCATCCAGTCCAAACTAGCACCCAGCCCTATCCAGTCAAATAGACCATGGCATAAGTGCCTCAGCCAGGCTTTTCTTGAACACCTCCAGGGACAGTGACTCCACCACCTCCCTGGGCAGCCCATTCCAATGCCAATCACTCTCTCTGCCAACAACTTCCTCCTAACATCCAGCCTAGACCTCCCCTGCCACAACTTGAGACTGTGTCCCCTTCTTCTGTTGCTGCTTGCCTGGCAGAAGAGACCAACCCCACCTGGCTACAAGTACATTCTTTCAGAGTTATCTTTGTATTAAGCATATAGGTCTAAGAGGAAAACTATTTTCTAATACTGACTGCAGTACAGAAGTTTTTCCCACTGCTGTCATGTGGAATGCAACTTTTTTTCCTCCCAGGATTAATAAAAGAGACTTGTAAAAAATTTATTAAGGCCAAGTGCAGGGTTCTGCACTTTGGCCACAACAACCCCAAGCAGCACTACAGGCTGGGGACAGAGTGGCTGAGAGCAGCCAGGAAGTAAGGGAGCTGGGGGTGCTGGGAGAGAGGAGCTGAAGATGAACCAGCAGTGTGCCCAGGTGGGCAGGAGAGCCAATGGCATCCTGGCCTGCATCAGGAGCAGTGTGGCCAGCAGGACATGGGAGGTTATTCTGCCCCTGTGCTCAGCACTGGGCAGGCTACACCTTGAGTGCTGTGTCCAGTTCTGGGCTGCTCAATTCAAGAGAGATGTTGAGGTGCTGGAAGGTGTCCAGAGAAGGGCAACAAAGCTGGTGAGGGGCCTGGGAGGGACCCTCCCTCAGGAGCTGGGGGTGTGCAGCCTGCAGAAGAGAAGGCTCAGGGATGATCTCATTGCTGTCTAAAACTACCTGAAGGGAGGCTGTAGCCAGGTGGGATTGGTCTCATCTGCCAGGCAAGCAGCAACAGAACAAGGGGACACAGTCTCAAGCTGTGCCAGGGGAGGTCTAGGCTGGATGTTAGGAGGAAGTTGTTGTCAGAGAGAGTGATTGGCATTGGAATGGGCTGCCCAGGGAGGTGGTGGAGTTGCCATCCCTGGAGGTGTTGAAGCAAAGCCTGGATGAGGCACTTAGTGCCATGGTCTGGTTGACTGGACAGGGCTGGGTGCTAGGTTGGGCTGGATGATGTTGGAGGTCTCTTCCAAACTGGTTGATTCTATGATTCCATTGAAGAGTGACTAAAATACGTGGTTTGAGCACAAAACATCCAACCTGGGGCCAAAGATAGAGAAATGGCCACTAAAAGCAAAATCCAGCAGCAGTCTTCAAGTGATGAGGGCTTACAGAGAAAACTGAGTTGAACTCTCCTCAGAAGCCCATAGCAAAAGGACAGAGGATCACACACACAAATGGTAACAAGAAAAAATGTTCCTGTGAAGATAACCAAACCTGCAGCACAGACTAGGGAATATCAACAAAATAACTGGTTGGAAAGCCCTCAGACTTTTCACTCCCATGAAACCTTCTCCAATTCTGTGTGAATGCCACAGCAAAGAAACAGTCTTTGGATGAAAAAGCAGCAGAAATGTTTCACTCAGGAGCTTGTGATATGATTTTATTGTACTTTGCAGCATTCTTTCCATGACATGCCTAATACAATATCTGTAACCACTGCTAGAAGGCTTGCATGAGGGCATTCCCTGCACTTCACAGCCAAATTTGATAGCCAGCTAGCAAACTGCTCCAGTTTGATGGGGTTTTTGAAGGGAGTATTTCATGCCCAGAAGAGCAGCCCAGCATCAGAGCAATCCTGTTGTCCTCACCATTGTTATGTTCTAGGTAAGCATGAGCAGATTCTACATGAAAGATGATGAAAACCTCCCAGTTAAGTGGAAGCCCACAGGTGGATTCCTGATTCTACAGTACATGGCCAAAAACCTTTCATAGGGGTCTGAAACCTGTTTTCTCCTGCTGCTGCTTTCTGTTCTATTGTGGAAGCCCACAGGTGGATTCCTGATACTACAGTACATGGCCAAAAACCTTTCATAGGGGTCTGAAACCTGTTTTCTCCTCCTGCTGCTTTCTGTTCTATTGTGGAAGCCCACAGGTGGATTCCTGATTCTACAGTACATGGCCAAAAACCTTTCATAGGGGTCTGAAACCTGTTTTCTCCTCCTGCTGCTTTCTGTTCTATTGTGGAAGCCCACAGGTGGATTCCTGATTCTACAGTACATGGCCAAAAACCTTTCATAGGGGTCTGAAGCCTGTTTTCTCCTCCTGCTGCTTTCTGTTCTATTGTGGAAGCCCACAGGTGGATTCCTGATTCTACAGTACATGCCCAAAAACCTTTCATAGGGGTCTAAAGTGTTTTCTCCTGCTGCTGCTTTCTGTTCTATTGTGGAAGCCCACAGGTGGATTCCTGATTCTACAGTACATGCCCAAAAACCTTTCATAGGGGTCTAAAGTGTTTTCTCCTGCTGCTGCTTTCTGTTCTATTGTGGAAGCCCACAGGTGGATTCCTGATTCTACAGTACATGCCCAAAAACCTTTCATAGGGGTCTAAAGTGTTTTCTCCTGCTGCTGCTTTCTGTTCTATTGTGGAAGCCCACAAGTGGCTTCCTGAAACATTCATATGTGTCTAACTCCTACACTTGCAGCAGCACTCACCCTAGCTAAAGAGGGATGTGTTTATGCTTGCAGATGCTTTGTTTGCCTGGTTTATGAGTTATTTGGCTATCAGATAAAACTAAAACTCAGATTTGTGCCATTTTTCTACAGTATATGTCCAAAAAAGTGTCACAGGGGTATGAAGTCTGTTTTTTTCTGCTGCTTCTTTGAAGCTGGGGGTGTGCAGCCTGCAGAAGAAGAGGTTCAAGGGTGGCCTCATTGCTGTCTACAACTACCTGAAGGGAGGCTGTAGCCAGGTGGGGTTGGGCTCTTCTGCCAGGCAACCAGAAAGAGAACAAGGGGACACAGTCTCAAGTTGTGGCAGGGGAGGTCTAGGCTGGATGTTAGGAGGAAGTTCCTGCCAGAGAGAGTGATTGGCATTGGAATGGGCTGCCCAGGGAGGTGGTGGAGTCACCATCCCTGGAGGTGTTCAAGAAAAGCCTGGATGGGACACTCAGTGCTATGATCTGGTTGATGGGACAGGGCTGGGTGCTAGGTTGGACTGGCTGAGCTTGGAGGTCTCTTCCAACCTGGTTGATTCTATGATTCCATGAAAGGATAGTTCTATAATAAGGCAGAAGAACACTCATGAAAATTCATGTTTAATAGTAATATCTTTGATGGATTGGGCAGGTTTTGTGTGTTTCTGTGTAACAGGAACATGATTCATTGACCAAATAGGAACACATGGATCTGGCCAGCCTGATCGAGGGTATAGTGTCCCTGCATGGTCTTGGAGGTCTCTTCCAACCTGGTTGATTCTATAATTCTACGAATATCTTTGATGGATTGGACAGTTTTTGTGTGTTTCTGTGTTAACAGGAACATGATTCATTGACCAAATAGGAAGACATGGATCTGGCCAGCCTGATCAAGGGTATAGTGTCCCTGCATGATCTTGGAGGTCTCTTCCAACCTGGTTAATTCTATGATTCTATGAATATCTTTGATGGATTGGGCAGTTTTTGTGTGTTTCTGTGTTAACAGGAACATGATTCATTGACCAAATAGGAAGACATGGATCTGGCCAGCCTGATCAAGGGTATTGTGTCCCTGCATGATCTTGGAGGTCTCTTCCAACCTGGTTGATTCTATAATTCTATGAATATCTTTGATGGATTGGACAGTTTTTGTGTGTTTCTGTGTAACAGGAACATGATTCATTGACCAAATAGGAAGACATGAATCTGGCCAGCCTGATCTAGGGTATAGTGTCCCTGCATGATCTTGGAGGTCTCTTCCAACCTGGTTGATTCTATGATTGATTCTATGATCATAACTGAGTAAAGGTACACATACAATCTTAGATACCAAGAACTTTCCATATAACTTCTCTCCTGACACTCATAACATCTCTGGTCATCGTGCCTCATCCCCCAAAAAAAGTTAACACTTCTTTTTCTGAGACAAAATAGGCTGGGGCTGAGATAGGAGCACAGAAGAGCAGATGAGATTTGCAGTCTAGTAGCCTGGTAAGGATACTTCAGAGCTGCCACTCTATTTGAGGATCACTACAAGGTAGTTTAGCCACCTGAATGTGCTTTACAAATGAGCAAAAACAAAACAGAGGGGGGAAAAAAATGCAGTTTGTAACTATGGAGAAACAGAAGATTCTTAAAACAGAGTAAAAAGGAAACATTTACTGGGTTATTTCAAAAGTATATTAGCAGAGCCAACAGGACATAACTTTAAAGATGTATAAAGTATCATACATAGAAATGCATAGTAAATATGTTGATTCCTAGGCAGACAGAGTAATTATGTACACAAAGAGTCTGTTGTGCTTCTGTCAGTCTAAGCAGTAACTCCTGCAGGAGGTTATCTTCAAGCAGTTTTATCATACAACTGTTTTCAATGGAGCAGGGAGCTCTGAACAAGGTATATTAATGCTAAGTAGGTCAAGTCAAGTCCATTTACTCTTCAAATTAACAAGCAGAGGCCATAAAGACAACAGTACCTACACCTTCAAGACTTCCTTTATGGGTTTGTTGTTAGTTCAATACGCACAAGTCCACCAGGTGGTGATATGGAGGTTTGCTTTGCTGCTTCCCTTTCCAGGACAAAAAGTCTTTAACACACTTCAGCACTACTGCCACTGAATTCAACTCAGTGCATGCCTGACCTTGAAGTCTTCAGGTCAAAAATGAGAAGGGAGGGGGGAAAAAAAATTATATATATATATATATAAAAAGAGATATACATAAATAAAACAAACAAGCTCGTGGGAGGGTTTAGTTGGTTCTGTTTCTTTTGGGTTTCCCCCTCCCCACACACACACAAGTTATTTGCCACCAAATACTGTCAAAGCAGCTGAATTGTAGTGCATCCGTGGGCAGGAGCATATAGCAGCTTTTGGGCACTCTGCAAACAGCAAACAAACAAACAGGCAAACGTCTGCAAGAAAATAGAAGTCTTTACTGGCTTGTTTTATCTGCTGCTAAAAAGATGCTGTGCTGCTTCTGGGCCCTTTCCATCAAATTCTTTTTCTTCTTTTTCTTGTCCTTTGTTTTTGTTGGTCTTCTCCCTAAAAAAAAAAAAAAAAGGAAAAAAATAAAAGAAAAACAAATAATATGAGTGTTATTATGGGTTGGAAGAGCTGGGATGACTTAACCATCGAGCACAGTCTTCCAAGAGGCTAGAAAGGCCAGGAAGGGGACAGTGGGGAGTTCAACATTGCTGTTGATGTCATGGACAGAGGCACTGAGTGCACCCTCAGCAAGCTGTATGGTGCAGCAGACAGGCTGGAGGGTAGGGTTGGAAGGGACCACATCGAGTTCCAACCCCCCTGCCATGCCCAGGGACACCTTACCTGAGAGCAGGCTGCCCAAAGCCTCATCCAGCCTGGCCTTAAATACTTCCAGCCATGGGGCCTCAACCACCTCCCTGGGCAACCCATTCCAGCCTCTCACCACTCTCATGCTCAACAACTTCCTCCTCATCTCCACTCTGACTCTCCCCACCTCCAGCTTTGCTCCATTCCCCCCAGTCCTGGCACTCTCTGACAGCCTAAAAAGTCCCTCCCCAGCTTTTCTGTTGCCCCTTTCAGATCCTGGAAGGCCACAAGAAGGTCACCTGGGAGCCTCCTCTGCTCCAGACTGCACAGCTCCAACTCTTTCAGGCTGTGCTCACAGCAGAGCTGCTGCAGCCTCTGAGCATCCTCCTGGCCCTTCTCTGGACACACTCCAGCATCTCCCCATCCCTCTTGTAATTGGGGCTCCAGAACAGGATGCAGTACTCCAGGTGGGGTCTCAGCAGAGCGGAGTAGAGGGGAAGAATCTCCTCCCTGGCCCTGCTGGCCACACTTCTCCTGCTGCAGCCCAGGCTCTGGTTGGCCCTCCGGGCTGCAAGTGCACACAGCTGGCTCATGTTGAGCTTCCCCACCACCAGCAGCCCCAACTCTTTCCAATCCTGTGTGGAGCATTTTCCTTTCCACCTTTGGGGAGGCACAAAGAGCATCATCTGACTGCCTAAACCCAAAACAATGAGTCAACTAACTGAAGAACACAGAAGTGATACAAGACTGGGGCTGAAAATCTCAGAGGCAAAGACATTATCTAGAGGGACCAGAAAGGTAATGCTAATTAATAAGCTGCTTTCCTTGTGATAAAGGAAAGATCCAGGTGCCATGATCAGTCTGCAGGCACACCCTTGCTGGTATGAATAACCATGGTGATGGAGGTCTCACTTGCAGCAGGGTAACTCATGCAAGCAAGGTTATGCAAGTGCCTGGGGCTCAGAGCCAGAGGAGGATGTAGACTCCTAACTCACTGAAAGCTGGATGCCTGCCTTAGACCCTTGCATAAGTTTGCTCCAGTGAGTAATCCTATTTAAGTCAAGTGTAATACATCCATGATTTCAATAAGAAATTAGGCTTCTCAGCCCAAGTATTTGGTTGGATGTCATCCTACATGCTTTGGCAGGAGCACTGCTGCCTCTGCAAAGGACTGGTATTTCTTATTAGTAGGCTGTGCCTAATTCTCACAGCACATTTCTATGCAGAAACAAACCCAAAAAAATCATTCTGTGTTTCTTGCTATGGGAAACTCACTGCACAAGAAGTAAAAGCAGGAAATTAGGATCAATGCAAGGGAAAAAAAACCTCAGGCTTCTAGGATGGGCATGTTTGTTTCCTGTTCATCTCTAATAGTGCATCAATGTCCTTTACAAAGAAGTTCTTTACAGTGAGGGTGGTGAGACACTGGCACAGGTTGTTCAGGAAGGGTATGGATGCTCCCTCCCTGGAGGTGTTTAAGCCCAGGTTGGATGAGGCCTTAGAATTATAGAGTCAGTCAGGCTTGGAAGGGACCACAAGGATCAGCCAGTTCCAACCCCCCTGCCGTGCCCAGGGACACCCTACCCTACATCAGTCTGCCCACAGCCTCAGCCAGCCTGGCCTTAAACACCTCCAGCCATGGGGCCTCAACCACCTCCCTGGGCAACCCATTCCAGGCTCTCACCACTCTCAGGCTCATGTCCAGTCTGACTCTCCCCACCTCCAGCTTTGCTCCATTCCCCCCAGTCCTCTCACTCCCTGACAGTCTAAAAAGTCCCTCTCCAGCTTTTTTGTAGCCCCTTTCAGATCCTGGAAGGCCACAAGAAGGTCACCTGGGAGCCTCCTCTGCTCCAGCCTGCACAGCCCCAACTCTTTCACTCTGCGCTCACAGCAGAGCTGCTGCAGCCTCTGAGCATCCTCCTGGCCCTGCTCTGGACACACTCCAGCATCTCCACATCCCTCTTGTCCCAGGGGCTCCAGAACTGGATGCTGTACTCCAGGTGGGGTCTCACCAGAGCACAGTAGAGGAGGAGAATCCCCTCCCAGGCCCTGCTGGCCACACTTCTGCTGCAGCCCAGGCTCTGCTTGCTCTCTGCAAGTGCACACTGCTGGCTCATGTTGAGCTTTTCATCTACCAGCATCCCCAAGTCCCTCTCCTCAGGGTTGCTCTGCAGCCAGTGACTGCCCAGTGACTTGAGCAACCTGTTCTAGTGGGAGGTGTCCCTGCCTATGGCAGGGGGCTGGAACTGAATGATCTTTGAGGTCCCTTCTAACCTAAACCATTCTATGATTCCCTCATAGCAAAGATGCATGAACTGCCAAAATGCCAGATACAAAGGCTCCTATTCAGGAATGCATTAGCTTGTGAGCATATGCTTAAATCCTATCAACTTGAGTAGGATTTAAGGAGATGACCAAATGCTGTCTGGAGAGAAAATGGTCTGGGTTTTTTTGGCACTGAAATGTGTGATCAATGGTAGAAAAAAAGAGAGATTTATAATCTCTAGATTCATTTGCAAACTTTCAGGAGAAATAACTGAAGAAAGCAGTAAAATTCCAGCAGCAGATGAGATAAAAAGGTGACAAAGCATTTCCATCTGCTTTGTCAGCACATTCTTAATTGGGAGAAATGTTTTTTTTTTCCCCAGTCTGGCTTTGTCTTATTTCCTTATTGTTTCTTAATTCAAAAAGCTGGGGCCAAGTGGCCCACAGGAAGAGAGAGCATCTCTACCAATGCCCCCTGCTACCAAATCCATGACAGCTTTCCTAAGCTAGTCTGCAGTTATGGGTTTTTTTATTTGACATTAGCAAATTCAGGATGAAGTTGGCTGTGCTCAGTGTGTGTGTGCTGCAAGAGGAATAAGCCAAAATAAAAGAGCCTTTCTGAACAGGGAGTGGAAAGACATTGGGGTAGGAAGGAGTTTTCTCTGTTAGTGTGCTAGTCTGAAGCTAGCTAGAATGTTTTGGTGAGAAGAACTAGATCACAGGCTGTGAAAGGGAAACAATGGGGATGGCTACTGCACTCATAGGCTTGCTGAGAGGTATAAGAGCAAGAACACAAACATAGATAAGGGAGTTGCTCTCTGTCCAGGCTGTGGGCTGCATTTTTCTCTCTAACCTAACCTGATTAATCTACCTGCTTCCTAACCCCCCTGGCCAACCCTCCTTGGGCACAAGGCAACAGCTGGGGTAAGGCAGAGAGAGGGGTGGGAGAAGGTGGAAGGGCAGCTGAGAACCCCTCCTGGGGACTCAGGTTTCTGGGAGGGCTGTTGTGTTTCTGTATTACCTTTCACCTTGCATATTCCTGTCTATAACAGTATACACTGTAAATATCTGCTTGGATATTGAGCTAAGCTGTAAATAGAAGCTTCATTCAACTTCCAGAGCTGGCTGAGTCTAGCCTGGGTGATTTCCAAAGTGTGGGGGGGGGGGCAGGGAACACCCAAACCATCACAGCAAGATAATCTGATGTTGAAGTTACCCACATTTATGATTCATCAGAACTACAGGATTATCTATTACTTCAGGTTACCTATTTGCAATCTGCTCTCTAGGCTACTCCCATCTAGGAACTGCAGGAATAGTTGCAAAACAAAATAGGACAGGACATTAAGCTAATCAGCATGAGTTTCTTCCATATGAAAATCATAAGGCTACTCCTTGGAGTTTACTTCTGCTTCTCATTAAAGTCTGGCATTAATACTACTGTGGCATCTTGCCAGTTTTAAATCTAGCTAATCCTACACAGTAAAACCTCAGTCCAAGTAATCATTAATCAAAGCAGCTCTCAAGCTAAAACTCTTTGGTAACACTGGATCTGATGACCAGGCACACCTAATGAGGTCAGAGGGAAGGAATACTTGACACCAAGTGGCATTATGAGAGGCTCTGAGTTATAGACTTTTCCAGATCACAGGTCTATGACATGATTCTGCTGTTTGGTGTATTGTGAGGCATCAGAACTGGGGCAAGTGTACAGCCCAACACTGTCATCTAACTTGCACCTGCAGAGCCCTGCAGAGGGACCTGGCCAGGCTGGATGGGTGGGCAGAGGCCAAGGGGATGAGATTGAACAAGGCCAAGTGCAGGGTTCTGCACTTTGGCCACAACAATCCCAAGCAGTGCTACAGGCTGGGGACTGAGTGGCTGAGAGCAGCCAGGCAGAGAGGGAGCTGGGGGTGCTGGGAGAGAGTAGCTGAAGCTGAGGCAGCAGTGCCCAGGTGGGCAGCAGAGCCAATGGCATCCTGGCCTGGATCAGGAGTAGTGTGGCCAGCAGGACAAGGGAGGTTCTTCTGCCCCTGTGCTCAGCACTACTCAGGCCACACCTTGAGTGCTGTGTCCAGTCCTGGGCTCCTCAATTCAAGAGAGATGTTGAGGTGCTGGAAGGAGTCCAGAGAAGGGCAACGAAGCTGGTGAGGGGCCTGGAGCACAGCCCTGTGAGGAGAGGCTGAGGGAGCTGGGGGGGTGCAGCCTGCAGAAGAGGAGGCTCAGGGCAGACCTCATTGCTGTCTACAACTCCCTGAAGGGAGGCTGTAGCCAGGTGGGGTTGGGCTCTTCTCCCTGGAAAGCAGCAACAGAAGAAGGGGACACAGTCTCAAGTTGTGTTGGGGGAGGTCTAGGCTGGATGTTAGGAGGAAGTTGTTGTCAGAGAGAGTGATTGGCATTGGAATGGGCTGCCCAGGGAGGTGGTGGAGTCACCATCCCTGGGGGTGTTCAAGCAAAGCCTGGATGAGGCACTTAGTGCCATGGTCTGGTTGACTGAACAGGGCTGGGTGCTAGGTTGGAGTGGATGATCTTGGAGGTCTCTTCCAACCTGCTTGATTCTGTGATTCCATGAATCTTTAAATATTCTGCTGTTGGTTTTTCCAACCTGAATCTTCAAAAATACTTACTAAGGAAGGAGAAGACCTAAGGAAACAATCTAAAATCATGCTGCTAGGTAGTTGTTTCTCAGAAGATCAGCAAAAGCAATTAGAGCTTCATTGGAGTTTTGCTCTCCTGTTTGCTCAGGGATCTTGGACTTTTTAGGCTGTCAGGTAGTGATAGGACTGGGGGGAACGGAATTAAACAAGAAATGGGTAGATTCAAAATGGATGTTAGGAAGAAGTTCTTCAGCATGAGGGTGGTGAGACCCTAGAAGATGTTGCCCAGGGAGGTGGTGGAAGCTCTATTCCTGGAGGTGTTTAAGGCCAGGCTGGACGAGACTTTAGAAAGCCTGCTGTAGTGTGAGGTGTCCCTGCCCATGGCAGGGGAGCTGGAAATAGATCATCCTTATAGTGTCTTCCAACCCTGACTGATTCTAACAGTGGTAAAGAGACAAAAATCAAATCAAACTGTCAGCAGGCTGAGGGAGCTGGGGCTGTTCAGCCTGCAGAAGAGAAGGCTCTGGGGACACCTAGTAGCAGCCTGCCAGTACCCAAAGGGGGCCTGAAAGAAGGCTGGAGAGGGACTGTTTCCAAAGGTTTCTAGGGATAGGACAAGGGGCAAAGGTTTGAAAATTGAGAAGAGGAGATTTAGGTTGGACCTTAGGAAGAAGTTCTTTACCATAATGATAAGCAGTACACTGGAAGAGGTTGCCCAAGGAGGTGGTTGAGGCCCCATCCCTGTAGGCATCCAAGGTCAGGCTTGACAAGGCTCTGAGCAACCTGATCTAGTGGAGGATGTCCCTGCTGACTGCAGCAGGCTTGGACTAGATTTTATCACCTTGTTTTTAGAGGTTTTGCACTGTACAGACCAATCACTCAAAGAAACAGAAACCCCAGGCTGTGCCTCGTCTAGTTTTGTCTGTGACCTCCTCCAGGGGACACAGAGAGGACAGAGAACCAGAAAAAATGCTCACAGTAAGTTTAAGGCAGTGAAAAGGTCTGCAACTTTTCCTCTGAACATTTTTGAGAGGCACAGCTAAAACAATCCACAACCCCCCTGCTATCTCTGCCTAAGCCTTGCAAAGCTCCTGAAACACAGCACCACATCAAACTGCCAGCACACTCCCCATGCTCCGTGCTCCAAAGAAAGAACTGGACTGGATGACAGTGATTTGACATGTCCTTGTGCAACAGACACAACGCTGCTCCTGCTGCTCTGCAGCAGGCTTCTTGTAGTGTTGGGCTATAGATAGGACTGGGTGATCCTCGGGGGCTTTTCCAACCTGGATGTTTCTGTGTGATCTCTCCTGATGTCCCTGGTTAGGGTGGATCCCTCCCCTGGGAGAATAAACTCACTACAACACAGGTATTTGGAAAGTCAGGGGGGAATGAAATTGCATTTCTTATAGTTTAAATATAACAGTATAAGGAGAATAAACTACTACAGAAGTATAATGACCTGAAGGAAGATGGGGAAGAGGTCAAGCAGCAGCAAAGCAGCAGCAGCCAAAGCAGCGGTGGGGGAAGATAGCAGCGGGTGCAGAAGAAGCAGAAGCAGCAAGGGCAAGGTCCAAGCTGTGCTTCCTGACATAAAGCTCTTGATGCTCCAATGAAATCATATTAACTTACCCATTGTTGCCTTTATATGGCCTATCCCTGGAATGTTCACCTCTCCACTCAGAGCTTTCACTTCTAAGTTTCTCTGCTCCGAATATTTTTATGTCTGAGCTAGAAATCCAGCTCAAACAGCCACAAATGAGTTTCAGCAAATGCCAGGTCCTGAACTTGGGTCACAACAGCCCCAAGCAATGCCACAGGTTTGGGGCAGTGTGGCTGGAGAGCTGCCTGGCAAAAAGGGATCTGGAGGTGGTAATAGACAGGAGTGGAGTACGAGACAGCAGTGTGCACAGGTGACCAAGAAGGCCAATGGCATCCTGGCTTGCATTGAAAATGCTGTGGCCAGCAGGAGCAGGGAGGTGACTGTCCCCTTGGACACAGGAGCTCTCAGGTATATTGCTGGAGAAGCTTGGCTCTGACATCCAGCATCACTGCAATGCCTGAAATGAACTTCACCAGCTGTACAAATACTGCTGTATGCTCTGCTGCTCTAAAAGAACCTCAGGAGGCTCTGGGGTGATCTCATTGCTGTCTACAACTACCTGAAGGGAGGCTGTAGCCAGGTGGGGTTGGTCTCATCTGCCAGGCAACCAGCAACAGAACAAGGGGACACAGTCTCAAGTTGTGGTGGGGGAGGTCTAGGCTGGATGTTAGGAGGAAGTTGTTGGCAGAGAGAGTGATTGGCATTGGAATGGGCTGCCCAGGGAGGTGGTGGAGTCACCATCCCTGAAGGTGTTGAAGAAAAGACTTAGTGCCGTGGTCTAGTCGATTGGACAGGGCTGGGTGCTGGATTGGACTGGATGATCTCGGAGGTCTCTTCCAACCTGGTTGATTCTATGATTCTACGAAGCTGTCCGCGGGTGGCTCCGGCAGGCAGCGAGAGCACAGCGCACGGCCACAGGAGGGCAGCAGCGCGCAACAGCGGAGCAGAAAGCAGCCCCGGAGCAGAAAGCAGCCCCGGAGCAGAAAGCGCCAGCGGAGCAGAAAGCAGCCCCGGAGCAGAAAGCGACCCCGGAGCAGAAAGCAGCCCCGGAGCAGAAAGCAGCCCCGGAGCAGAAAGCAGCCCCGGAGCAGAAAGCAGCCCCGGAGCAGAAAGCAGCCCCGGAGCAGAAAGCGACAGCGGAGCAGAAAGCAGCCCCGGAGCAGAAAGCAGCCCCGGAGCAGAAAGCAGCCCCGGAGCAGAAAGCGACCCCGGAGCAGAAAGCGACCCCGGAGCAGAAAGCAGCCCCGGAGCAGAAAGCGACCCCGGAGCAGAAAGCAGCCCCGGAGCAGAAAGCGACCCCGGAGCAGAAAGCAGCCGCGGAGCAGAAAGCAGCCCCGGAGCAAAAAGCAACAACTAACTGCTGCTTCACCTCACAGCTGAAATTCCGCACGACTTTGCAGCCTTTGCACCGGTTTAGAACATGAGTGTTTTAATACTCCCTTCTTAGTTTGAAACGTTTTTCTCTTCTCTTCATGACTAAGGAATAATGAGACTCAAAGGCGTCTGCCTGCTTCCCTTCCCTGGATCAGAGGGCTGCAGCCCCTCTGCTATGGAGGAGACACTGAGGGAGTTGGGGCTGTTCAGTCTGCAGAGGAGAAGGCTCCAAGGTGACCATATTGTGGCCTTTCAGTGCCTTAAAGGAGCCAAAAAGAAAGTTGGGAAGGGACTTTTCAGGCTGTCAGGTAGTAAAAGGACTGGGGGGGATGGAACAAAGCTAGAAATGGGTAGATTCAGACTGGATGTTAGGATGAAGTTCCTTAGCATGAGGGTGGTGAGAGCCCTGGAAGGGGTTGCCCATGGAGGTGGTGGATGCCTCATCCCTGGACGTGTTTAAGGCCAGGCTGGATGGGGTTCTGGACAGCTCTAGTGTGACGTGTCCCTGCCCATGGCAGGAGGGTTGGAACTGGCTGATCGTTGTGGTCCAGGTCTTTTCCAACCTGGTTGATTCTGTGATATACTTGGTGTTTGTACTGGATGAGCCTGGAGTCTCTTCCAACCTGGTAGATTCTATGATCCTATGATATATTTGGTGTTTGTACTGGATGGGCTTGGAGTCTCTTCCAACCTGGTTGATTTTATGACTCTGTGATGCACTTGGTGTTTGTACTGGATGATCTTGAAGGTCTCTTCCAACCTGGCTGATTCTATGATATACTTGGTGTTTGTACACACCAGGTATCAGCTTCATCAGGTGAAAGCTAATTTTAGTTCTAGTGGGAGTTGTCCCTGCCTATGGTAGGGGCTGGAACTGGATGATCTTTAAGGTCCCTTCCAACCTAAACAATTCTATGGTTCTGAAAGAATCCAAGATTAATTCCTCAACTAAAAGAAATATCAAATTATCCCAAGTTTCTGTATCTTAATCCCACTATACCTCTTTTTTTTTTCCCTTCTTGGTTTGACACATCCACTAAGAAATTAAAGGGTTTGCTATTTAAGGCCAGAATAAGCAAAGTAAAATACTCTTTTTCTCCCAAAGTGCATATCTGTTTTTCATCTGACTTCAATACAAACTAACCAAGCAAGACTAAATTCTGATGTTCTTTCCTTCTGGACAGTATTGAATATCAGCAGGCATTGTCATCTGTTTAAGAACTAGAGAGTCCTCCACTAAGAATGGAATTTACACATTCAGTGGAGCTTTATTTCCTCGGGTTTAGGGCAAACTCACAGAATCACAGAATGGTTGAGTCTGGAACAGATCTCAAAGATTATCTAGTTCCAACTCTATGGCAGGGACACCTCCCGGCTACTGAAAGGCCACTCTTCACTGGGAGAAAGAGTCGTCTCCCATTGCTGATAAGCCAGGAGCTCCCCACAGTGCAGTATTGCAATGGATACAGCAGATGGCAGTGAGATACTAACTGAAAACTGCCTCCCACTTCCATCAGTTCAAAGAACCCTGGTTTTGTACAAACACCCACTGACCTGCCCAGAACATAGCTCGGCCTAGTTATCAATGAATACCAAAAGGGCAAGAGTGAAAATTCACAGCTACAGACTCAGAGGAGAAAGGAGACAACTGGCAAGGTCACAGCATCACAGAAACAGCCAGGCTGGAAAGGACCTTTAAGATCATCCAGTCCAACCTAGCACCTAACCCTTGTAATTAACTAAATCATGGCACTAAGTGCCTCATCCAGTCTCCTCTGAAACACCTCCAGGGATGGGGACTCCACCACCTCCCTGGGCAGCCCATTCCAATGCCAATCACTCTCTCTGACAACAACTTCCTCCTAACATCCAGCTCAGACCTCCCCTGGCACAGCTTCAGGCTGTGTCCCCTTGTTCTGTTGCTGCTTGCCTGGGAGAAGAGACCAACCCCACCTGGCTACAGCCTCCCTTCAGGTAGCTGTAGACAGCAATGAGCTCTGCCCTGAGCCTCCTCTTCTGCAGGCTGCACACCCCCAGCTCCCTCAGCCTCTCCTCACAGGGCTGTGCTCCAGGCCCCTCACCAGCCTTGCTGCCCTTCTCTGGACACCTTCCAGTACCTCAACATCTCTTTTGAATTGAGAAGCTCAGAACTGGACACAGCACTCAAGCTGTGGCCTGAGCAGTGCTGAGTACAGGGGCAGAAGGACTTTCCTTGTCCCGCTGGCCACACTCCTCCTGATCCAGGCCAGGATGCCATTGGCTCTCTTGGCCACCTGGGCACACTGCTGCCTCATCTTCAGCCTACTATCTATTAGCACCCCCAGATCCCTATGTGCCTAGCTGCTCTCCAGCCACTCTGTCCCCAGCCTGCATGTAGCACTGCATGGGGTTGTTGTGGCCAAAGTTTCCAATAGGAGAGGATGGAAACTCTGACAGAAGGTCTGTGTTTAAGTGCTGGGTTCCACTGTCTTTGCAGCCCCAGCCATGTGAAAGCAGGTGGGTCTCCATTGCAGCCAACACTTATCTAATGTAGATTTAGCTCAGAATTCAAATCATATGAGTATCAGCTGCATGCAGGGTGCTCACTGTTCTTATCTCAGTCAACACCATGTCAGATCAGATGCTCTGCAAGCAGAGCCAAACAAAATATTTCCAATGAGTGGTTTGGGTTTGTTTGTTTTTCCTTCCTTTCATGGTGCAACATACAGAAAATTTCCAAATAATAAAGCCCATATTGCTGCACTGTCAAGAGCATTCATACACATCTAAATGTATTTTACCTCTACAGGCAGCAATGAGGGCTAAGAGCTCAACAGCTTTTTCTAGCCAATATAGAATGAATTTTTATCTCATCATACAGGAAATTGAAAAGAAGTTCTATTGAGCCATTTATTTGTGGCAACTGCAAGGTTGACTTCATACTAGAAACTGCATTTTATCCAAGCAGGGATTTCATAGAATCATAGAATCGAGCAGGTTGGAAGAGACCTCCAACATCATCCAGTCCAACCTAGCACCCAGCCCTGTCCAATCAACCAGACCATGGCACTAAGTGCTTCAGCCAGGCTTTGCTTGAGCACCTCCAGGGATGGTGACTCCATCACCTCCCTGGGCAGCCCATTCCAATGCCAATCACTCTCTCTGCCAACAACTTCCTCCTAACATCCAGCCTAGACCTCCCCGGCACAGCTTCAGGCTGTGTCCCCTTGTTCTGTTGCTGGTTGCCTGGCAGAAGAGCCCAACCTCACCTGGCTCCAGCCTCCCTTCAGATAGCTGTAGACAGCAGTGAGCTCTGCCCTGAGCCTCCTCTTCTGCAGGCTGCACACCCCCAGCTCCCTCAGCCTCTCCTCACAGGGCTGTGCTCCAGGCCCCTCCCCAGCCTTGCTGCCCTTCTCTGGACACCTTCCAGCACCTCAGCATCTCTCTTGAATTGAGGGGCCCAGAACTGGACACAGCACTCAAGGTGTGGCCTGAGCAGTGCTGAGTATTTCTAAGACAGAGAGAGAGATCACATTAGTAGTTGATATTTTTTGAAAGGGGTTTTCTTTTCCCTGTAAAATACTTTTCATTTGTGAAGGATTTATCTTTTTTTTATTCCTTTCAGAGATTTTTGGTCAGGTAATAAGGAGCAATTTTGTCTCAGAACCTTTTCTTTTGTGTTTTTTAAAGCTGAAACAACTCAAAAGTCATTTTAATGATCACTTCTGCCACTCTTCAACCAATGCACAGGTAACCCTATCAAAGTTCAAAACTAAAAGAGGCTGAATTGAACACTTGACACAATAAAGTAGGAACCATCAGAGAGACTTCTACTTAATAACAACTAGAAGTGAAGGAGCATGCATTATTTCTATTAATAGGATGTAAAACTATCAGCTCAGCCTCTTCATACTTCTTTGGCACTCGTTGCCATGGTCTGGTTGACTGGCCAGGGCTGGGTGCTAGGTTGGACTGGATGAGCTTGGAGGTCTCTTCCAACCTGGTTGATTCTATGATTCTATGATTCATCAGGAGTTGGGCAGCAGACTGCTGTACCTGCACTGCTCACTGATAATCTTTTAGCTTATACTCATGGAGGTGCTGAAACAGAAGCCATTCACTTTGCCTACCTAGATTGGGTCAGGTTAACCTCTCCTAACACACTAGGGTAGTCATGGATTACCTACACACTTTTCTCTTCAGGCATTTGCTTTCTTCATCAAATCCACTCTCATATTATAGCTTTCACTACCTGTATCATGGCCACAACAGAGCTGCTGTCTTGTTGGGATGTTATCTTTACTGGTAATTGCCCTCTGCTGATGGGTGCAACAAACTCTTTGGTGATCGAAATGTAGCTTTCAGGACTTCCTTTTCCCTTTATTCTCCATAATAATGCTACACCTGCAATGCTAAACAAGAGTTAGTGATTATGCCCAAATACTGTAGCTCATCATGTTTATCTTGGGGCAGCCTTTCCCAGAGAGGCAGCATAGATCAGGGATGCTCCCATAGGCATGTCCCTGGTATGGCAGCTCTTGAGCAAAGCAATATAGAATCACAAAATCAGTCAGGGTTGGAAGGGACCACAAGGATCATCTAGTTCCAACCTCCCCTCCTATGGGCAGGGCCACCTCACACTAGATCAGGCTGCCCACAGCCTCATCCAACCTGGCCTTAAACACCTTCAGGGATGAGGCTTTCACCACCTCCCTGGGCAACTCCTTCCAGGCTCTCACCACCCTCATAGTGAGGAACTTCTTCCTAAGATCCAGTCTGAATCTCCCCACCTCCAGCTTTGTTCCATTCCCCCCAGTTCTATCACTCCCTGATAGCTTAAAAAATCCCTCCCCAGCTTTCTCTTTCAGACATTGAGAGGCCACAAGAAGGTCAGCTTGGAGCCTTCTCCTCTCCAGACTGAACAGCCCCAACACTTTCAGTCTGTCCTCATAGCAGAGCTGCTGCAGCCGTCTAAGCATCCTGGTGGCCTTTCTCTGGACACACTCCAGCACCTCCACATCCCTCTTGTAATAGAACATTCGATCTGATGTGCTTGGGGATTTTCACAGTGAAAGAGCCCAATCTGAAGAAGATAAATGAGGTGGTTCCAAAATGATGTTTATTAAAAATGGAAATTTGCAGAGAAACAACCAATTTATGCTGTGCTCTCTTCAAAAACTGTGCTCTACAACTTGTCCAAATAAATTCAAGCCTGCATGTAAGAGAGGTATTAGACATAATGTGTTCTGTATTAAATTTTACTGCAGATGCACATGGGAGCACAGTCAGGGCAAAGCACAAGCCAAATAACCTGTGATTCCTCAAAGTTTATTATTAGACTTAATAAGTTAGAGTGTCTTGTTTTCCTTGAGGCCAGCTGAACCAGCTCTTATCTGAAGTTCACTACATCAAGATTGTCTCAAACCTTTTCAAAGTCCACAGATCAAATATAAATACTCAGATAGGGAAAATTAGATCATCCATGTCTCTTTAAGAATGCTTACACTTTAGACTAATCTAATTGAAACCATGTTTTATTACTTATAACTTAGGGTGATTCAGTGTTTGGAAGTGAGAACTGGGGTCAAAAGAACCTTCAGTGAGATCTCTGACATAAACAAGAGAAATCCAACATCGCTCTCATATGCTGTTGAGGCTAATTCTTTACAGAGAGAGTGATTTGCCATTGGAATGGGCTGCTCAGGGAGCTGGTGGAGTTGCCATCCCTGGAGGTGTTAGGAAAATAATGGATGGGGCACTTAGTGCCATGGTCTAGTTGATTGGATAGGGCTGGGTGCTAGGTTGGGCTGGATGAGCTTGGAGGTCTCTTCCAACCTGGTTGATTCCATGATTTAGTTTCTTAGTCGATTTTATGATTTAGTCTCTTCCAACTTCAGTTGATTCTAACTTTGTTTGAGCAATGCATCCAGACTAGACCTGAAGGCAAAGGGAGATGGAACATCCACCATTTCCTCTTGTAATGATCCCAGCAGTTAAGCATTCCACTGCCAGAAATTCCTGCTCAGCTCCTATCAAATTTTAACAGGAGTAACAGGGTTTAGGTTGGAAGAGACTTCAAAGATCATCTACTTCCAACCCCCTGCCATAGGCAGGGACACCTCCCACTACTAATATCCACCTATTATTTCTTATTATGCCTTTTTGTCCCAGATTAGACTTTTCCCTTTATACACTGTAGATCAGTCTCTGCTCATCCTCTGAGGAGTTAAATGTGTGGCAGTCCCTGTGCAACTTTTCTAAAGGCTTCTTTTGCAGCTCTCAAAGTTGTTTTGTTTTTGCTCTTATCTGCACTGTTTCCAACTGAATTATCTGCTTGGTTTTCCAATATCTTCTATAAATCTCAGAATAGATGGCAGAGACCTGCTTGTATATAGGATAAAACTGATTTATTGTGCTTTCTCCCTGGTACCAAGATTTATGCAGCCAAGAAATCCATTCGAATTTGTTTTTGCTTTACATCGTAGCAGACTCATGTGATTTCTGGAAAACACTGCTTTTCAGATGACATTCCTCATCCTCCAGCTATGTATTCCAGGATCTTTAACTCTTTAATCCTCCAGGATAACTTGATATTTAAAGAAGCACACATCAATTGGGTTTGAGTGGAAGCACTTCATAAAGCAACATGGATTTTTCTGTAGGGCTACTCTAGAGTGTTGTTTAATTTAAACTTAGCTTATTCTGGGCCACCCAATTCAAGAGAGATGTTGAGGTGCTGGAAGGTGTCCACAGAAGGGCAACAAAGCTGGTGAGGGGCCTGGAGCACAGCCCTGTGAGGAGAGGCTGAGGGAGCTGGGGGTGTGCAGCCTGCAGCAGAGGAGGCTCAGGGCAGAGCTCATTGCTGTCTACAACTACCTGAAGGGAGGCTGCAGCCAGGTGGGGTTGGGCTCTGCTGTCAGGCAAGCAGCAACAGAACAAGGGGACACAGTCTCAAGTTGTGCCAGGGAAGGTCTAGGCTGGATGTTAGGAGGAAGTTGTTGGCAGAGAGAGTGATTGGCATTGGAATGGGCTGCCCAGGGAGGTGGTGGAGTCACCATCCCTGGGGGTCTTCAAGCAAAGCCAGGATGAGGCACTTAGTGCCATGGTCTGGTTGATTGGATAGGGCTGGGTGCTAGGTTGGACTGGATGATCTTGGAGGTCTCTTCCAACCTGGTTGATTCTATGATTCTATGATTCTATTGTGCTAAGCTGTGAATATAAAGCTTCATTCCTTTACTTCCAGCTGCCTGAGTCTAGTCTCAGTGATTTTATATGAGTGGGGGGCCAGGTAACTCCCAAACCATCATGATTTTAAACCACGGTATTTTTTATGGACTGGATGATCTTGGAGGTCTCGTCCAACCTGGTTGATTCTATGATTCTATGACCTGAAGAACAACAACAAAAATACTTCCCCCCCCCTGCCCCTTGACAGAGGAAAGACATTGATCTGCCAGGGGAATAAATGGCCTGCAGCAATCTGCTGAGCCTGTTGCTGCAGATGTTCTCAGCACCACAGGGGGCTGTCTTTCCCCCCCCTTAAATATGCAGTGGATGGATAGAGCCTTGGCATCACATGATATAAGAAGCAGCATAGTGGTGTCTAATAATGCATGTGGAGTGAACAAAATAGGCTCTCTTCTTACTCCAACATACATCTGCAAGGAAGACAGTGCTATAGTCTTGGCTCTAAAGAATCAGTCTAACCTAATTTGCAAGCTGAAGTTGTTTTTGTTTCTTTCCCTGCATAAAAACTTTTAAAAGTCCATACTGTGTGGGGATGCTTTGCTAAGAAAAGTCAAAAGAATATATGAAACAAGCACAGCATGTAGCTTAAAGGCTAGTTGCCATAAAAGGCTTTTCCTGACTGGAAGTCACAGATGTAGTTGAAAAAAACAGATGTACATCAAAGACTGCTGATTAGAAGCACAGAGAGAAGCAATTATCAGGGTGGGTTTAGATTTTGCTTTCAAAAAAAACAAAGAAATTTCTTATTCTAATACCAATAAAACCTTAGTATGTACAGAATAATTACACAGAATGTATACAGAATTAATTGCACAGGTTTCCTTAACCATATGAAAGATTTAAAGGTATGTGCTAGTCCTGTCCCACACCACCACCACATTCTTCTGACTGCTTTGAGTGAGCTTCTGATGGATCCAAGATCTCAGCTTTGTTATTTCTTGACAGTAATAGCTTAAAGACATTACTAGCTGAAATTGTTCAAGATCTGGTTGGTTTTTATGCTCAGAAGTGCTAGTTATTCTCTGTGGGCAAGAAGTATTTCCACCAGCAGGCTGGCAATCACAGGCAGCCCATCCTGCAGCACAGTAGCACAAACCACAGTCCTTGCTAAACTGGTGGTCAGCTGCAAGGGCTGCATCTTAATAAAGTTAAGAGAGACAGAGCAAAGGTTTGAAAGCTGTTCTGAAATGGTTTTCATGGCACATTTCTGACTTGTACCAGCTAGCACTTCTCCCTGGAATGATACATTTCTGCCTGTATGTCCTTCCACAGAATCACAGAGTTACTGAGGCTGGAATAGACCTCAGAGATCATCACAGAATTAACCAGCTTGGAAAAGACCTCTAGGATCATCGAGTCCAACCTATCACCTAACACCACCTAATCAACTCAACCGTGGCACTAAGTGCCTCATCCTGCCTCCTCTTCAACACCTCCAGGGATGGCACCTCCACCACCTCCCTGGGCAGCCCATTCCAATGAAAATCACTCTCTCTGTGAAGAACTTCTTCCTAACATCCAGCCTAGACCTGCCCTGATGCAGCTTGAGGCTCTGTCCTCTTGCCTTGTCACTGGGTGACTGGGAGGAGAGACCAACCCCACCTGGCCACAATCTCCTTTCAGGTAGTTGTAGACAGCAATAAGGTCTCCCCTGAGCCTCTTCTCCAGGCAAATCCAAAAGACCAAGAGATGAAACAAACACTTACCTGAACCAGTCAGACTTCACAGAATCACAGAAACAGGCAGGTTGGCAAAGTCCCCCAGGATCACCAAGGCCAACCTAGAGCCCTACTCTACAAGATTCATCTTAAACCATAGCCCTGAGCACCACATCCAAACCACCCTTAAACACATCCAGGCTGGGTGACTCCACCACCTCCCTGGGCAGCTCATTCCAGCCCCTGACCACTCTCTCCATGAAAAAAAACCTTTCTCCTAATGTCCAATCTAAACCTCCCCAGCCTCAGCTTGAGGCCATTCCCCCTCATTCTGTCTCCAACTACCTGTGAGAAGAGCCCAGCAGCAGCCCCTCCATAGCATCCCTTCAGGTAGCTGTAGACAGCAATGAGGTCTCTCCTTCTCTGATTTGAAACTAGTAGCTGTTGTTCAAGATGAATAGTTTTTCCAGTTGTGATTTCAGATGCATATGTGATAAGCTCCTGGACTGGAAAACACAGACTTAAAACCACACACACAGTATCACAGTCTCACAGTATCATCAGGGTTGGAAGAGACCTCACAGATCACCAAGTCCAACCCTTTACCACAGAGCTCAAGGCCAGACCATGGCACCAAGTGCCACGTCCAATCCTGCCTTGAACAGCCCCAGGGATGGCGACTCCACCACCTCCCCGGGCAGCCCATTCCAGTGTCCAATGACTCTCTCAGTGAAGAACTTTCTCCTCACCTCCAGCCTAAATCTCCCCTGGTGCAGCCTGAGGCTGTGTCCTCTTGTTCTGGTGCTGGCCACCTGAGAGAAGAGAGCAACCTCCCCCTGGCCACAACCACCCTTCAGGTAGTTGTAGACAGCAATAAGGTCACCCCTGAGCCTCCTCTTCTCCAGGCTAACCAATCCCAGCTCCCTCAGCCTCTCCTCGTAGGGCTGTGCTCAAGGCCTCTCCCCAGCCTCGTCGCCCTTCTCTGGACACGCTCAAGCATCTCAATGTCCCTCCTAAACTGGGGGGGGGCCCAGAACTGAACACAGGACTCAAGGTGTGGTCTAACCAGTGCAGAGTACAGGGGCAGAATGACCTCCCTGCTCCTGCTGGCCACACCATTCCTGATGCAGGCCAGGATGCCACTGGCTCTCTTGGCCACCTGGGCACACTGCTGGCTCATGTTCAGGTGGGTATCAATCAGCACCCCCAGATCCCTCTCTGTCTGTCTGCTCTCCAGCCACTCCAACCCCAGCCTGTATCTCTCCATGGGGTTGTTGTGGCCAAAGTGCAGCACCCTACACACTCAGGGTGGCTGACACTGTTTTGAATGCTGGGAGGAAGCATTTATTTGAAGCAAGCTCAGCTAAGTGATTATCAGTTTCTCATACTGAAGTCGAGTTGATTTCTGCTGAATGCTAATTATTCCATCATGTTAGCAAATACTCATTTCTTGGCCAGTGCCTTCGCTGCAATCTGTTCCATGTGTTGATTTAAACTGTCCTATAAGATTAATAGGGGGTGACAACTGGATTATTTAGGGTGTGACATACTTATCAAATTAGTTACAAGTATCCACTCAACTGTTTATTTTTTCTGCTGAGACAACTAATCCATTACTACAGCCACTTTCCTTCCCTCCAACTCAGACTGGAAGGTAGTGTTTTCTTCTTGTCATTTGCTGACTTCAGAACACAGGCTCACAGGATGTCAGGGGTTGGAAGGGACCCAAGGAGATCATCCAGTCCAACCCCCTACCAGAGCAGGACAATGCTATCTAACACAGATCACAGAGGAACACATCCAGACAGGCCTGGAAAGGCTCCAGAGAAGGAGACTCCACAACCTCTCTGGGCAGCCTGTGCCAGTGCTCTGGGACCCTTACAGTAAAGAAGTTCCCCCTTGTGTTGAGGCAGAACCTCTTTTGCTGCAACTTACACCCATTGCTGCTTGTCCTATCCCAGGGAGCAGTGAGCAGAGCCTGTCCCCTCCTCCTGGCAGCCTTCAGATACTTATAAACATTTATCAAATCCACTCTAAGCCTTCTCTTCTCCAGACTAAACAGCCCCAGGTCCCTCAGCCTCTCCTCATCAGCCATGCCCTCCAGTCCCCTCATCATCCTCACAGCCCTCCACTGGACCCTCTCCAGCAGATCCCTGTCCCTCTTCAACTGGAGAACCCAAAACTGAACACAGATTGCTTTCAAAATCCTACTTGCACTTATTCCCCTTCTTTAAGTTTCCCTCTGGGTAGGCCAATTATTACTTACTCCCCAACTCTATCTAGTTAACCATCTCTAAACTTCTTTCCACACATAGAGGCTTTGAACATGTGATTTCTGTTGTTAATTTCTATGCAAATAAACACTGGATAATAGCTCCTTCCCAGAGCTGACTTCAACAGGAAACAAAGGATTAATAGGCAGTCCCCAAAAAAAAAGGCTTCCCTGGTTTGCCTGCCTATGCAGCCAATTAAGATGTGCCCAATTATATGGCTTATTAGTTAGAAATTGTCCCTGCTACACTTTGTCTCTCTCAGAACTGTGGAAATAGCCAAGGTAAGAGTCACAAAGCAGACTGACTTTGGTGTCTCCACAATGAACGCTCACAACATGCATTAAGAGTTACATACAGGTAATTAACTACGTGGAAAGGTCTTTCTAGTCTGGAGAAGAGAAGATTAAGAGGGGATTTAATGTTTATAAACATCTCAGGGCTGGTCAGGAGTGGGGGGACAGGGTCTGTTCACTTGCTCCCCGGGATAGGACAAGAAGCAATGGGTGTAAGCTGCAGCACAGGAGGTTCCACCTCAACACAAGGGGGAACTTCTTTACTGTAAGGGTCCCAGAGCACTGGCACAGGCTCCCCAGAGAGGTTGTGGAGTCTCCTTCTCTGGAGCCTTTCAAGGCCTGTCTGGATGTGTTCCTGTGTGACCTGAGCTAGATTGTATGGTCCTGCACTGGCAGGGAGGTTGGAAGCCCTATGAAGAGAGGCTGAAGGAGCTGGGATTATTTAGCCTGGAGAAGAGGAGGCTCAGGGCAGAGCTCATTGCTGTCTACAACTCCCTGAAGGGAGGTTGTAGCCAGGTGGGGGTTGGCCTCTCCTCCCAGGCAAGCAGCAACAGAACAAGGGGACACAGTCTCAAGTTGTGCCAGGGCAGGTCTAGGCTGGATGTTAGGAGGAAGTTGATGGCAGAGAGAGTGATTGGCATTGGAATGGGCTGCCCAGGGAGGTGGTGGAGTTGCTGTCCCTGGAGGTGTTGAAGCAAAGCCTGGATGAGGCACTTAGTGCCATGGTCTGGTTGATTGGACAGGGCTGGGTGCTAGGTTGGACTGGATAATGTTGGAGGTCTCTTCCAACCAGGTTGATTCTATGATTCTATCTCCTTAGGTCCCCTCCAACCCCTAACATCCTGTGATCCTGCCACCTATAAAATAAGCACAGCATACTGAAAGAAGGGAAAAAAGAAAGTTTGAATCATAGAATCATAGAATCACAGAATCATAGAATCAAGCAGGTTGGAAGAGACCTCCAAGATCATCCAGTCCAACCTAGCACCCAGCCCTATCCAGTCAACTAGACCATGGCACTAAGTGCCTCATCCAGTCTTTTCTTGAAGACCCCCAGGGACAAAGTGCACATTAGGAGGCAATATCAACATCACCACCTGATCACAGAGCGCTCTGCGCTGGAAGGGACCTCCACAGGTCATCTAGTTTGCAGTAAGCAAGTTAGAGAGGCACTCACCCAACTGCATTGTAGTTGGCACACAGCTGTGCAAAGGAAGATACCTTAGCCACCTGACTATTTCTAGGATACTTAGAGGAATGTGGCTGTTTTAAAACTCTCTGTTCAGTTCCTGCACGGATCAACCCCAAAAGACCGCAACACACAGGAACGTTTAAGAGCGATTTGCGAGGTCAAGAGCAGCAAAGCAATTATTCACCATCTAGAAATGTGTCTATTTAAGTGATCACACTATTTGTTTCCAACATGTACAATTCTATGATCTTTAAACAATCTATTATACTGAAATACCTCTGGCTTCATAAATGAGAGATGAGTGATTTCTTTTGGAGGCTCTGGATAAATACACAAGCGAAATCCTTGTGCATCGAGACTTTTCCATGGCAAGTCTCAGCTACAAGGGGTTATTTTTTATTAATGATTCAGTATGAATTCCTGGAAAACATGGTTTATCACAGAAAAAAAACCTGGCAAAGCTCTCACAGTATTTGCTCTAACAGGCGCCACTGTAATAGGCTGCAGATCTACAAACAGGCCAAGAACAGAAGCTAAAACTAACACTGAACAATACAAGAACGTTACCAAGTGGGAAGGTTATTATTTTTTCTGTCCCAAATTATAATAGCCTGGGTTGATTTCAATCCATAATTTACATAATGAAGAACTGAAGTGCCCTGATCTTATCATTTCTCAAAAGACATTGTTTTGATAAGTGATCCTGTGCTGAAATTTCAGCTGGCAACGAAAATACCCTTGTCTTTGAAGAACTGATTTATTCTCTTCTTACAGGCAAGAATTACTGCCTGGGAACATAACTGAGCTTTCAAACAACAGATCAGATGTAAGTTACTATCACCAGCAGAATTTGGTTCCTTCCACGCTGGCCATCAGTCTTGGAACAATGCACTGACCCTCACATTTCACAGACCCTTCAAAGTCTGAGTGTGTAGCACTGTGAGCTGAGAGAGCCAGGGGGTAGCACCAGAACACAGAAGCATGAAGGCAGCTCCTCTGAGTCAGTCAAGCATCCACTGAAACCACTGCTGGAAAGGCAGCCCAAAGCTAACACAGAATCATAGAATCATAGAATCAACCAGGTTGGAAGAGACTTCCAAGATCATTCAGTCCAACCTAGCACCCAGCCCTAGCCAGTCAACCAGACCATGGCACTAAGTGCCTCAGCCAGGCTTTGCTTGAACACCTCCAGGGATGGTGACTCCACCATCTCCCTGAGCAGCCCATTCCAATGCCAATCACTCTCTCTGTGAAGAACTTCCTCCTAACATCCAGCCTGTACTTCCCCTGGCACAACTTAAGACTGTGTCCCCTTGCTCTGTTGCTGCTTTCCAGGGAGAAGAGACCAACCCCACCTGGCTACAGCCTCCCTTCAGGTAGTTGTAGACAGCAATGAGCTCTGCCCTGAGCCTCCTCTGCTGCAGGCTGCACACCCCCAGCTCCCTCAGCCTCTCCTCACAGGGCTGTGCTCCAGGCCCCTCACCAGCTTTGTCACCCTTCTCTGGACACCTTCCAGCACCTCAACATCTCTCTTGAATTGAGGAGCCCAGAACTGGACACAGCACTCAAGCTGTGGCCTGAGCAGTGCTGAGTACAGGGGCAGAAGAACCTCCCTTGTCCTGCTGCCCACACTGCTCCTGAACATGGCAGTAGCTCGAAGGGTAGGACAACGACTCAAGCTCCATGGCACAGGAGAGCACTCATGAAGCCTTGCCTGCACAGGGCCATACAGAGGCACTACAGAAGGGCTTGCTAACAGTATTTTGCCAGGAAATGTGTTTTCTGGTAGCACCCTTGTAGGAGAAAGCTCCACTCACTGCCCCTGTGTGCTGGTTTGAAGCTAGCTGGAATATTTGGGTGTGAAGAATTGGATTACAGGCTGTGAAAAGGAAACAATGGTGATGGCTACTGAATCACAGAATGGATAGAATGGCTACTGCACTCATAGGCTTGCTGGGATGTATAAGAACCTAAATATAGATAACAGTGGCTGTGTGTCTCTGGCTGCCTGCACTTCTCTCCCTAACCTGCTGTCTAACTAATCCCTCTGCTTTCCAACCCCCCTGGCTCATTCTCCAAACTCACCTTGAACGTAAGGCAAAGTCTGGGATAAGGTAGAGGGGTAGAAAGAAGGTGGAAGGGTGGTTGGGAGCCTCTCCTAAACTAATTTTTGTATATAGTTTGGGGGCAGGATACCAGGAAAATAAAATAATTCTATGTGTTGCAATTCCTGACTTGGCCACATTAATTCCCTGCCCCCACGACAACTGAGCCTCTCAGTCTCACATATACTGCCTGAGACATGAGACCAGATATTATATAGGAAGATCTGAACCAGGCTGGAGGGTTGGGCAGGAAGAACTGTAATGACATTCAACTAAGCAAGGAGCCAGTCTTGCACCTGGGAAAGAACAATGCCAGGGAGCAGGATAGGTTGGGGACTGATCTGTTGGAAGGCAGCAAAGGGTCCTAGTTAATGGGAGGCTGACTATGAGCCAGCAATAGGCTCTTGTAGCCAGCAGGGGAAATGCCATTCTGGGGTGGATTAGAAGGGCTGTGCTTAGTAGGTTGAAAGAGGTTCTCCTGTCCCTCTACTCTGCCTTGGTGAAGCCACATATGGAGAACTGTGTCCAGTTCTGGGCCCCCCAGTTCAAATGGGACATAGAACTGCTTGAGAGAGTCCAGCGCAGAGCTACAAAGATGCTGAAGGGAATGGAACATCTCTGTTATGAGGAGAGCCTGAGGGAGCTGGGGCTGTGCTGCTGGGAGAGGAGCAGACTGAGAGGTGACCTCATCCATGGTTATAAATGTGTAAAGGTGAGTGGCAGGAGGCAGGAGCCAGGCTCTGCTGGGTGATGCCCAGTGACAAGCCAAGGGGCAATGAATGGGTGGAAGTTGAGCCATAGGAAGTTTCATTTAAATGTGAGGGGGAATTCTTTCCCTGTGATGGTGACAGAGCACTGGCACAGGCTGCCCAGGGAGGGTTGTGGAATCTTGCTATCTGGAGATCCTCAAAACCTGCCTGGACACATTCCTGTGTGATCTGGTATAGGTGATCCTGCTCTGGCTGGGCAGTTGGATTGGATGAGCTTTCAAGGTCCCCTCCAGCCCCTGGCATTCTCTGATTCTGTGAACTGCTGTATGAGATGAGACTAATGCAGCATGGAAGAAAGAGTGGAGTTACAGCTGACCATGATAGTGCTTTCATGCTAAAAATCCTATTTGCTGCTTTACAGCCTGCTCATCAGGTCCCTTCCTGACATGTTAGGGCACAAATCTACTCCTTCTGCAACACCAATCTGCAGCACCATTAGTCCCGTGGAGGCTGGCACTGAAAAACTTGTAACTCCATAGCATACCACCCAAAACTGCATGTCACTCCAGCTCTCATTTCACCATCTTACACACCAGGCACATAATATCAGCATTTCAGTTATCCCAGGTTTACTACTACAGAAAGGGATTGCATAATTCTGCACATAGCTTCCAGCCATTCATTGTTTAAAAGTAATTGGTCCAGGCTGGCAGTTCTGGACCAGAATGGTAGCTACTGAAGATGAAAGCAGATGGAAACATTAATTTCTGATAAAATGGCTGGTTCAGATTCCCTTTGCTTATAAAATGACTACATCACACAGCACTCTGAAGAAACAGCTCTATCATCTTCCAGAAAGGAAACAGGACATTATTTTCCCCTGTCCTTAAATGGGGTCAGAAAATAAGAGAGACATTTGTTAATGTTCTGTGCTGAGACAAGCTCATTCAGCCAACTATTGTGCTAATGCAAATGATACAGCTTGTTGCAGATGTGCAGCTCAATGATCTGAGCTTTTTGCAGTGTGAAAATGCACACAGGAGATGATGATGGGTTCAGCAGGCATTTTAGAAGAGACTCAGAAGCCAACAATGCCCATCTCAACTGACAAAACTGCAAACTCACTTGTAAGAAATTACATTGATAAGATCAAGATGTAGGGGGATGAAAAATTCAAAGTACAAGTGACTGGTGGATTTAAGGCATTAATATTGACATTTCAAGGCAGGAGGAATCACAGAATCATAGAACCAACCAGGTTGGAAGAGACCTCCAACATCATGCAGTCCAACCTAGCACCCAGCCCTGGCCAATCAACCAGACCATGGCACTAAGTGCCTCAGCCAAGTTTCTTTTGAACACCTCCAGGGATGGTGACTCCACCACCTCCCTGGGCAGCCCATTCCAATGCCAATCACTCTCTCTGACAACAACTTCCTCCTAACATCCAGCCTAGACCTGCCCCAGCACAACTTGAGACTGTGTCCCCTTCTTCTGTTGCTGCTTTCCAGGGAGAAGAGCCCAACCCCACCTGGCTACAGACTCCCTTCAGGTAGTTGTAGACAGCAATGAGCTCTGCCCTGAGCCTCCTCTTCTGCAGGCTGCACCCCCCCAGCTCCCTCAGCCTCTCTTCACAGGGCTGTGCTCCAGGCCCCTCACCAGCTTTGTCACCCTTCTCTGGACACCTTCCAGCACCTCAACATCTCTCTTGAATTGAGGAGCCCAGAACTGGACACAGCACTCAAGGTGTGGCCTGAGCAGTGCTGAGTACAGGGGCAGAATAACCTTCCTTGTCCTACTGGCCATACTCTTCCTGAGCCAAGCCAGGATGCCATTGGCTCTCTTGACCACCTGGGCACACTGCTGGCTCATCTTCAGCTCTCTGTCAGCACCCTCAGCTCCCTCTCTGCCTGGCTGCTCTCAGCCATTCTGTCCCCAGCCTGTAGTGCTGCTTGGGGTTGTTGTGGCCAAAGTGTCGAACCCTGCACTTGGCCTTGTTCAATCTCATCCCATTGGCCTCTGCCCACCCATCCAGCCTGGCCAGGTCCCTCTGCAGGGCTCTCCTACCCTCCAACAGATCCACAGCTGCTCCTAGCTTGGTGTCACCTGCAAACTTACTGATCCTGGACTCAGTCTTTTTAGGTTCTCATCTGCACACTAACTGATGCTGGACTCAATCATTTTAGGTTCTCATCTGCACACTAACTGATGCTGGACTCAGTCTTTTTAGGCTCCTTTTTAGGAATCTTTTTAGGTACTACAATCACTTGTTCCATTGATTATTATTCTCATAGCAGAGAGGCAGAGTCAGACATTGATAGAGTGACTGTAAAATAGAGGAGAATGATCTTGGAGGTCTCTTCCAACCTGGTTGATTCTATGAAAATAGCTCAAAAAGAAACAAACCTGGTGCTAGTGTCTGTTGCAAATGAAGAGCATCCACAACATAACAAAGAACTCTACCTTCAGATACAAATAAGCTGCATGCATCTTGCTGACATTCCTACATCTTAAGTAATTTCTCACTAACTTTTGTCTATGGTCCTCAATGTTCCAGTGAGCTGAGTTTGCCATCATTCATCTAGCCCTTCCCTTAATCCAGCAATGTCCACTCTTGGGCTAAAACATCAGGTGCACTAAAATACATAGCACCAAGGTACATTTTGCATCACTGTTTTCTCCTCTTAGTGGAAACCCACGTAATTAATAAAAACCCATGAACTGTCTACCTAATTAGGCACAGCCAAAGGCAGCAGTGTAAGATCAAAGAACATATTAGCTCTTTTTCAATGGGAAAATAGGGTTGGCAGAAAAAGTCTCCAGAGCAGGGCCAGGAGGATGCCCAGAGGGCTGCAGCAGCTCTGCTGTGAGCACAGACTGAAAGAGTTGGGGCTGTGCAGGCTGGAGCAGAGGAGGCTCCCAGGTGACCTTCCTGTGGCTTTGCAGTATCTGAAGGGGGCTACAAAAAAGCTGGGGAGGGACTTTATAGGCTATCAGGGAGTGACAGGACTGGGGGGAATGGAGCAAAGCTGGAGGTGGGGAGAGTCAGCCTGGAGGTGAGGAGGAAGTTGTTGAGCCTGAGAGTGGTGAGAGGCTGGAATGGGTTGCCCAGGGAGGTGGTTGAGGCTCCATCTGTGGAGGTGTTTGAGGCCAGGCTGGCTGAGGCTGTGTGCAGCCTGCTCTAGGGTAGGGTGTCCCTGGGCATGGCAGGGGGGTTGGAACTGGCTGCTCCTTGTGGTCCCTTCCAACCCTGACTGATTCTATGATTCTAAGTGGAATTATGGAGGTTGTTTTGTATTAACTTCTGCCAAGTATAAACAGTTTTTCCTCTCAGTTACCATATGGCTAACAGCAGTAAGTGCTATCACTTCATTTTCTCTAAAATAGCTTAGGCTTGAAGCCTCCCAGCTAGTGTGAAGTGTTAAACAATCAAATCCCTTGCTTTCAAACTCTGATACATGTGGTAGCATGGTGGCACACCACTACCACTGTAAAACCACTTCTAAAACATGCTCTCTTTTATTTTCAGTTTGGCTCAGCTCCTCTGCCCTGGTGAGACCTCACCTGGAATATTATATTCAGTTTTGGACTCCCCAGTTCAGGAGGGACAAGGATCTACCCAAGAGAGTCCCACGGAGAGCTACAATGATGATTAAGGGTCTGGAGCACTGCCCTGTTAGGAGAGACTGAGGGACTTGGAGCTGTTTGGTCTGGTGAAGAGAAGACTCAGAAGGGATCTAATCAATGTTTCTAAATATCTTAGGGCTGGGGGTCAAGAGGGAGGGGACAAACTCTGCTCAGTTGCACCCTGTGATAGGACAAGGGGCAATGGGTACAAACTACAGCACCTGAGCACATCCTGCCTAGGGAGGAGGTAGAGTTGCTATCCCTAGAGGTGCTCAAGAGAAGGCTGGATGAGGCACTTAGTGCCATGGTCTAGTTGACTGGATAGGGCTGGGTGATCCTGAAGGTCTCTTCCATCCTGGCTGATTCTATGAGGAGGAACTTCTTTACTGTAAGGGTTACAGAGCACTGGAACAGGCTCCCCAGAGAGGCTGTGGAGTCTCATTCTCTGGACACTTTCAAGACCCATCTGGATGTGCTCCTGTGTGAGTTGCAGTAGATTGTATGGTCCTGCTCTGGCAGGGTGGTTGGACTTGATGATCTCCAGAGGTCACTTCCAACCCCTAACATCCTGTGATCACCATATTCACATGCTCACAAACACTAAATGCAATATGATGACTTCAATCAACTCAACTTTAAAGACCACAAGTAACACATTCTTAAAAGATGCTCCTTTTTTTGCTAGCAGAATGTAAACACTGCAAAGAGCAAAGTATTTTCATCTGTAGCAGGAAATTGCTGTGCTTAATAAAGCATCTGGAAAGCCTGACTACAGCATAACTGAACTGAGTGCAGCCTCTTTGGAGGGCACACAATTACACCTATACAACACAACCGAAACCACTGACAGGAACCAAGGGAGTTAATCAGCAGCTATTATTTTGCTCAGCCACAATGCATTGTGTTAGTTCGTTTTTCAGAGCCTAAACAGGAACACAAATGTCCAAACCTCCTCAAATTAGCATGCTAGATGCTATTAGGGAAGTGTTCCTTCACTAATAACGCTTCATTTTTGTGCTGATGACTGGGTCTTACAACAGTGAGCTCTCTGGAAGCATGCTAAGTCTCCAGTGCCACACAATAACACACTCCACAGACAGCAAGCCAAATGCTTTCAGAAAAAAAAAAATACAATCAGAACTTCCCTGTGGATAGCTAAATGAGACCCAGCACATTAGCAAAGAGTGAAAGCTCTAAACCGGTGCCTTTGAATATGCTCCTCTTGGAGGGAGATGTGCAGCGCAAGTTTGACAGTCACACTGATGGGTGAGAAGCTGAACGTGAGCAGACAGTGTGAGCTTGCAGCCCAGAAGGCCAATCACAGGGTGTTAGGGGCTGGAAAGGACCTAAAGAGATCATCATATCATACAATCATAGAATCAACCAGGTTGGAAGAGACCTCCAAGCTCATCCAGTCCAACCTAGCACCCAGCCCTAGAGAATCAACCAGACCATGGCACTAAGTGCCTCATCCAGGCTTTGCTTCAACACCTCCAGGGACAGCAACTCCACCACCTCCCTGGGCAGCCCATCCCAATGCCAATCACTCTCTCTGCCAACAACTTCCTCCTAACATCCAGCCTAGACCTCCCCTGCCACAACTTGAGACTGTGTCCCCTTGTTCTGTTGCTGGTTGCCTGGCAGAAGAGCCCAACCCCACCTGGCTACAGCCTCCCTTCAGGGAGTTGTACACAGCAATGAGCTCTGCCTTGAACCTCCTCTTCTGCAGGCTGCACACCCCCAGCTCCCTCAGCCTCTCCTCACAGGGCTGTGCTCCAGGCCCCTCACCAGCTTTGTCACCCTTCTCTGGACACCTTCCAGTACCTCAACATCTCTCTTGAATTGAGGAGCCCAGAACTGGACACAGCACTCAAGGTGTGGCCTCACCAGTGCTGAGCACAGGGGCAGAATAATCTCCCTTGTCCTGCTGGCCACACTGCTCCTGAGCCAGCCCAGGATGCCATTGGCTTTGCTGCCCACTTGGGTACTGCTGGCTCATCTTCATCTACTATCTACCAGGACCTGCTGCCTGGCTGCTCTCAGCCACTCAGTCCTCAGCCTGTAGTGCTGCTTGGGGTTGTTGTGGCCAAAGTGTAGAACCCTGCACTTGGCCTTGTTCAATCTCATCCCATTGGCCTTTGCCAGCTCATCCAGCCTGGCCAGGTCTCTCTGCAGGGCTCTGCTACCCTCCAACAGATCAACACCTGCTCCTAGCTTGGTGTCATCTGCAAACTTACTGATGCTGGACTCAATGCCCTGGTCCAGATCATCAATAAAGATATTGAACAGGACTGGGCCCAGCACTGATCCTTGAGGCACACCACTAGTGCCAGCTGCCAGCTGGATGTGGCACCACTCATCACCACACTCTGGGCCCAGCCCTCCAGCCAGTTCTTTACTCCTATCAGGGGGAATCTGTCCAAGCCACGAGATGCAAGTCCAACCCTTCTGCCAGAGCAGGACCATACTTCTATCATAGGTCACAGAGGAACACATCCAGACAGGCCTTCAAAGTCTCTAGAGAAGGAGACTCTACATTCTGGGCTAAATTAAAAGCAATGTTGCCAGCAGATCCAGAGAGGTGATTCTGCCACTTCATTCTGCTCTGGTGAGACCTCACCTGAAACACTGCACTCATCTCTGGAGCCCTCAATATAGGAAAGACATGGACCTGATGGAGCAGGTCCAGAGGAGGGCCACAGAAATGATCAGGGAGGTTGGAGCAGCTCTGCAATGAGGACAGGCTGAGCGAGCTGGGCATGTGCAGGCTGCAGAAGAGAAGGCTCTGGGGACACCTAATAGCAGTACCTAAAGGGGATTACAAAGAAGGCTGCAGAGGGACTCTTTACAAAAGGCTGCAATGATAGGACAAGGGGCAATGGTTTGAAATGAGAGAAAAGGATTTAGATTGCATGTCAGGAACAAGTTCTTTACTATGAGGGTGGCAGCAACAAATTGCCCAGGGAGGTGGTTGGGGCCCCATCTCTGGAGACACTCAAGGTGAGGCTCAACAGGGCTCTGTACAACCTGAGCAAGTTGAAGATGCCCCTGCTGACTGCAGGAGGGCTTGGACTGGATGACCTTTGGAGATCCCTTCCAGCTTGGACCATTCTATAATTCTGTGGTTGAATCAAAAAAAATCATGAGCCAATTGCAAGTAGTATTAAAAACACCTACACTTCAAAGCAACAATTAATTTCTGGTGCTCTTTATTCAACTTCTGGTGTTGAAACATTCAGGGTGTCCATGCTTTCAGAACATGCCTGCAGCTACAGAGCCTGAAACAATAGCTAACACATGAAAACTGTTATTATGCAGTGGTTCCAGCAGCCAAGCTTTAAGAAATCAGACAACTGGTGACAAAATGCAGCTGAGAATGTAACACCAGGAACTCCCATTAATGTCCTCATTATCATTTTACTCTCTTCACTTAATTGATTTAGGAAGCAATAAAGTGGTCTTGCAACAGTTCCTGCAAACTGATGCACAGTAACTTCCACAGGTCACAGAATGAAGTACCTGAGCTTTCTCCAAGTGGAACAAGAGGGAATGGCCTCAAGCTGGGACTCAGTAGGTTTAAGTTAGACATTAGGAAGAGATTTTTTCCCCAGCAAGAGTGGTCAGGCACTGGAATGGGCTGCCCAGGGAAGTAGTTGAGCTACCAACCCTGGATGTGCTTAAAGGTGCTTTGGATGTGGTGCTTGGGTAGTCTGCTGTTCAGGAGGGGTTTTGTATCTCTTTGTTACTTTTAAGCTGTACATAGCTGTAAATACCTGTATATATTGTGCATCTATATGCTTATAAACTGTGCCATGCTGTGTTCAGTTCTGGGCCCCCCAGTTTAGGAGGGACACTGAGAAGCTTGAGCGTGTCCAGAGAAGGGCAATGAGGCTGGGGAGAGGCCTTGAGCACAGCCCTACGAGGAGAGGCTGAGGGAGCTGGGATTGGTTAGCCTGGAGAAGAGGAGGCTCAGGGCAGACCTTATTGCTGTCTACAACTACCTGAGGGGTGGTTGTGGCCAGGGGGAGGTTGCTCTCTTCTCTCAGGTGGCCAGCACCAGAACAAGAGGACACAGCCTCAAGCTGTGCCAGGGGAGATTTAGGCTGGAGGTGAGGAGAAAGTTCTTCCCTGAGAGAGTCATTGGACACTGGAATGGGCTGCCCGGGGAGGTGGTGGAGTCGCCGTCTCTGGGGCAGTTCAAGGCAGGATTGGACGTGGCACTTGGTGCCATGGTCTGGCCTTGAGCTCTGTGGTAAAGGGTTGGACTTGATGAGCTGTGAGGTCTCTTCCAACCTTGGTGATACTGTGATACTGTGTGATACTGTGAAATATACAGCTTCATTCCTTAACTTCCAGCCTGGTGAATTCCTAGCCAGAGAGGGAACTCCCAAACCTGCACAAGGTGTAAGAAATGTTCAGCACATGAAAAAGCTTCTTTACAAAGCACTTAGCTGTTTATTACCGAGTGCTGCAGAAGTGATAAATCTCACTGTACTCCTTTTCCCTGCCACAGCTGCAAGACAAAAAGAACCTCATCTCCCAGGATTTTTCCATCTCTCTGTCTAGAAGCCATGACTCACTGGCTTGCCCTCTTCTCAAGAGAGGTATTACCGCAGCCTGTGCTCAAGTTGGCACCGGATTGCAGAGCCGATTAAGAAAGTCTGGTGGCAGAATAATCATGTCCTGAGTGCTGCAAATTACAGCTGAGAGCATCTATTCACAAATCCTGCAGAGAATGTGTATTTAATCACCTTCAATTAATAAAGAAAAAGGAGATTCTGTCCAGTACATCAGAATGTTGGCATTGACACAGTCTGTAACCATCTGGAAACTAAGTGTTGTGGAAGGCTAAGAGGCCTATTAGATGTCCTGGCTTGCCCCACCCTCCTGCTGATGGAGGAAGCAAGAGCAGGAGGAAAACAAAGGCTTGGGCCATTATGTCCCCTCCCAAAGTGATAAACAGGTACCCACAGGTGTTCAGGCACTTGTTAGTGTCTTGCCCAAACACGGGTGAGCAAGCCCTGTTTTCACCTAATATGGCCAGTTTTGCAGATGCCATTGTGACTGGGGGATCTCTGTGGCCAAAGGAGCCTTTGCACTCAGGAAAATATGACACATTGAGCTAAGTTGCAAGCAGTTGAGCTGCTCTGTCTCACAGAGCCACCTCTGCCTCACTGTGTCACTCAGCTCTACATCCTGCTCTGCTCAGACAATGTGCTCTGCCTCACTGCTCTCAGCTTGGATGTGTCCTGATGTTTTGGGCTTGAACTACCTGGAGACTTAAGGGTCTCAAGTTTCCTAGGAGAAGGCATTGAAGTGCCTCATGACGTGGTCAGAAGTGCTCTCTGCACATCTGCAAGGGATGCTGCCTGCACCTCTGCAAACCTCCCTGCCAAGAGGAACCAGGAGCAGGTCAGAGATCGTCTGCCTCTTACCCAGCACCCTGCTAGAGCCTGGGAATATCTGGAAGCCTCTCAATAGGCAAGCAGTTCCAACACTGCCACAAAGGAGCCAGAGACTATCTTGAAGTACCTACTCCACTGCCATGAGTAGCACAGATGTTCCCTAGGGCTCCAGGCTGCCTCTTTATTTTTAAGTGGAGCAGAGACATTTTGTGGCTGAACTTTTCCAATGTTGTGATTCTCCTAAATGAATGAATTGCCCATAAGCAGCCTAGTGAAGAACCCAAATTCAACTAGAATCATAGAATCAACCAGGTTGGAAGAGACCTCCAAGATCATCCAGTTCAACCTAGCACCCAACTAGTTTGTGGGCAGGGTTTTTTGGAAACAAAATGACTACATATTTTGTAATTCCTGCCTCCTTAATTGCCCCAACTAAATCACTAAGTTCCTCCAGGGAGGCTGTAGCCAGGTGGGGTTGGTCCCTTCTGCCAGGCAACCAGCAACAGAACAAGGGGACACAGTCTCAAGTTGTGCTGGGGGAGGTCTAGGCTGGATGTTAGGAGGAAGTTGTTGGCAGAGAGAGTGATTGGCATTGGAATGGGCTGCCCAGGGAGGTGGTGGAGTCGCCATGCCTGGAGGTGTTCAAGAAAAGCCTGGATGGGGCACTTGGTGACATGGTCTGGTTGACTGGCTAGGGCTGGGTGCTAGGTTGGAGTGGATGATCTTGGAGGTCTCTTCCAACCTGGTTGATTCTATGATTCTATGATTCCAAGACTTTTGTCCCTGCACTCTGCCAGGGTACTTTTAGCTAGAAACCTTCCACCAGCTAGTGAGAGCTGCCTAACCACAGCAATGATTTGAAGTCTGACACACAACTTTCTCAGTAGGTCTTTTTTTTTTGGCTGTGGAGTTTTTCTGGCCCAGAAACTTATTTGGCCATCAGTTATCAAATACAATCTCATTTCTTCTGTTGTAAATGCACTCACATACCACTCCTAGCACTATCACAGAATCATCCAGGTTGGCAAAGCCCCTCAGGATCACCAAGCCCAACCTAGAACCCTACTCTACAAGATTCACCTTAAACCACACCCCCCCAGGCACCATATCCAAGCAACCCTTAAACACATCCAGGGCTGGGGACTCAAGCAACTCAAGCTGTGAAGTGATTTTCAGTGCATCTCTCCTGCACCATCTTTTGCAGCGCTTAAAATACATTCTGCATATTTGGCCAGGTTGTGAGTTTTCTTTGCTAGGCCTCACAGAAGTTGTTTCTTCTAGTTCAAAGGTTGTGAGGAACAGATTGTAAATCAGGAGGTAATGAAATAATCTGGTCCACAAACTCAGAGGAAGACAAAACACAAACCAACCTGGAATTTAACCCCTTCTGTCATAGTTTTTCACTAGCTTTGTTTTAGAAACCCTTTGGGCACTTTCAAGTGGAAGATAAATGTAGCACTTTCCTCAGTACTGGAGATACTATAGTTTTAAAGCTAAATGCAACCTAGTTGAAGACAGCTATCCTACCTCTGATCAAAGCTGCTTGCCACTTGCATTTAGTCAACAGCTCAGGTTTCACTGTGCGACTTTAAAATCAATGAATTAAGCTAAAAGGTTTGACAGCTCTTACAGGACTCTTCCTCCTGTGCTGAAATCTTTCTGTCAGTACAACTGGCAAACAACTCAGGATGTCCATATCTGTCTCTGACAGAGCAGAAGAACAGTTTAAAAGCTGGCTGTCACTGTCAACAGGAGCTCACTCTATTAACATCACTGTGATCTTTATGCTGCATGATAGTGCAACTGAAACACAGGTGTATGGATCTGGTTGTTTGGACAGGGCTGGGTGCTAGGTTGGACTGGATGAGCTTGGAGCTCTCTTCCAACCTGCTTGATTCTATGATTCTTACATACAGATCTTAATAAATCTGACATGTTGTAAAGCATCTGCTTGGCTTCTTTTGCTGTCTTACTGCTGGTGCTCTTTGCAGGTAGATAGCTGAATGCTTCCCTGCTCTCCAGCTTGGTATCAAGTTCACAGTCCCCCAGCTTATTTGCCTGATCAACTAAGAATGCTGAGGAATGCTCACATTCAGTGAAGCAGCAGGTGTGGATAGGCTTTACTTCTTGCACTTGGCTAACAAAGCTATTAATTAGGACTCAAATGTCCCAAAAACTAGGAAGACGACTGTGTGTCTCAAATGCTTGCCTGTTCTTTGCCTCCCTGGCTGTGAGATGGGAGCAAACAATTTCTGCTGAACTCAGCCTGAATGCATCAGCCTCCTGCCTTAGGCTACCTTACACTGCCACTAGCTATAAAGCAAGCAGGCTAATGAACTCAGCCTGAATGCATCAGCCTCCTGCCTTAGGCTACCTTACATTGCCACTAGCTATCAAGCAAGCAGGCTAATGAACTCAGCCTGAATGCGTCAGCCTCCTGCCTTAGGCTACCTTACACTGCCACTAGCTATAAAGCAAGCAGGCTGCTGAACTCAGCCTGAATGCATCAACCTCCTGCCTTAGGCTACCTTACATTGCCACTAGCTATGAGGCAAGCAGGCTGCTGAACTCAGCCTGAATGCATCAGCCTCCTGCCTTAGGCTACCTTACACTGCCACTAGCTATAAAGCAAGCAGGCTGCTGAACTCAGCCTGAATGCATCAGCCTCCTGCCTTAGGCTGCCTTACATTGCCACTAGCTATAAAGCAAGCAGGCTAATGAACTCAGCCTGAATGCATCAGCCTCCTGCCTTAGGCTGCCTTACATTGCCACTAGCTATAAAGCAAGCAGGCTAATGAACTCCGCCTGAATGCATCAGCCTCCTGCCTTAGGCTGCCTTACATTGCCACTAGCTATGATGCAAGCAGGCTGCTGAACTCAGCCTGAATGCATCAGCCTCCTGCCTTAGGCTACCTTACATTGCCACTAGCTATAAAGCAAGCAGGCCAATGAACTCAGCCTGAATGCATCAGCCTCCTGCCTTAGGCTGCCTTACATTGCCACTAGCTATAAAGCAAGCAGGCTAATGAACTCAGCCTGAATGCATCAGCCTCCTGCCTTAGGCTGCCTTACATTGCCACTAGGTATATAGCAAGCAGGCTAATGAACTCAGCCTGAATGCATCAGCCTCCTGCCTTAGGCTGCCTTACATTGCCACTAGCTATAAAGCAAGCAGGCTGCTGAACTCCGCCTGAATGCATCAGCCTCCTGCCTTAGGCTACCTTACATTGCCACTAGCTATAAAGCAAGCAGGCTGCTGAACTCAGCCTGAATGCATCAGCCTCCTGCCTTAGGCTACCTTACATTGCCACTAGCTATGATGCAAGCAGGCTGCTGAACTCAGCCTGAATGCATCAGCCTCCTGCCTTAGGCTACCTTACATTGCCACTAGCTATAAAGCAAGCAGGCTGCTGAACTCAGCCTGAATGCATCAGCCTCCTGCCTTAGGCTACCTTACATTGCCACTAGCTATAAAGCAAGCAGGCTGCTGAACTCAGCCTGAATGCATCAGCCTCCTGCCTTAGGCTACCTTACATTGCCACTAGCTATAAAGCAAGCAGGCTGCTGAACTCAGTCTGAATGCATCAGCCTCCTGCCTTAGGCTACCTTACATTGCCACTAGCTATGAGTCAAGCAGGCTGCTGAACTCAGCCTGAATGCATCAGCCTCCTGCCTTAGGCTGCCTTACATTGCCACTAGCTATAAAGCAAGCAGGCTGCTGAACTCAGCCTGAATGCATCAGCCTCCTGCCTTAGGCTACCTTACATTGCCACTAGCTATAAAGCAAGCAGGCTGCTGAACTCAGCCTGAATGCATCAGCCTCCTGCCTTAGGCTACCTTACATTGCCACTAGCTATAAAGCAAGCAGGCTGCTGAACTCAGTCTGAATGCATCAGCCTCCTGCCTTAGGCTACCTTACATTGCCACTAGCTATGAGTCAAGCAGGCTGCTGAACTCAGCCTGAATGCATCAGCTTCCTGCCTTAGGCTGCCTTACATTGCCACTAGCTATGAGGCAAGCAGGCTAATGAACTCAGCCTGAATGCATCAGCCTCCTGCCTTAGGCTACCTTACATTGCCACTAGCTATATAGCAAGCAGGCTGCTGAACTCAGCCTGAATGCATCAGCCTCCTGCCTTAGGCTACCTTACATTGCCACTAGCTATGAGGCAAGCAGGCTGCAGAGCACTCAAAATGACTCTTCAGAAGAAGACAGCTGTTATAGAGGGCACAGATAGGCCACCACAATCATTCCAATTACAGCAGCACAATGAGTTCCTAGCTTAACAGCAAAGGAGCTATAATTAGCTGCATGTACAATGTCAGGGTGAGATGTACTTCAATAACTTACTTTACATTGGTACTGTGCAAGGACTATGCACCCAGTTACATCTCAGATGAAAAGCTTTACCACTCAAATTGATAATTTACCTGTTGGTAATGACAAGTGCATAAAAAAAACCTCATTTCTGTCACAGTTAGAGAGCACCAAATCAGTCCTGTGGAGCATGGCCCAACACTCAGAGACATACACATGCTTTTTTATAGCATCCTTAAGGATGACAAGGCAGAGAGAACCTAAATACTGCATATTTTCTAAATATTATAGTATGGTGATGTCTTTTGGCTTCAGTCACAGCTGCCATTATTCATGGACTAACCTCCAGCATCCAAACACTGCCACAGTTAGTAAATGTCCTGTGTGGGAGATGAACTGTACAGATGATGAGTATCAGAAACACCCAATCAAGAATTCTGCCAGGAGCATGTCAGGCTGTGGCAGTAAATAATATCTGTGTAGCCTAACAGGTTTCTTACTGAAAGGGAATTCCTGTACAAGGAAAGCCTCAGTGAATCCTTAAAAAGGAGCAAGGGGATCAATCAAGTTATTGCACACTTGAAGCAGATGGCTCTCCAGACCTGTGCCTTACTGACTGATCCTCAAGGAGAAGAAGTATAATCCCACTCCAAACACACAGCACAGTCTGCCATTCACAACCACAGGATCATCCAGGCTGGTCTCAAGTTCAGCTTCCTGCTCTCAGCAGGACCAAGAGCATTCAGATCAGATTGCCTACAGCTTAGTGGAGTCAGGTCCTTGGAAAATTTGTAAGGATGGTGACTGCACAGCCTACTGGACCAACCTAGCCAAGCACCCAACTGTCCTCAAGGACAAAGCAACAGTTCTTGCTGTTCCTGGAGCAGTCTTTGCCACTTAAGTTGCCTCAAGAGAGGGTGATTTGCCATTGGAATGGGCTGCCCAGGGAGGTGGTGGAGTCACCATCCCTGGAGGTGTTCAAGAAAAGACAGGATGAGGCACTTGGTGCCATGGTCTAATTGATTGGCTAGGGCTGGGTGCTAGGTTGGACTGGATGAGCTTGGAGATCTCTTCCAACCTGGTTGATTCTATGATTCTAAGTGCCAAATACAACCAACAGAATATGGTGAAAGCCCTAGCACCAACTCTCAAAGGGCAGCCAGTGCTTGCATTGTGCATTGAAACTGACTGCAAGTGCAACATATAAATGAGGCTCTCAAAATCATCCTGCTTAATGAATTTTCAGCATTGGGCACTACAGAGTAGATGTAACCAAAGAAGCTCAAATTAACATAATCGTCTGCCTGATCACAAAGATCACTCACTGAGTTCTGGTGCTGAAAGGAACCTCAGCTTCAAGAGAGACAAGTGCCAAGTCCTGCATCTGGGAAGGCAGCACCCACTGAAAAAAACATGGGCTGAGCACTGACTGTCTGGGGAGCAGCTCTGCTGGGAAAGATCTGTGGGGTCCTGCTGAAATTTGAGCTAAACATGAGCCAGATGTGCACCCTGGCAGCTACGATTGCTTCCCTCAATCTGCTGACCTGCTAATGCAGCCTGACAGCAGATTAAGGGATGTGATCCTCTCCCCTTGACATTGGTCAGATGACATCTGAAATATCATATGCAGCTCTGGTTCCTCCCATTCAGGAGAGGTACTGACAGAGTTAACACAAGAGCTGCCAACATGGCTGAGAGGTGGAGCACTTCTCCTGTGAAGAGACCAAACGTTTGTTGAGCCTGGAGAGCAGAAGACTTTGCTGAACTTTTCAGTACAATGAGGAGGTCATCAACAGCATCCAGCTCTGAAGCCTCTATCACAAGAAGGATGTGGAGATGCTGGAGCACATCCAGAGCAGGGCCAGGAGGATGCTCAGAGGGCTGCAGCAGCTCTGCTGTGAGCACAGACTGAAAGAGTTGGGGCTGTGCAGGCTGGAGAAGAGGAGGCTCCCAGGTGACCTTCTGGTGGCCTTCCAGCATCTGAAGTGGGCTACAAAAAAGCTGGGGAGGGACTTTTTAGGCTCTCAGGGAGTGACAGGACTGGGGGGAATGGAGCAAAGCTGGAGGTGGGGAGAGTCAGCCTGGGCATGAGGAGGAAGTTGTTGAGCAGAAGAGTGGTGAGAGGCTGGAATGGGTTGCCCAGGGAGGTGGTTGAGGCCCCATGGCTGGAGGTGTTTAAGGCCAGGTTGGATGAGCCCTTGAGCGACCTGTTCTAGTGGGAAGTGTCCCTGCCTATGGCAGGGGGGTGGAACTGAATGAGCTTTGAGGTACCTTCCAACCTAAACCATTCTGTGATTTGTTGACTAAGCATTTGTCTGGGAACCCTACATTCACCTAGGGCTGCCATCAGCTCTGTAATGTTCAACAGCTGCTGGAAAGTTTTATGATCACATTATGTGCTGGAAAGTAAGGTGAGCATATCTTCCAGCATGTGATCGCCTTATCTTGGTCTCCTCCTCAGCTGAACGAGTCAGTGATGGACTCAGTGAAACACAGATCTGCTCAACAAAGAGTCATGCACATCCTCATCTTGAGAAGCTGGAATGGGTTGCCCAGGGAGGTGGTTGAGGCCCCATGGCTGGAGGTGTTTAAGGCCAGGCTGACTTAGGGTAGGGTGTCTCTGTCCATGGCAGGGGGGTTGGAACTAGATGATCCTTGTGGTCCCTTCCAACCCTGACTGATTCTGTGATCTTTGTGTGCATATAACACTTTGCAGGCTGAAGACTGGTGTGGGAGGATAACTGCACTGTTCTTTAGCATTCCTGTCCTCCTAGTTTCTTCCATGTACCTAACTCTAGTGGCCAGCAGAAGAACAAGATATTGTATTTGTGGCCTGTTGGGTTGTGCCAGTGCACAGGATCAGAGGATGTTAGGGGTTCTCTAATAATGAATCAGTGTCCTTTAGGAAGAAGTTCTTTCCAGTGAGGGTGGTGAGACACTGGCACAGGTTGCCCAAGTTGTGGATACTCCCTCTCTAGAGGTGTTCAAGGCCAGGTTGGATGAGGCCTTGAGCAACCTGTTCTAGTGGGAGGTGTCCCTGCCTATGGTGGGGGGTAGGAAGTAGATGATCTTTGATGTCCCTTCCAACTTAAGCCAGTCTATGATTCATTCTATAAAAAAAGCCCCCAAAGGCCAATCAGCCAGAAGAGGTCCACCCCTTTACACACTTATGCCAAGGCAAGCATCACCTCCCTCATGACCTATCCTTCTGCCTTCCCCCTTTTGAACTCAGGAAATTAATATAGCTATCCACCCCATTTTCATCTCTCTCTCTTGAGGTCTGAAACAAGCATTCATAAATGGCATCATGATTTATACTAGAAACAGAGTGATGCTCCTGTACCAGAAAGGCTGAACTGCAGTCAGACAGAAGACTGCAGTAGAGAGCTGTTTTGCTTGCTTGGGTAACACTTATCTTGTGTTTCATATGAAGGAGCATGAACAAAGAAAAGGGGCAGTTGCTGAGGTGAATGAGGAACATGAAAACAAGACTTCAAAAATAAATATTTATAATAAATATATAGGAAAGCTTCATTACAGATTTATCAGTCCATAGAACAAGTCTCTCTGCTAATTTCCCTACTGCTTCTAACACAATCACTCTTCCCCCCACCCTTCTCAAGCTAGTTATAAGAAAACTGCTTATCAGGAAGAGACCAGCACAGGCAGGAGGTGGTCTGAAGGATCTAAGTCATCCTTTTCTAGGACTAACATCTCACAGCATGAATCATGTTACACCCAAGCCACAGAGTGACATACATAACACAAATGTGATGCTTTCATCTAGTAATAACACTTCACAGATGTTAGGGGGCTGGTAGGGGCCTCTTCGAGTCCAACCCCTCTGCCAGAGCAGGACCACAGGAAGACATCCAGGTGGGTCTTGAAAATCTCCAGAGGAGACCCCACAATCTTTCTGGGAAGTCTGTTCCAGTCCTCTGACAGTAAAGAAGTTCTTCCTCATGTTGAGAGGGAAGTTCCTGTCCTGTAGTTTCCATCCATGGAAGGTGGGGCTGGAACTAGATGATCCTTGAGGATCCTCAAGGATCCAGCCCTGACAATTCTATGATCCTATGAATAACCACAGCCTTTGCCTTCCCCAAGCAGCTCCTGCTCCCCCACCACCAACACCTCTCACCTCCTCTAAGAAGCTCTTACTCCTCCATCACCACCCTTGTCTTGCCCAAAACATCTCCTACTCTCCACCCCTCACCTTCCCAAGCAGCTCTTGCTCCCCACCCCTCACCTCCCTCAAGTGGCTCCTGCTTAGTCCCCTCACCGCCCCTCGCCTCCCCCAGGCAGCTCCTGCTCCCCTCCACACCTTCTGCAGGCAGCTCTTGCTCCCCCCCTCGCCTCCTTCAAGTGGCTCCTGCCTAGCCCCCTCACCTCCCCTCGCCTCCCCCAGGCAGCTCCTGCTCCCCACCACCATCACCCCTCACCTCCCTCAGGTGGCTCCTGCTTAGCCCCCTCACCACCCCTCACCTCCCCCAAGCAGCTCTTGCTCCCCCCCTCACCTCCCTCAAGTGGCTCCTGCTTAGCCCCCTCACCTCCCCTCGCCTTCCCCTGGCAGCTCCTGCTCCCCCCTGCACTCCACTCTGCCTAAAGAGCTTCTTCCCCCCCACCAGCACTTTTGCTCCCATCCCAGAGCCTGGGGCAAGAGCCTCAAACAGCTGAAATACTGCAAGAGCAGCTCAGCCCCACCAAGGAGACACAGCCAGCACCCGTGGGTGATGTTAGGAACAATCATCAAGTCTCTACCCTACCTAACCGGGGGGCCACACCAGGCCCCCCGGCCTTTAGATCACCATCACCATTCACCCAGTGTGCACCAGGGGCACTCACCAGTGATGAGAGAAGGATCCCTCTGCCCAGTTGGGCACAGCTTGGAGCTTCTGGTTTTCCCAGGGCAGATTAAATAGGGCAGTGGGCAAGGAGGGCAAAGTGGTCACACCTGGGGTGGGAGGAGACTCCAGCAGAGCCCAGGTGCTCTGTGTTTGGGGAGAAAAAGGGGGAAAATAGGGCAGGTGGGGTGGAGAAGGGGCAGATATGGCCTTCCAGTGTGATCTGGTGTAGGTGGTCCTGCTCTGGCCGGGGCATTGCACTCGGTGATCTTCCAAGGTCTCTTCCAGCCCCTAACATTCTGTGTGATTGCCCCCTGTCCTGTCCCAGGGCACAAGTGAGTAGAGGCTGTCCCTTCCTTCCTGGCTCTCACACATTTCCATATATTTATTGGGTCCCCTCTCAGTCTTCTCTCCAGACTCAACAGCCCCAGGGCTCTCAGCCTTTCCTCATAAAGCAGTCTTCTAGTCCCTTAATTAGAGCTGTTGGCCTCCATTCGACTCTCTCAAGTAGATCCCTCTTCATCTGGGGTGCAATATTCCAGGTGGGACCTCACCAGAACTGAGTAGAGGGGGAGAAGAACCTCCCTCGACCCACTGGACACACTCTTCTTAATGCACCCCAGGATCCCACTGGCCCTCTTGGCCACAAGAGCACATTGTTGTATCAATTAATACTGGCAATAAGGAAACATCAGTGAGTCATGTATTTGAAATCAACCAGAGCATCCTATCATGCTGCTGGCTTCAGCAGGAAAGAACTGAAATCATCTTTCAGTTACATTCCAGCTTGTATCCTATAACTCTGCAAATACTGGGAAAATCACAAAGAACTCCTCCTCAAGCAGATCTGTACCACAGGGCCAGGTGGGTAAGGTGAAGTTCAACGAGACCAAGTGCCAGGTCCTGCATCTGGGTCGAGGCAATGCCAAGCACCAACACAGGCTGGGCAGTGAGTGGCTGGAGAGCAGCCCTGAGGAGAGGGACTTGGGGGTGCTGCTGGATGAGAAGTTCAGTATGAGCTGTCACTGTGCTCTTGCAGCCCAGAGAGCAACCAGAGCCTGGGCTGCAGCAGGAGAAGTGTGGGCAGCAGGGCCAGGGAGGGGATTCTCCTCCTCTACTGTGCTCTGGTGAGACCCCACCTGGAGTACTGCATCCAGTTCTGGAGACACTGTTACAAGAGGGATGTGGAGATGCTGGAAAGTGTCCAGAGCAGGGCCATGAGGATGCTCAGAGGGCTGCAGCAGCTCTGCTGTGAGCACAGATTGAAAGAGTTGGGGCTGTGCAGTCTGGAGGAGAGGAAGCTCCCAGGTGACCTTCTTGTGGCCTTCCAGGATCTGAAGGGGGCAACAAAAAAGCTGCGGAGGGACTTTTTAGGCTATCAGGTAGTGATAGAACTGGGGGGGATGGAACAAATTTAGAAATGGGTAGATTCAGACTGGATATTAGGAAGAAGTTCTTCGGCAAGAGGGTGGTGAGAGCCTGTGGAAGGGGTTGCCCAGGGAGGTGGTGGAAGCCCCATTCCTGGAGGTGTTTAAGGCCAGGCTGGATGAGGCTCTGGACAGCCTGATCTAGTGTGAGGTGTCCCTGCCCATGGCAGGGAGGTTTGAACTAGATGATCCTTGTGGTCCCTTCCAACCCCAGATGCAGAACTCTGCACTTGTCCTCACTGAACCTAGTTTGGTTCCTCGCTGCCCAGCTCTCAGTCTGTCCAGGTCTCTCTGCAGGGCTCTCCTAATCCACAGCTGCTCCTAGCTTGGTGTCATCTGCAAACTTACTGATGCTGGACTCAATCCCCTGGTCCAGATCATCAATAAAGACCTTGAACAGGACTGGGCCAAACACTGATCCCTGGGGCACACCACTAGTGACAGCTGCCAACTGGATGTGGCACCATTCACCACCACTCTCTGGGCCTGGCCCTCCAGCCAGTTCTTTCCCATATCAGAGTGTTGCTCCCTTCTGCCTTGGCTGGCAGAGCAGAGAGAGGATTTCCCATTCAGCTGTGATGAAATAGCTCTATATTTTTTTTCAAGTTAGAAATAGGATTTCAGTTAAGGATAGCTGATACAATATTTTAGTGGCACAGCCTATGCTTACCTCCTGGACAGTGCCTCATGGCCATTTTACACCGTCTGGACTCTGCAATGGTTGGGCAGGGTATCGTGTCTTTTGCTGGCTTCTTCACTATCTGCCTTGTTCTTGTTTCCAGGCCCCACTTAAATCCACATGTCTTGTTATTTCTGCTGCAAGTTCCCCACTCACTCCATTGGCCTACTTCACAGCCTTCTGATGAAACAACAACAAAAGAAATTATTATTAGCATTATTATTACAGAAATTCAGACATAATTCATTGGTGAGTATTTGTTGATAGGAAATACTAAGCTCAAAAACAGTGCCCAATTTGAACCTGCTGTGATGGTTTGGGAGTTACCTGCCCTCCCACTCTTATGAAATCACCCAGACTAGACTCAGCTGGCTGGAAGTTAAGGAATGAGAGTTTATATTCACAGCTTAGGACAATGTACAAGCAGATAGTTACAATATTTACAGCTATATACAGAAATACACAAGTTAAAGGTAATACAGAAACACAGCACTCTTCATAGAAATCAGCATCCCCAGGAGGGGCTCCCAACCACCCTTGCACCTTAGCTTAGCACAGCATAGAATCAGCCAGGTTGAAAGAGACCTCCAAGCTCATCCAGTCCAACCTAGCACCCAGCCCTAGCCAGTCAACCAGACCATGGCACTAAGTGCCTCAGCCAGGCTTTGCTTGAACATCCGACGAGGCTGGGGAGAGGCCTTGAGCACAGCCCTACGAGGAGAGGCTGAGGGAGCTGGGATTGGTTAGCCTGGAGAAGAGGAGGCTCAGGGGTGACCTTATTGCTGTCTACAACTACCTGAGGGGTGGTTGTGGCCAGGAGGAGGTTGCTCTCTTCTCTCAGGTGGCCAGCGCCAGAACAAGAGGACACAGCCTCAGGCTGCACCAGGGGAGATTTAGGCTGGAGGTGAGGAGAAAGTTCTTCACTGAGAGAGTCATTGGACACTGGAATGGGCTGCCCGGGGAGGTGGTGGAGTCGCCGTCCCTGGAGCTGTTCAAGGCAGGACTGGACGTGGCACTTGGTGCCATGGTCTAGCCTTGAGCTCTGTGGTAAAGGGTTGGACTTGAGGATCTGTGAGGTCTCTTCCAACCCTGATGATACTGTGATACTGTGATACCTCCAGGGAGGAACACCTCCACCTTCTTTCCACCCCTTTACCTTATCCCAGTATGCTTTGCATGCAAGGTGAGTTTGGAGGATTGGCCAGGGGGGTTAGGAGCAGGAGGATTACACAGAAGAAGCCTAGGCAGAAACACAGACTCCAGCAGACAGAGACCACACTCTGTCTTATCTATGTTTGTGTCCTGGTTTTTATCCATCTCAACAAGCCTATGAGTGCAGCAGCCATCCCTGTGGTTTCCTTTTCCCAGCCTACCATCTCATTCCTCTCATTAAAATATTCCAATTAGCCTCAAACCAGCACTGTTGGCCACCTTGCAGAAGAGCTGCTTTGGCAGCATCTCTGTACCAAACAAGACTCACCCACGCATTCCATAAGCTCTTCCAAGGCTGCAAATCCCGGAGGGCATCCTCGGAAGCAGCGGCCTCTGTGCGAGTAGAAGCCAGATTTGCATTTGGTACAAAAGTCTCTGCTAAAGCAGGAGTCGCAATTTTCTATCCTGCACCCTGAATCGAAAGGATCACAAGGAACAATGAGACAGCCAAGTTAGACTCGAGAGCGAAGGACTCACCCAGCAGTACAGCAGCAAAACCAGCAGTGCTATAACGAGGAACGCTCACAGCCTGAAACCTGCCTGCTCCAGAAGAGAAATCGCAATCGTTTGCAAGCATTGACTACATCTGCCTCTACATCCTTTGAATCCTGTTCTGTGTAATCAAGGGAGGGGGGATCTAGTTAAGTGATCTTTGAGTTAGTTACATCTATATCATCCAGTCCAACCTAGCACCCAGCCCCAGCCAATCAACCAGACCATGGCACTAAGTGCCTCAGCCAGGCTTGGCTTCAACACCTCCAGGCACAGTGACTCCACCACCTCCCTGGGCAGCCCATTCCAATGCCAATCACTCTCTCTGACAACAACTTCCTCCTAACATCCAGCCTAAACCTCCCCTGCCACAACTTGAGACTGTGTCCCCTTGTTCTGTTGCTGCTTGCCTGGGAGAAGAGACCAACCCCTACCTGGCTACAGCCTCCCTTCAGGGAGTTGTAGACAGCAATGAGCTCTGCCCTAGGCCTCCTCTTCTCCAGGCTAAACACCCCCAGCTCCCTCAGCCTCTCCTCATAGGGTTTGTGTTCCAGGCCTTTCACCAGCTTCCTCACCCTTCTCTGGACACGATCCAGCACCATATGATTCTATATATATATATTTTTGGAGGAAAAGCTTTCAACCAATGTCAATTATTTTTTGTGAAAAGCTTTCAATGTCAATTACTTTTGTGTAGAACTAGCTTGAGAAAACCCAGATGAAACCATTTGTTTTGGAAAGTAAGTATGTATTATATGCACTGGCTTCAGTTTATTATTTGTCACTGAAAGCAGGAAGCTTTTGGGTTTTTTTGGCATTAGAATCATAGAAGCAACCAGGTTGGAAGAGACCTCCAAGCTCATCCAGTCCAACCTAGCACCCAGCCCTAGCCAGTCAACCAGACCATGGCACTAAGTGCCTCAGCCAGGCTTTGCTTCAACACCCTCAGGGATGGTGAGTCCATCACCTCCCTGGGCAGCCCATTCCAATGCCAATCACTCTCTCTGACAACAACTTCCTCCTAACATCCAGCCTAGACCTCCCCCAACACAACTTGAGACTGTGTCCCCTTGTTCTGTTGCTGCTTGCCTGGCAGAAGAGACCAACCCCACCTGGCTACAGCCTCCCTTCAGGTAGTTGTAGACAGCAATGAGCTCTGCCCTGAGCCTCCTCTTCTGCAGGCTGCAATTATTTAAGCTTATAAATAGCTGAATTTCAGCATCATTACCTAGGTAAGCTTTATTAAAAACAGTTCTTCATGGAAGCATATTGCAGGTTCCTAATTTTGGGGTATTTTTTGGCCTTCTATCATTTAAACAATAAAGTGGATGATAAAGGAATCACCTAGCATGAAATCTGGAGAAATTTTTTTTGGACACAATATTCAATGATTAAGAAAAACAGCACTTAAAAAAAAAACAACATTGGTTTATCCTTCACACAAAATAATATCATAAATCCCATGGAAATACTGCTTGAAGTTAAAGAAGTGAACTGTTTTCTTCTGATTGCTCTAATTTCCAATCCTTTTGACTTTTCTGATCTCAGCATCTTATGCCTAACTCTGCAGAAGCAAAGTAAATCCTTCCCCACTTTTAAACAGCTGTGGTGGTAGGTTTGATGGGCAAACATGGGCTTATCCATGCCCAGATATTTTCCCCTGCCCTCCCCTCCTTCTGTGCTGGGGGAAGCATCTGTGGGAGGGGAGGGCATAAACCCTGGCTTCACATACTATGGTGAAGCCTGGCAAAGTGCCCTTCTGATTGGCTAATCTATGTCCAGTGCCCCATTAGCCTTGGGTTGGATATTGATAAAAGGGATAAGCAGGTAGCATAGGGCTGTTGCTGCTTCATTTTGCATCCTGGATTTGCCTGGAGAGCTTACCAGGAACAGGCTCTAAATGCCTGCATGGGATGAGCCTGCACAGCCAACGTGACATCATGCTCAGACTGCACATGGCAAGACATCCTGCCTGCACCTGAGAGTCTCCTGCTGAGATGAGAAGTCCTGGAGATACACAGATCACCCAGAGGAGCCAGGAGACAAGGTCAGAGATTGTCTGCCTCCTTTCCCCAGAAGCCTGGGAAGAATCAAGTCTCAGCAGCCAACAAGACAGAGTTCCACATGCTTTGGGTACTGCCTGATTTATCCTTTGTGAGTAAATACCTACAAGCCTCTTCCAGTATAATATTTGCTTTTGCCACTTTCAAGAAATAATTGCTCCAGTTTTGCCTGTGCCCTGCCTGTATAAATTTCCAACCTGTGCATTTTTGAACCTGTGAATAAGTTTTCTGGTCAGTTTTAATGTTAATAAGCAAGTTCCATAGTTATTAGCAATCACTGCCTGGATATCAAAATTAATACAGATTATTCATTTTGCACCATCTGTCACAACATCCCTATCTATAGTCCTTCCAAGTTCCCCTTAAATTACCTAGCTAGTCTACTGATATAATTATAACAACCTGGAACAAGGCAGAGATTCTTTTTTTTCACCTGGAGAAGTTTCCAGTCAGAAGCAGTTTTATTACCTTCCATTTACTAGCCACACATCCAAATGCTTTTCTTGACTGTTCAATGGTTTCTTTTTTGGTATCTGAACTATTCTTTCTAAAAAGACTGCCTAGAATTTTAAAACATCAAAAGGAAAGAACCCAACAAGATCATAACACTCAAGCTAAGCACAGCTAAGGTTTTAGACCCCAGGAGCTCTTTAGAAGAAAGGAACAGATAATGCATAGCCAAAGGTATTCTTCAGAAATACCTTTTCCTTTTTCTTTTAACAAGAGCAGAAAATGGTTTGCAGATAGACAAAGTTAACTGCCTGGGAGATTTAAGAACCAGTAAGGAGGAGAAGCCTGGAAGTGGAAGCTCTGGGGGTACAGGGAAAGGCAAGACTGGTGTTGAGGAGAGAAAGAGTTGATAAATTCAGTCCTGCAGAAGAACCCCAAAGAGCAATCACATACCTTTGGCAGGACTAACATACTTGCAAGGCAACGACAGAGCTGGAAACCTAATCTTCAGAACCTAAGAGTGAAGAAGTAAAGGGTGCTTCATTGCTGCTGTTCCCACTTAGATAGCAACAAGAGGTCTGTAAGTGAGGGGCAGATACTTTAGTCCCTACTGCTTCCTTTCCTTATGTTCAGTTTGAAATGTCTCATTGAGTTATTTGCTTCCAACCAGACCACAACATCATGTCTCCTTGTATCCCACTGGCCTTACTACTCTCTACCCATACCCAGGATGTCTCAGACACTGTAACACTCCTAGCACAAGTCTTCCAGCACCATCTTGTATCTTCTTTCCAGTGATTCTACCTTGGGCAAGTCAGAAAGTCAAATATTTCTTTCCTCCCTTCCACTTGAAAGGTACAAAATACCCTTGAAAGCTACATTCATACAAAGCCACATTCATACATCTTCCTCTGGTTCCATCCTCACCTATCTGGACTTCAAAATGCACTCAGGGAGGACCAAAGAAATCTGCTGGTAAGTCTGATTTGCAAACCTCACTTTATACTTCCTACAAGAGTAGTGCCTAAATGGCAAAAGTCCTCATTGCATCAGCAAGGGCAGGTTTAAATTAACAACCTCCTTATTCCATCAGACAGACCAAAGGCCACTGCAGTGACCTGAATGGGCAGAGTTAATACCAAAATCCATAAAGAGATATAATCTTTCATGAGAAATACATCTTTATAAAGTGAAATGTGAGAAGTGGAGAAGAGCTAGAATATGCTAACTTTCTAGAAGGCTATTTTCAACCCCCAAACTATCACAGGAGTCATCACACATTCACAGCTTCATGATTTCCTCCCAGGGAAAAGGGTGGGTGGAAGTCACTACTTTGTCTAGTGAAGCTAAGCTGGGCTGAAATTAGACTGAAGTGTTTTGCACAAGTACCTTCAGTGTTTGGACAAAACAGAGTGAAACTAATCTTGTCCCTTTGACAGAGCTCTGAAAGGCTGCTTTGCAGGGCAACACAGATAACTTCTCCAAGGGAAAATCAGTTGATGCTGTGCATTCTCTGATTTGAAGTGACAGGAAAGCAAGAACTTGAGTGACTGACATTGCAATAGAACACAGGAGTAGACCATAGCATGCAAAAGTGCCTAAGGGCTTGAGAGCAGTTACAGAATATGGGCAGGAAATAAATGTAACTCCATGAGCCAGTAGTGTGCCCTCATAGAATCATAGAATCAGTCAGGGTTGGAAGGGACCACAAGGATCATCCAGTCCAACCTATCACCCAGCTCTGTCCAATCAACTAGACCATGGCATAGGCACTTTCCAACCTTTTCTTTAACACTGATCAGAACACAGTGTAAAACAGCCAAAAGAATCATAGAATCAGACAGAGTTGGAAGGGGCCATAAGGATCATCTAGTTCCAACCCTCCTGCCATGGGCAGGGACACCCTACCCTGCATCAGGCTGCCCACAGCAGTATAATCAGCAGAGAGCATTCAGATTAGTACTACAAGCACTTAAGGTGTGGCCTGACCAGTGCTGAGTACAAGGAAAGAAGAACCTCCCTTGTCTTGCTGGCGACACTGCTCCTGAGCCAGCCCAGGATGCCATTGGCTCTCCTGCCCACCTGGGCACACTGCTGCCTCATCTTCAGCTCCTCTCTACCAGCACCCCCAGACCCCTCTCTGCCTGACTGCTCCCAGACACTCTGTCCCCAACCTGTTGTGCTGCTTGGGGTTGTTGTGGCCAAAGTGCAGAACCCTGCACTTGGCCTTGTTCAGTCTCATCCCATTGGCCTCTGCCCACCCATCCAGCCTGGCCAGGTCCCTCTGCAGGGCTCTGCTACCCTCCAACAGATCCACACTTGCTCCTAGCTTGGTGTCATCTGCAAACTTACTGATGCTGGACTCAATCCCTTCATCCAGACCATCAATAAAGATATTGAACAGGACTGTGCCCAGCACTGATCCCTGGGGCACACCACTAGTGCCAGCTGCCAAATGGATGTGGCACCATTCACCACCACTCTGGCCCTCCAGCCAGTTCTTGACCCGTATCAGAGTGTTGCTCCCTTCTGCCTTGGCTGGCAGAGCAGAGAGAGGATTTCCCATCCAGATGTGATGAAATAGCTCTTTTATTTTTTTTAACAGTAAGAAATAGGATACCAGTTAAGGATATCAGTTAAGAATACCAGTTAAGGATACCAGTTAAGGATATCAGTTCAAGATAGCTGATAAAATATGGCACCATTCACCATCACTCTCTGGGCCCAGCCCCCCAGTGTATTTCTTCCCTTGTGCATTCTTCAACAGAACACACTCAACATTTTCCTACCTATTGCACTGTGTTCTCATACTGCAGTGTTCAAGACAAAAATCATCTCCAGGAGGAAAGCCTACATCAATTTCTAGAGACAAGCAGTCTCAAAGTTACTAAGAAAACAGTCTAGAACCACTTAGTAAATTCAAGACACACATATTGCTTACACGTAGAAAATTAGCCTTGAAATTCAACATTTCCATCATTTCAGAGCTGCTGCACTTGGCTGTGGTATTTATTGTGTTAGATTTGGCACTAACTATGTTTGGCTTTTAAAGTAATGTCAACATTGTCCATAAAAATATGTTCTATAGCTTTTCTAACAAAAATGGGCAAGTGTTCCAGTAATAAAACATTGAGCAGCTTTTGTGCCTGTAAAGACATTCAAGGGCAGAAATCATTTCAACTTTTGCAGTTCAAGCCCTGCAACTCCCAGAAGGATTTGAACATAGCCAGAATTTTTATCATTTTTAGCTGAGTTAATACTATCTGAGCAGTGGAGTCTTGTAAGCAGGCATCCTTAAAAGTATCTAACAGCAAGTAAGGAGAAACTGATTCTGTTCTTTGAGATTGTTTATTCTAACTCAGATTCAATCCACAGAAGATCAGGCAACACCTTGAGTGCTGTGTCCAGTTCTGGGCTCCTCAGTTCAGAGAGATATTGAGATACTGGAAGGTGTCCAGAGAAGGGCAATGAAGCTGGTGAGGGGCCTGGAGCACAGCCCTGTGAGGAGAGGCTGAGGGAGCTGGGGGTGTGCAGCCTGGAGAAGAGGAGGCTCAGGGCAGAGCTCATTGCTGTCTACAACTACCTGAAGGAAGGCTGTACCCAGGTGGGGTTGGCCTCTTCTGCCAGGCAAGCAGCAAGAGAACAAGGGGACACAGTCTCAAGTTGTGCCAGGGGAGGTCCTGGCTGGATGTTAGGAGGAAGTTGTCGGCAGAGAGAGTGATTGGCATTGGAGTGGGCTGCCCAGGGAGGTGGTGGAGTTGCTGTGCCTGGAGGTGTTCAAGCAAAACCTGGATGAGGCACTTAGTGCCATGGTCTGGTTGATTGTCTAGGGCTGGGTGCTAGGTTGGACTGGATGATCCTGGAGGTCTCTTTCAACCTGGTTGATTCTATGATTCTAAGGTCCTCAGCACAAATGTATGTGCCACACAAGATCACCAAACCAAGAAAAAAGATGAAGATGCCAGTTAATAGTACAGCAGTTGGCAATTACACTAAACAAAAAGACATACAGTACAAAAAATCTTTGGAAGGGAACCAGGATTGGTTGGTAAATGCAACTGCATTGATATTCTCTCCCAGGAAAGAGTGACAAAAGCGTGAGGAGGAGTCAAATAGTCAGCACTCAACCCAATATGGGTTGGACACAACTCACATTTATGCTCTTCAAAATCAAACCTGTAATACAGGGAAAAAAGACAACTTTCTGTAAGTGATAAAAGTGAAAACAGTTACATTGGTTTCACCTTCCACTGTCTGCAACTAGCCTTGTTTTTTCCCAAGAAAGTAAAGGAAGGTTGCCAATATGGACTATTTCTCCTATCTCACAAGGCCAGCACAGGCTAACAGGGATAAATTCATTTCCCAAAGCTGTACCTATTCTCAGAAAAACCTTTTTTTACATGGTGAGTTTTTACAGCCCAGTTCTGAAAGGTTTAGAGTGGACAAGTCACCAAATGCACAAACGTGTTATGAAAATCAAGGCCAAGATCCTAAATTACTTTACAGAAGGGATACATAAACCATGTACTGGCCTCACTTAATTTTTCATCAAAACCTAGCCACCTGGTATAGATTAGGCAGCACTCAGCAATGCTACACAGCAGCTGGGAACACAACGTGAAGAATGCCACATCTACAGAGCCCGCGCAGGGAATGGGAGAAGGAGGCAGAACATCACTGCATGGCTCCAAGCACGGCCAGGAGTGCTCCTTGTCTACTCCTGATTGCCATGAAGTGACCTTATGTGTGATGTCAATGCCAGCAACTGCTTTCTCACAACACAGTGTGTCCCAGACACGTGCCACAGTACCAGGGCGGGGGGAATGTTCCACACATTTAACAAGACACTGGATTATTCTGGGAAGTCTAGAAAAAGCTATTTCTCACTTCAGGTTCCCAGGTTCACTGACCCAATTCTGTTTAGATTATGACACACACAAATTCAAAATAGAAAGGAAAAAAAAAAACCTCACCATAAATACTAAATAAAGGTAACAGCAATGATTAAGAGTCCATATGGGTCCACATATGGGTATAAAGAAAAATCAATACAAATTGGCACAACTGTCAGACAGCAGTGAAATAACATTTAGAGATACCAGAGCACTCGTTGGCTTTAACAGTTGTGCTTCTAGGCACAAGCATGCAAGCAAGGAATCTCGTTGCACATTAGCAGGTTGTAAATCTCCACTGTCAAGTGCCGTACTAAAAGGGAGAGATTGTTTGTTTGTCTGTTTTAATAGCCCATCTGTTTGGTTAAAATGGAAAGCAGGTCTGGGGCGAGGTGTCTGCTCACCTGAAGTTGGTGTGGGAACAAAAGGGCACCACACAACAACGCCCACCCATATATTACTGACCGGTATCTACATAAGGAACTGTTAAATTACTGCTCAATCATTTTCATGCAGTGGGCATTTGTTAAACCAGGAGTATCTACTTAGCTCTTCATTCTTTCCTCTATTTCCCTTCTAACTAAAGGTAAGAACAGAAATAAAAGAGGTCGATGCGATCCGCTGAACGCGACGGATCTTGGATGCTCCTCAGCGGAGAACATTTACGACGACCTCGAGACATCTGTGAAAACATCTCCCTCTCAAACACTGAGGGTGAATTCTGGCCTTCCCACAAAAGTGAAGGTAAAGGTTCAAAACAACTCACTTGAACATCTGTTCATGTCTGGAGTTCGGAGCCCGTAGTACCCCGACGGGCAGGAATGTAAGCATTCACCGTACTGTCTCATCCCTTCTCTTCGTAGGAAGAAGAATAACTTGTGTTGGCATCTGATGCACCCGTTATCCTTTGAACAAGACAAACAGCCTTTGCAAATTGGATTTGGTCCATAACTAGCTGCAAAATAAGAAGATAAATTATGCTTTAAGATCATTTGGAGATTCTTTTTGGCTGGAGGTCTTCTTCTTTCTACAGTGGTAACTTATCTACCGCATGATTAAAAGTAGCTTTGAAAGGAGGGTTCTGAAAGTGCACTCGCTCTCATACATCTGTGCTGGCAAGTGAATAAAAAGAAATGCAATCTCTGTGGTTTTAATTGCATATAAAGCAATTTAATGAAGTTACACACATTGAAAAGAAAGGTACAAGCAAGCAGAGACAAAGCTATATAAAGTTCACTGGTACAACATAAGGAATATACTACCCAGGAGAAGAGGAAATGGCCTCAAGTTGCACCAGGGGAGGTTTAGATGGGATATTGAGACAAAAAAATTCTTTCCTAAAAGAGTGGTCAGGCATTGGAGCAGGCTGCCCAGAGAAGTACTGAGGTCACCATCCCTGGTGATGGAGATGTAGCACTCTGGGAGATGGCTTAGTGGCTGTGACAGTTTTGGGTTGATGGTTGGACTTGATGCTCTTAAGAGGTCTTTTCCAACCTTAATGATTCTGTGATTCTCTAAAACCCAGGTGCTGCATTCTAGTTCGAAGCTGGAGACAGAAGCACACAACAGCAACAAAGTACAAGAACATGAGCACCCTGATACATGCACCTGCAGTGATATGTCTGTAGAAGTCCAGCAACCACACACTTCTACTTTGTGAAGAGAGCACTACCAAGAGTAGAGAACTGCAGAACGTGCATGCTGTCCCATAGCTTTCAGGGTCCTACAACAGGACTTGGTTTCTATTAAGAATATCAAGACAATTACTTCCTAAAACAAGAGTAACATTTTTAACTTTTAAGAGGTTTTTTTTCCTACAGAGTTTCTATCCAAAATGGGCTGAAAACCATATGCATTGATATTACCAAAGGAGGACACTTAGTGCAGATTACCACTTTTGGCTATCAGCTGCTGAGGCCTTCATAGAATAGAATCAAAGACTCATAGAATCAACCAGGTTGAAAGAGACCTCCAGGATCATCCAATCCAACCTAGCACCCAGTCCTAGCCAAATCAACCAGACCATGGCACTGAGTGCCTCATCCAGGCTTTGCTTGATCACCTCTAAGGACAGCAATTCCACCACCTCCCTGGGCAGCCCATTCCAATGCCAATCACTCTCTCTGCCAACAACTTCCTCCTAACATCCAGCCTAGACCTCCTCTGGCACAACTTCAGACTGTGTCCTCTTCTTCTGTTGCTGATTGCCTGGCAGAAGAGACCAACCCCACCTGGCTACAGCCTCCCTTCAGGCAGTTGTAGACAGCAATGAGCTCTGCCCTGAGCCTCCTCTTCTGCAGGCTGCACACCCCCAGCTCCCTCAGCCTCTCCTCACAGGGCTGTGCTCCAGGCCCCTCACCAGCTTCATTGCCCTTCTCTGGACACCTTCCAGTACCTCAACATCTCTCTTGAATTGAGAAGCCCAGAACTGGACACAGCACTCAAGTACTTCAATTCCACTCTCTAGGTTTGTTCTGTTGTTTTCTTATTTTCTTTTAAATTACTGTCTGCTAACTCCAACACAAACCTTAGCTGCACCACTCCTTGCCTTTTGGAGCTTTTATTATCCTGCCTTTCTTCAGAGACATGGAACACTCCCCTGTCCATTGGGCTGCCAACTCCTTTCTCAGGCACTGAGTCAGCACAGTAGGTTAGCAGAAGGAAAACGCCCCAAGACATTCCTGAAACCAACTAAATTTGTCTGTTTTAAATATTAAACTGGCTTCAGGGCTTCACAGAAATGTGCCAGTTCAAACCTGGTTTACTGGAAACATTATGCAACAGAAGGAAAGTGTCTTTGGGGTCTCAAGAGCTGTTTAATAAAGGCTACCCCAAGAGCAGCTGCCCAAAAGCACAGGAACAAGATCTGTTTGTTAGTGTTTTAGAGCATTTTCAAGTATTCACAGCCTAATAAGGCATTCTGCTACTTGTACCTTGTGTAGGGGGGATAACTGATGTTGTACAATGGATAACTTCACCAGTATGGCCAGGAAAAGAGAAAAAGGAAAAGGCAAGGCATTCTGCTACTTCTACCTTGTGTAGAGGGGATAACTGATGTTGTACAATGGATAACTTCACCAGTATGGCCAGGAAAAGAGAAAAAGGGAAAGGCAAGGCATTCTGCTACTTGTACCTTGTGCAGGGGGGATAACTGATGTTGTACAATGGATAATTTCACCAGCATGGCCAGGAAAAGAGAAAAAGGAAAAGGCAAGGCATTCTGCTACTTCTACCTTGTGTAGGGGGGATAACTGATGTTGTACAATGGATAACTTCACCAGTATGGCCAGGAAAAGAGAAAAAGGAAAAGGCAAGGCATTCTGCTACTCCTATCTTGTGTAGAGGGGATAACTGATGTTGTACAATGGATAACTTCACCAGTATGGCCAGAAACAGAGAAAAAGGAAAAGGCAAGGCATTCTGCTACTCCTACCTTGTGTAGGGGGGATAACTGATGTTGTACAATGGATAACTTCATCAGCATGGCCAGGAAAAGAGAAAAAGGAAAAGGCAAGGCATTCTGCTACTTCTACCTTGTGTAGGGGGGATAACTGATGTTGTACAATGGATAACTTCATCAGTATGGCCAGGAAAAGAGAAAAAGGAAAAGGCAAGGCATTCTGCTACTCCTACCTTGTGTAGGGGGGATAACTGATGTTGTACAATGGATAATTTCACTAGTATGGCCAGGAAAAGAGAAAAAGGAAAAGGCCACCACTCTCTGGACCCAGTAGCTGATAAGCTTTACTCTCACCTTCACACATCTGCAGACCATATTCCCACTCCCTTTCTACTCCCATCCCCAACACATGCCTCACAAAGTTCAGCACAACACCATTCAACTCCAGGCTTCCACAAAATAATCCTAGTGGGTGGCAAGCAGGATAAGAAGCCAAGTATCACACACACTATCACAGTATCACCAAGGTTGGAAGAGACCTCACAGATCACCAAGTCCAACCCTAAGTGACTTGGTGTGAAATGGTTCAGCCAGTGGGACACTCTCCGAGTGCTGGAGCCCTCTGGCAACAGGCTCCCCTGGTGAGATCCTCTTGATGGGAATAGCATTATTACCCTCTATGGCATATGCATGACTCTTTGGCTTTCTGTCAACACTTCTGTAATGACACCAGACCAAACACCTTCTACTTCTCAAACCCATCTCCTGTTGCCCAGAAGACCTCAGATAGAACTACTCCTCCAGCTCATCTTGCAGCTATTCACAATTCACATCTTCAAAAGCAGCAACACACAGACAGTGAGTGAGGCCTGGATGAACTTCCCACCTCACTGTTGGCAGGGAACCTCTATCTGTAACCACATCAAATGATATGAGACCATCTACTGCAGAGCAATTGTTGCTTAACACATGGCAGGCAAGCCTGAAGACTTCTGAATCCCTTTTTAGTCTCCCTGCATCTCACTCTCAGGGAATTTCTACCTCCAAACTCTTCAAGATTCCTCAGAAGAGCCAGAAGAGGCAAAAGAATTAATGGGAATGAAGAATTAAAAGGAACAAAGAGCCAAAGGAATTAAAAGGAACAAAGAATTTAAAGGAACAAAGCAGGAGGTGAGAGATGTCTGAATTCATTCACCACTCAAAGTGCTTTTTTGAGTATGAGTGAGTTGTAAGTCAGGACCTCCTACACATTATGCATATGACTATGAGCTAGGGTCAGGCCAATTGCTGAGCACCATGAGTGTGGTGGGCTTGAGAAATTACCCCCCCTAAATAAAATTTACCAGACCAACTCAGATGGCTTAGAAGTAAGACAAAGCTCTCTTTGACAGCAAGATGAATTTACAAGCACATATACACAATATATTTGCATGAAGATGAGCCAGCAGTGTGCCCAGGTGGCCAAGAGGGCCAATGGCATCCTGGGCTGGCTCAGGAGCAGTGTGGCCAGCAGGACAAGGGAGGTTATTCTGCCCCTGTACTCAGCACTGCTCAGGCCACACTTTGAGTGCTGTGTCCAGTTCTGGGCTCCTCAATTCAAGAGAGATGTTGAGGTGCTGGAAGGTGTCCAGAGAAGGGCAATGAAGCTGGTGAGGGGCCTGGAGTACCTGAAGGGAAGCTGCAGTGAGGTGAGGGCAGCTTCTTCTCCTTGGCATCAAGTGACAAGGCTGGAGGAAACGGTTTCAAGCTGTTCCAGGGGAGGTTCAGGCTGGATGCTAGGAAATATTTCTTCACTGAAAGAGTTGTCATGCATTGGAATGGTCTGTGCAGGGCAGTGGTGGAATCACCATCCCTGGAGGTGTTCAAGCACTGTGTGGACCTGGCACTTATGGACACGGTTTAGTGACAGGACTAGGTGATGGTAACGGCAGGACTAGGGGAAAAGGAGCAAAGCTGGAGGTGGAGAGATTCAGAGTGGACATGAGGAGGAAGTTCTTCAGCATGAGAGTGGTGAGAGGCTGGAATGGGTTGCCCAGGGAGGTGTTTGAGGCCCCATGGCTGGAGGTGTTTAAGGCCAGGCTGAATGAGGCTGTGGGCAGCCTGATCTAGGGTGTGGTGTCTCTGCCCATGGCAGGAGGGTTGGAACTGGCTGATCCTTGTGGTCCCTTCCTACCCCTGACTGATTCTATGATTCTAAGATTCTGATTTGTTCCCCAAACCCCAGAAATTCAGACACCAAGGCAAAGTGTTGATTCTAGTGTTGACCCTTCAAGTGCTGGGTCAAAGGTTGGACTGGATGAGCTTGGAGGCCACTTCCAACCAAACATATTCTGTTACTCTGTGATGTGATTTGCATGCTGTAATAGAGTAAACTTCATGAAAGGACCTGAAAAAACTCTCCCCGTGCAGCTTAGGCACCAAACTGAATCATTTCTAGGTGTTCTGCACAGTAAGTGAGGGTGAAGTGAAGACTACAGAATCAGTATTTTTCCACTTTATTGTTGCTCAAATTCTTTTTCAGAGCTTCATGGGAAGCATTCTGACTTCTGTGACCTTTCTGCCACTTCAACTTGTCCCAAAGCAAGGCATGATAGGCACTACAACTAAATCATCTAAACAATGAACAAATCAAATACTACAGCAGTATTGTTGCCAGCTTAACCTTCTGTCTGTTCCTATGCACATAGACTGGCTGGAGGGCCGGACCCAGAGAGTGGTGGTGAATGGTGCCACATCCAGCTGGCAGCCAGTCACTAGTGGTGTCCCTCAGGGATCAGTGCTGGGCCCCATCCTCTTTAACATCTTCATAGATGATCTGGATGAGGGCATGGAGTCAGTCATCAGCAACTTTGCAGATGACACCAATTCTGGGGGCAGATGTGACTGAGTTGGAAGGCAGAAGGGCTCTGCAGCAGGACCTTGACCGCCTGCACAGATGGGCAGAGGCCAATGGGATGGGGTTCAATAGCTCCAAGTGCAGGGTGCTGCACTTTGGCCACAACAACCCCATGCAGAGATACAGGCTGGGGTCGGAGTGGCTGGAGAGCAGCCAAACAGAGAGGGATCTGGGGGTGCTGATTGATACCTGCCTGAACATGAGCCAGCAGTGTGCCCAGGTGGCCAAGAGAGCCAGTGGCATCCTGGCCTGCATCAGGAATGGTGTGGCCAGCAGGAGCAGGGAGGTCATTCTGCCCCTGTACTCTGCACTGGTTAGACCACACCTTGAGTACTGTGTTCAGTTCTGGGCCCCCCAGTTTAGGAGGGACATTGAGATGCTTGAGCGTGTCCAGAGAAGGGCAACGAGGCTGGGGAGAGGCCTTGAGCACAGCCCTACGAGGAGAGGCTGAGGGAGCTGGGATTGGTTAGCCTGGAGAAGAGGAGGCTCAGGGGAGACCTTATTGCTGTCTACAACTACCTGAGGGGTGGTTGTGGCCGGGAGGAGGTTGCTCTCTTCTCTCAGGTGGCCAGCACCAGAACGAGAGGACACAGCCTCAGGCTGCACCAGGGGAGATTTAGGCTGGAGGTGAGGAGAAAGTTCTTCCCTGAGAGAGTCATTGGACACTGGAATGGGCTGCCCGGGGAGGTGGTGGAGTCGCCGTCCCTGGAGCTGTTCAAGGCAGGACTGGACGTGGCACTTGGTGCCATGGTCTAGCCTTGAGCTCTGTGGTAAAGGGTTGGACTTGATGATCTGTGAGGTCTCTTCCAACCCTGATGATACTGTGATACTGTGATACTATTGTAATTTACACAATCCTGCCCCAAAGTCTTCCCTTCCCATTTCTTAACACAGCAAATACAAACATCTTAACACTTTTTCAATTCTCATGTAATTGCTCTTTGATGGAGGGGTCCAGAGGAGGGCAACGAAGCTGGTGAAGAGCCTAGGGAATAAATCTTATGAGAAGCAACTGAGCGAGCTGGGGATGGTTAGTTTGAGGATGAGGAGGCTGAAGGGAGACCTCATTGCTGTCTACAACTACTTAAAGAGACACTGTGGAGAGGCTGCTGCTGGGCTCTTCTCACAGGCAGTTGGAAACAGAACAAGGGGGAATGGCCTCAAGCTGAGACTAGGCAGGTTTACATTGGACATTAGGAATAAGTTGCTCATGGAGAGAGTGGTCAGGGAATGGACTGAGCTGCCCAGGGAGGTGGTGGAGTCACCCAGCCTGGCTGTGTTTAAAGATGGTTTGGATGTGGTGCTTAGGGCTATAGTTTGAGGTGAATCTTGTAGAGCAGGGCTCTAGGTTGGCCTTGGTGATCCTGAGGGGCTTTGCCAAGCTGCATGCTTCTGTGATTCTGTGCAACAAAAAGCTCTGTGATCACTAGAAACACCTAAGCACTTCCTTCTAATTTTCCTCATGATCTCTTCTTTCCCCCTCTGTATTAAACTTCGAAGGGAAAAATAAGAAGCTTAGAAAGCACGGTCAATCACACTCCAAGTTACTAGCTGCATCACACACAAGACAAAACACCACAATACCCATCTCTGTTTTCACCCTACCTGGAACACCTTCCTCAACTCTGCATGCCAGGCAGGAATCTTTTCCTCTCGGAAACCTGCTCCTTCCACAAGGCACACAAATGCTAACTAGTGTCAGAGTGCTGCAGTCATCACATCATAAAACTGCAAATGCACACATGCTCTAAGTTAGCACTATCCTCTGGGTCTCAAAGTGCATGCTTGCCCTGGCTGGCTTTAAGGCTGCAAGGTCCTTGCAGCAGGAGAAACGTTTCCTATAGCCACATACAAGCATGTAGGTGAGTGTGAACAGCACACATAAACACAAGCCACACACCTGCACACAGATAATGCACTTTCTGTTCCACTGAACACACTTGAGAGAACTCCAACATTCAAAGAAAGAAAACACCACTTACAGACTTGATTCCCATTTGCTTTCATGCTTTAAACCTAGGATTAAATCTGCCAAGCTGCAAAAGGTTACTTGAGAACACAGAGTAGTACCCGAGCGCTTCTGAACTCTAGGGGTGTTCAAAGTTCCATGGTTTGGAGCCATATCAAGTAAAATCAAATGGCAGCTAATTACTTTAACTCTTGTCTGGATCAAATGTATTTAAGCCATATTGCTGAAGCAGTTTTAAGAGCATTGTTATGACTACATGAAATCACAAGAGAATCGACAGTACAGAACGAGTCTGGTTTGTTCCCCACAAGAATACAACTTGTTCTGTAAGCAGGAGAACCAAGAGCGTTTGATTCTCTCTGACCTTACCATCTTGCTGTCCACACCACAACAACTGCTACTAATTTAAGCCTTTCTTGTAAACCCACTTGTTAGGTGGCACAAACCTCTTTCTAAAGCTGGTGCTTCAGCTCGTTGCTAGAACCCAGTGGTTTTGCACTTCTGTCAAAACCGGGCTGAAAGGGACAAATGAAACTGAAACCAGCCAGAGGTAAGAGGAGAGCCTGGCAGAGAAGCAGAAAGTAAAACAAGGCACTACCAGAAGGTTGGACTGGATAAGCTTGGAGGTATTTCCAACCTGTCTGATTCTATGAAGAAAAGAGCGGATGAGGCACTTAGTGCCATGGTCTGGTTGACTGGCTAGGGCTGGGTGCTAGGTTGGAATGGATGATTTTGGAGGTCTCTTCCAACCTGGTTGATTGCATGATTCCATAATTTTTTAGAGGGCTTCAGAACAAGAGGACACAGTCTCAGGCTGCATCAGGGCAGGTTGAGGTTGGACATTAGGAAGAAATTCTTCACTGCAAGAGTGATTTGCATTGGAATGAGCTGCCTGGGGACGTGGTGGAGTCCCCATCCCTGCAGGTGTTTAAGAAGAGGCTGTGTGAGGCACTTAGTGGCATGGTTTAGTTAATTAGAAGGGCTAGGTAATAGGTTGGACTCCATGATCCTAGAAGTCTTTTCCAACCTGGTTAATTCTGTGATTCTGTGATTCATTATGTTCCTAATATCACTTGCTGCCTGCTAATTGTGCCATTATTTGGCAATCTTTGGTCTTTTGAACTCTCTGAAGTCAGAAACTGGGCTTACTGGCACAGAAGACAGCTTGAACAGCACTCTTGTCCTGACTGATATTGCAGCCACGTAAGTGCTGATAACTGAATTTTAGTCCACTACAGAATCAGGGTTGGAAGACACCACAAGGATCATCTAGTTCCAACCCCCCTGCTATGGGCCGGGACACCTCACACTAGATCAGGCTGTCTAGAGCTTCATTTAGCCTGGTCTTAAACACCTCCAGGGATGAGACTTCCACCACCTCCATGGGTAACCCCTTCCAGGGTCTCACCACCCTCATGGTGAAGAAAAAATCATACAATCATAGAATCACCCAGGTTGGAAGAGACCTTCAAGTTGACTGGCTAGGGCTGGGTGCTAGGTTGGACTGGATGATCTTGGAGGTCTCTTCCAATCTGGGTGATTCTATGATTCTATACCTCCAAGGATGGCAAAGCAGAAATGCCCCCAAGACACTTACCACTATTAACATGAGGTGTGCAGATGGGACGCAGAGTAGGGAAGCAACTAAAAGGCTACTACAAGCTGAATTTTATTGCAGAAAGAGTAGATTTCATAACCTTGAATTCAATGAATGAAGTAAAGGTCTCCCATATACAACTCAGGAAAACCAACTAAGATACACTCATGCTTGGCATGGGTATCATATCATATCATAGTATCATAGTATCATCAGGGTTGGAAGAGACCTCACAGATCATCAAGTCCAACAAAGCCCCAAAGAATGGAACAAAGGATACAACCTGACAGATCCATGAAGCACTACAGTATACCAAGTTATTAACACTGTAAGCCTGCATAGTCATTATGGCCATCTGATAAGCTCTGACTGGACCACAGCCAAGAAAAGCACCTATTTTTCATTAGAGCTCTGTAAAAGGAAAAGTAAGTTTTGGACTGAACAGAGCAAAAAGAAAAAATAAGGGGAAAAGAAGGGGGGAAAAAGGAGAAAATAGCCTTGAATAGCTTGATTCTAGCCATTGTCTTTAAGAGGATGAAGAGATTCAAAGACCAGGAGGAGTTTTCTGACCAATTAGCCCCAAAGCCCTGCACAAAGAAGCCACAAAGCTTGTGCTTTACTAAAACATATCATTTAAGAAACCCTTCAGTCTTGATTTTGAAATTGCCAGTGGTAAGGAAACCACTACAACCTTTGTTAAGATATCACAGGGGCTAATGGTTCTCACTGTCTAAAAGCTGCAGTGGGATTTTGAACTCCAAATAGCAACCACTGAAACTTTTTCTATCTTTGGCTGCCAGATTGTTAGCAGTTTGTTCAAAGCTTTTTTTTCCCCCCAATGCAGACATTCTGATCAGGTCAAGTCTTCAGCTTGCTCATGGGTAGGATAAACAAAGCAAGATTACAGAACGCCTCACCGCAAGGCAAAGCATCCAGGCCTTTGATCAATCCCTTACCATTTTATCAACAGGCTTATGGACACCAAAGAGCAGTGACTGTACCACTGCCAAATGCAGAAAGGACAGAACTTCTCTACTTTTCCTAGATATTGCTCTCCCAAAAAAACATTCATGCATTATGCAAGTTCCTCTGACCACAGAGACACCATCTCCCAAGGAGCATGCGGCTCTGGGCAGGAAGGGGCTGGTTTTTTGGAGCTGTGCTGCCTTTCTCAGGGTGCTGTGCTTCAGCCACTTGGCATCATTCTCTCTGAAGCTGTCCACAGCTCAGCAAACCACGTTCCTCACTCTGCCTTTCAAGACAGACTAACTGTAGGGTGGCACTGCACATCAATGACTTTGGGATAAATCTCACCACCTCCCTGGGAGCAAGGTGTGCATCTGTTGGAGGGTAGGAGAGCCCTGCAGAGGGACTTTGCCAGGCTGCTCTTGACAGGGCAGAAGCCAATGGGATGAGATTTAATAAGGCCAAGCGCAGGGTTCTACACTTTGGCCACAACAATCCCAAGCAGCACTATAGGCTGGAGACAGAGTGGCTGAGAGCAGCCAGGCAGAGAGGGAGCTGAGGGTGCTGATAGAGAGCTGAAGATGAGCCAGCAGTGTGCCCAGGTGGCCAAGAGACCCAATGGCATCCTGGCTTGGCTCAGGAAGAGTATGGCCAGTAGGACAAGGGAGGTTCTTCTGCCCCTGTACTCAGCACTGCTCAGGCCACCCCTTGAGAGCTGTGTCCAGTTCTGGGCTCCTCAATTCAAGAGAGATGTTGAGGTGCTGGAATGTGTCCGTGGCACTTAGTGCCATGGTCTGGTTGACTGGCTAGGGCTGGGTGCTAGGTTGGGCTGGATGATCTTGGAGGTCTCTTCCAACCTGGTTGATTCTATGATTCTATGGAAACATTCAACTCCCCCTGTGCCCTTCTGCCTGCTGTTCACAGCCTACGTCCTCACTTGCCTTTGATTCTAACGAATGGTGCTTCCTCCTCCACAACTTCTCTTTGTTCAGTTCTATGGGGGATGTTTCCTCTCCCTGTAAACAGAGCAGCAGTGCTTCCTCAGTCATAGAATCAAGCAGGTTGGAAGAGACCTCCAAGATTAGCCAGTCCAACCTAGCACCCAGCCCTAGCCAATCAACTAGACCATGGCATAAGTGCCTCATCCAGGCTTTGCTTGAACACCTCCAGGGAGGAACACCTCCACCTTCTTTCCACCCCTTTACCTTATCCCAGAGTATGCCTTGCATGCAAGGTGAGTTTGGAGGACTGGCCAGGGGGGTTAGAAGCAGGAGGATTAGTTACACAGAGGAAGCCTAGGCAGAAACACAGACTCCAGCAGTCAGAGACCACACTCTGTCTTATCAATGTTTGTGTCCTGGTTTTTATCTAGTTGCTCAGACCTCTTCCATTTCACCATTGCTTCCTCAGTGCTGGTGCTCATCTTGACAGAAATGCAGCAGTGGCAACAACTGACATTTTTATGCACAGGAAGTCCTTTCTGGCTGCTGCATGGAAAAATACCATCACAAACACCACCCCCATCACCTGCCACCCTAAAAATAAAGCACGGAAACAGAGTGAGAGGAAAGTGTCCCACTCCCTACTCAAATGCCCTAGGAAAAATTAGCTGCTGTTGTGGTTTGCTCTTCACAAATTCACCAGTTTTATCCTAGGTCTTCCTGCTGTCACTGACAAAGAGTAATTCAATACTGGCACTCAAAACCATGTGTGTCCAGTTCTGGGCCCCTCAATTCAAGAGAGATGTTGAGGTGCTGGAACGTGCCCAGAGAAGGGTAGCAAGGCTGGGGAGGGGCCTGGAGCACAGCCCTGTGAGGAGAGGCTGAGGGAGCTGGGGGTGTGCAGCCTGCAGAAGAGGAGGCTCAGGGCAGACCTCATTGCTGTCTACAACTCCCTAAAGGGAGGCTGTAGCCAGGTGGGGTTGGGCTCTTCTGCCAGGCAAGCAGCAACAGAACAAGGGGACACAGTCTCAAGTTGTGCCGGGGGAGGTCTAGGCTGGATGTGAGGAGGTTCCAACCCCATGCCATAGGCAGGGACACCTTCCACTAGAACAGGTCACTCAAGGCCTCATCCAACCTGGCCTTGAACATCTCAAGGGAAGGAGCAGCCACAACCTCCCTGGGCAACCTGTGCCAGTGTCTCACCACCCTCAATGGAAAAAACTCCTTCCTAACATCCAGTTTCAATCTCCCCTCTACCAGTTTAAACCCATTACTCCTCATCCTGTCACTACAAGACCTTGTCAATAGTCCCCCAGCCCTCCTGTAGCCCCCTTCAGACACTGGAAGGCCACTCCAAGGTCTCCTCAAAGCCTTCTCTTCTCCAGGCTGCACAGCCCCAACTCTCTCAGCCTGTCCTCAGAGCAGAGCTGCTGCAGCCCTCTCAGCATCTTGGTGGCCTCCTCTGGACTGGCTCCAACAGTTCCATCTCCTGCTTGTGTTGGGGGCTCCAGAACTGCTCACAGGACTCCAGGTGGGGTCTGAGGAGAGCAGAGCCAAGGAGCAGAATCCCCTCCCTTGCCCTGCTGCCCACACTGCTCTTGCTGCAGCCCAGCACATTGCTGCTGTCTGGGCTGTGCACACACATTGCCAGCAAGATGTTGATTTGTAAAGTAGCTGCTTCAGCTGCTATCATGCTGAGAAGGGTCCTTTCACGATGACCCTGTTCCATCTCCTTACAAGCTGCTAGAATGATGCATTTTTAGCAACCCTGCAGTCCAGCAGTACCAAAACATGGCCAATACATACCCATCACTCTCCTGTTTGCACAGCTGTGCACAGTTTTGTCTACTCCAAAATCTCAACATTCTTTATCTTATCTGGATCTTCAGTCTGCAAAAATAGTCACAATATAAGCTTTAAATAAACTTCTACATGGTAGTTTTATGATTTAAGGTACTCCATAAACCCCAGATAGTTTGATTAACTGCTGGTAACTATGTGGAGCAGCCTCAAGGACCTCTAACCATGAAAGCCCAAAGGATTTTAACATGCAATTCTTTTGAAGGATGACTTGTAAGCTAATTTCTCTTACTTAGGTTTTACATTAATTACACCTTCAGCTTTTTTACAGGTCTATAGTGTCAAATAGACAAATTTCCCCAAAGCCACTACTGAAAAAGCAGAAAATAATCACATCTGAGATTCTGAGATGATAGGAAGAAGTTCTTCAGCATGAGGGTGGTGAGACTCTGGAAGGGTTGCCCAGGGAAGTGACGGCAACCTCATTCCTGGAGGTGTTTAAGGCCAGGATGGATGAGGCTGTGGCCAGCCTGATCTAGTGTGAGGTGTCCCTGCCCATGGCAGGGGGGTTGGAACTGGATGATCCTTGTGGTGCCTTCCAACACTGCCTGATTCTATGATTTTATGATTCTGGTTTGTTCCCCAAACCCCAGAAATTCAGACACAGAGGCAATGCACCACAACTCATTCTCTCTGCCAACAGCACAGATTACTGATATTGGATGAAAACTGCATGAGCTAATTAATGGAAGAGAGATCAGGACCAGTCTGCCTCACCCCTAGGATATATCCCAATGTTTGGCTCTCTCCAACAAGCCCTTCATGCAGTGGCAAAGCCCTACTGCCTGAGTGGCACAGGAGGCTGGTTTCACTGAAAGGATATCCATGTTCCAGTGCCTATGGCAGAAGGCTAGAACTAGAAAATTTTTGAGGTCACTTCCAACCTAAACCATTCTATGATTCTTTGCCTCCCTCCCACCAGGACACCACTGTCACTTGCCCGTCACAGCTCTCCTGTGGGCAGTGAAGCACAATAGGAGTGGAACACCGAGCAGCTTAGCTGTGCAGCATGAAGAGTCCTGAACCTGCACAGAGCTGACCTTAGGCCATCTACAGCAGCAACTGGGAATTTTCCAAACCAATCACTGTGTCCTCCCAAAGAGGCTTCTGAAAAACCACACTCCTCAGATAAAGTTTTATCTCTTTGTCACTTTCGTCTCCTGTATCTCACCTATGCATGTGGCTCAGGAGCTCACTGCTGCTCCTAGGTTTGGTATGCAGGAAGAGGGAAGTAGGGAAGACAATAGGGCACGATCCCTGTGTCCCCCAGTGTACTTCAAATGGGAAGCTTATTGGCCTTCCATTGAAATTTCATTTCATAGAATCATAGAATCATAGAATCAAGCAGGTTGGAAGAGATCTCCAAGCTCATCCAGTCCAACCTAGCACCCAGCCCTGGCCAATCAACCAGACCATGGCACTAAGTGCCTCATCCAGGCTTTGCTTCAACACCTCCAGGGATGGCAACTCCACCACCTCCTCATCTGAATTTCCAGAGGATTCAGGGCCTGGAGAATAAATCTTAAGAAGAGCAACTGAAGGAGTTGGGGCTGTTTAGTTTGAAAAAGAGGAGGCTGAGGAGAGACCTCATCACTGTCTACAGCTACCTGAAAGGACATGGGGGAGAGGTCGCTGCTGGTCTCTTCTCACAGGTAATTAATTACAGAACAAGAGGGAATGGCCTCAAGCTGCAACTGGGTAGGTTTAAACTGGACATTAGGAAGAATTTTTTCTCCCAGCAAGAGTAGTTAGGCACAGAATGAGCTGCCCAGGGAGGTGGTTGAGTCACCAACCCTGGGTGTGGTGCTTGGGGATATGGTTTAGGGTGCACCTTGTAGAGTAGGGTTATAGATTGAACTTGGTGATCCTGAGGGGATTTTCCAAGCTGAACGTTTCTGTGACTTCATAAAAGAGACATGATTTTTCCACTCCAGGAACCATCAGAGGCAAAAAAACTGTGTGAAGCCACTGGAAAAAAAAACAGCTACTGAAAAATGCAGAGCCACACTTTCAAACGAGGCACTTAAACCCCGGCAGCTAAATCTGAGCTTTGATATTCACACAGTACAGTATTTTTGACAGTGCTGTACATTAACAGACTCCAATATCTTGAAATAAGTCAGCAGGAGCCAAGAGCACTGCAGCTATGAGCCTCCTGATATCATTTTCTGAATGGTAAGTGTTGGCTGCTGGCTTTCCAGAGAGGAAGGACTGCGTAGTACAGCCTTGGTGCAACCACAGCCTTTAACTGGGCTTACTAAAGCGTATCTGGGTTACAACTCCCATTGCCAGATCTTTTTACTCAAAGTAATCAATGGAATAAAGAGCTGGAATTAATTAACTGGAATTTCTAGAGCACAGGTCTTATGAGGAACAGCTGAGGGAACTGGGGTTGTTTAGTCTGGAGAAAAGGAGACTCACGGGAGACCTTGCTCTCTGCAGCTCCCTGACTGAGGGTTGCAGGAAGGGGGGAGTCTGTCTTCTCTCCTAGGTAACAGGCAACAGGACAAAAGCAAATGGCACCAGGAAAGGTTCACAGGGTGTTAAGGGTTGGAAGGGACCCAAGGAGATCATTGAATCCAAGCCCCCTGCCAGAGGGATGTGTGCCACACAGTCTAGCTCAGATCGCACAGGAACGCATCCGGACAGGCTTTGAAAGGCTCCAGAGAAGGAGACTCCACAACCTCCCTGAGCAGCCTGTGCCAGTGCTCTGGGACCCTTACAGTCAAGAAGTTCCCCTTGTATTGAGGTAGAACCTCCTGTGCTGCAGCTTCCATCCATTGCTCCTTGTCCTGTCCCAGGGAGCAGTGAGCAGAGCCTGTCCCCCGCTCCGGACCCCCAGCCCTCAGATATTGATAAACATTGATTAAATCCCTTCTCAGTCTTTTCTCCAGACTAAATAGCCCCAGGTCCGTCAGCCTCTCCTCATCAGGCAGTGCTTCAGTCCCTGAATCATCCTCATAGCCCTCTGCTGGAACCTCTCCAGTAGATCTCTGTCCCTCTTAAACTGGGAAGCCCAAAATTGAACACAGTACTGAAGATGAGGTCTCATCAGGGCAGAGGTGGAGGAGAACCTCCCTTGATCTGCGTGGATACACTTTTCTTAATGCACCCCAAGATCCCACTGGCCCTCTTGGCCACAAGAACACATTGCTGTCTCATGAACACCTTGTTATTCACCAGCACTCCCAGGTCCCTCTTCACAGGGTGATGGATGGATGGATAAAATGACACCTTTCTATGCCTATTCTCTCCTCATGTCTCACCATTCCCTGTGGAGCTATTAAACAGTGCACAGTCTGATTTTTATAACCTCCCACTGCAGGCTTTCATTAACCCCAGATTCACTTGATGCCAAGTCTTCCTTCCTGGAGCACCAAGGCTATGTGGTGGAGTCCAGCTGGCGAGTCAGGGAGACATCACAAATTGGAATAATGTGCTAAAGCCACTTAAACACCAAACAAGGCCAAATGCCAGGTCCTGGACTTGGGTCACAACAACCCCAAGCAATGATACAGGCTGCAAAGCTGCCTAGCAGAAAGGGATTGTAATAGGCAGGAGCAGAATATGAGCTAGCAGTGTGCCCAGCTGGCCAAGAAGGGCAATGGCTTCCTGGCTTGCATTGAAAATGCTGTGGCCAGCAGGAGCAGGCAGGTCACTGTCCCCTTGGACTCAGCTTTAGTGAGGCCACACTTTGAGTATTGTGTTCAGTTTTGGGCAACACAGTACAAGAGAGATGTGGAGGTGCTGGAGTCAGTCCAGAGGAGGGTAAGGAAGCTGAGGAAGGGCCTGGAGAATAAATCTGATGAGGAGCAACTGAGGGAGCTGGGGATGGTTGGTGTGAAACAGAGGAGGCTGAGGGGAGACCTCATTGCTGTCAACAACTACCTGAAGGGACATTGTGGAGAGGCTGCTGCTGGGTTCTGCTCACAGGTAACTGGAGATGGAACAAGGGAGAATGGCCTCAAGCTGAGACTAGGCAGGTTTACATTGGACATTAGGAAAAACTTTTTCCCTGAGAGAGTGGTCAGGGACTGGAATGAGCTGCCCAGGGAGGTGGTGGAGTCACCCAGCCTGGATGTGTTTAAGGGTGGTTTGGATGTGGTGCTTGGGGCTGTGGTTTCAGGTGAATCTTGTAGAGTAGGGTTCTAGGTTGGCTTTGGCTATCCTGAGGGGCTTTGCCAAGCTGCATGCTGCTGTGGCTCTTTGAAAGTTGTGGTGAACCAGAGGAAAAGGACCAACTGCACAAAAGGCTTAGGAAAGGCACAGAAGGTGAGGATGTAATCTGTGAAACCACATTCAGGACATGACAAAAATGCAACGTTCAAGCACCTACACAGACCACAGCAGGTCTGGATGGATGATTTCTCTGAAAGCTGAGCCCAGGCTGCCACAATACACCTCTCAAGGTACATTTCCTGACTGCTGAGAGCACAGCACAGCCAGAAAGCCGCAGCTTTCCCAGCCTGGGTGATGTGCCTCTCGTTTCAGAGCTGCCAGACTTTCACTGCTTTTCAGCAATGACCTCACACAGCACGCTTTGGCTGGGAGCATGTTTTTATAGACAGTGATAGCTCCCTCCCTCCAAATGGAAACACTGACAGGTTTCTAACTGCAGAAACACTAGCAGGAACCATACCAATCTAAGCCTGAGGTTTGAAATGCAACCTATGACCTGCAGCATTTCAGACCCAGCTCACTTTCTAAGCACATCCGTTGTTTTACATCTCCCTTTAAATCAGCAGAAGATAAAAGATGCAGAACTGAAGAATCCTGATTTACAACCAGAGGAAACAATAACTATTGCTAGATAAATCAATCATCTGAGAGCTGAAAGGGCACATTGGGGAACAGGAGCTAATAAGTTGCTCAGGATAGACTTTACTGCTTAACAACACGGATTGGAGACTGGAGAATGTGCAGTTATCGATACAGGGGAGAAATAATCACCATCTGCTTTTAAAAGCTGCCTGAACTCTCTGGTTCCTTGAGGAAACAGAGTCTTGCCAGCCTTAATTACAGCTTCCTCCCACTGTAACATTCAGAGCTCTTAAATCCTTAGTTTTATTGCCAGTAATTAGAGAGTGTATGGTTTCTGTCCAGGAGATGGAAATGATTTGAATTATTAACAACTGGGTCAAGAAAATTAAGTACTTTGGTACTGCCAAATGACAATTTCAGTTTCCCTTTGCTTCTTTCCCCACATCACCATCATCATCATCATCATCATCATCATCATCATCATCATCATCATCATCACTATTATTATTAATTATTTATTATTGTTACTATTATTATTGCTCTTCTTGTTCATGTTCTTGTTCTCACTGATATTAAATTAAATATAACACAGTATTAATTTCTATTATTAAATAATAATTGTATTTAAAATATTCCTAATAATTTATTTTATAATAGTTTCTTAATATTTTATAATATTTTCTTATCATTTCATATTTTCTTATTATTTTATAATATTTTCTTATTATTTTGTTATATTTTGTTATCATTTTATAATAATTTCTTAATATTTTATAATATTTTCTAATCATTTTATATTTTCTTATTATTTTATAATATTTTCTTATTATTTTATAATATTTTCTTATCATTTTATAATATATTCTTATAATTCTATAATATTCTCTTATTATTGTATAATATTTTCTTATCTTTTTATAATATTCTCTTATTTTTATAATATTTTGTTATCATTTTATAATATTCTTATTATTTCATGATATTTTCTTATTATTTTATATAACAAAATTTCACTGTTATATAAAATAGTTTTCTTGTTAAAACATACAATAGAACAATCAAATATAACGTGATTGTCATTGCTATTAAATAAAACATAATAAAACAGTCCTATTTTATTGTTAAATGATAATTCATATATAAAATAATATTTATTTATTATTATTTATTAATAATTTAACTTTTATTTATTATCATTGTTTTTTTATTTTATTGTTTAATTCTATTTTAAGTTATATTTTATTTCATGTTATTTTCTATTCAATAATAGTTTGCATTATTAAAAATAGGATAATAAAATGCAACACTGTTGTTGTCAAATAAAATATAACACAGTCATAATTTCTATTATTAAATAATAAGTACATAAAATAATATTTCTACTTATTTCGTTTTAGTATTTAATTTCTCTTTGTTGTAAAATAGTTGTAATACTAAAAACACATTATAATAAAATATAACATTATTGCTGCTGTTATTAAATAAGATACAATAATAAAATACACTATAGCCATATTTTTATTATTCAATGATAATTACTATATAAATAATATTTCTTATTTATTGTATTTTACTGTTGACTTTTATTTTATACTAAACATAATAGATCATTAAATATATATTATGAATTGGCGTAATTTATAATAAATAGCTTTTATTATTAAAAATACAATAGAATAACAAAATACAACACGGTTGTTGTTGTTAAATTAAATATAACACAGTCATAATCTTATTATTAAATAATAATTAGTATATAAAATAATATTTGTTATGTATTGCATTTTGTTGTTGAATTTTATTTTATATTAAACAATAAATAATTAAATAATATACATTTATACTAAATTATAGCTTTTATGATTAAAAATACAATAGAATGACAAAACACAACACTGTTGTTGTTGCTATTAAATAAGATATAATAGTTAAATATAGTAGTCATATTTTTATTATTAAATAATAATTGGTATATAAAATAATGAATATAACATAGTCAAAATCTGATTATTAAATAATAATAATTAGTATATAAAATAGTATTTGCCATGTATTGTACTTTCTGGTTGAATTTTATTTTATATTAAACAGAATAGTGCCATGGTCTAGTTGACTGGATAGGTCTGGGTGCTAGGTTGGACTGGATGATCTTTTAGGTCTCTTCTAACCTGGTTGATTCTATGATTCTATGATCTATTATAATTTATATTAAATAATTGTTTTATTCTTAAAAATACAATAGACTAATAAAATGCAACATTGTTGTTGTTGCTGCTATTAAATAAGATATAATAATTAAATATTGTTGTTATTATTTCTATTATTAAATAATAATTAATATATAAAATAATGACTATAACATAGTCAAAATCTGAATATTAAATAATAATAATTAGTATATAAAATAACATTTGTCATGTATTGCATTTTATTGTTGATTTTATTTTATAGTAAACAGAATATATAATTAATTCTATATTATTAATTATATTTTATAGTAAATAATAGCTTTTATTATTAAAAATACAATATAATAACTAAATATAACGTTGTTGTTGTTATTAAATAAAATATAACATGGTCATCATTTTTAATTATTAAATAATGATTCTTATATGAAATGATACTTTAATTACTTATTTTAATTTCTTATTTATTTTTCTGTTATTATATCTAATAATTGGGGTTTATTACCTTAAAAAATACAATATAACAATAAAATAGAACATTGTTGTTGCTGTTGTTAATTTTAGAGCATACCACATCTCATGCTTGGATTTGTCCCAGCCAGATGAGCTTGAAATCATAGAATCATAGAACCAACCAGGTTGGAAGAGACCTCCAAGCTCATCCAGCCCAACCTAGCACCCAGCCCTAGCCAGTCAACTAGACCATGGCACTAAGTGCCTCATCCAGGCTTTGCTTCAACACCTCCAGCGACAGCAACTCCACCACCTCCCTGGGCAGCCCATTCCAATGCCAATCACTCTCTCTGTGAAGAACTTCCTCCTCAATCACTCTTTATTATTTACAGAGTGTTTTCTAGACACCTTTGGCAATATTGAATCCCAGACAGATCCCTCTTTACCAAAGAGTTCGATGAAGCAGGGCTTTAGACACCAGGAAAACAATTTGTACCAAGAGCACTAAACCCTGAACTTTCAGTCTTCAATATATTCTGCAAAAGTAAGCAGGCTTTCAGCACAGAGGTGATAAAATAGATGACTGAAACACATGGGCAGTGTTTTGATCCTTGCAACATGCAAGTTAAGCAGCCTTGTTAAGCAGCAGAGCGGGCACATGGCGCACGAAACACATGGCTTAGCAAGCCTCTGTTTGATTAGGCAGCTAATGACACATGCTTTGCATCCAAGTAGCATGAAAGAAGCACAAACAGCAAAGCAATGCTGTTAAAAACTGGACCCAGGCTCTGCAGTGCTCTATGGCTTATAAAAGAGAATCTTTGAACTACAAACTGCGCTGCGGCCACTGCTACCTCAAGGAAGCTGCGGTTTGCTGCTTGGAACGCTTCCTTCGTGGGCTATTTTTAGGAACGTGGACATCTAAGTAAAATTTTTCTAGGCACAGAAGGTTATCTAAGGGTAAAACATACTCAAGAACACAAGAGAGAAGGACTACAGAAGAATACATGTTCACTGGGGCAGTCTTTTTCAAAGAATGTGCTGATTAGGAGAGAACGAAAAGCTTGTCCCAACTCTTTCAGTCCATGTTATGCTCTTAGCAATCTGCACCACCAACACCAAGCTCTGAAGTGGTCTCAAATAAAGTGAGGGGAGTTCCAGTGTCACTTCTTTTTCAAATCTTCCCCATAAACAGTTGGCAAAGAAGTAAGAAATGCCTTGGTGGAAGTGTTGGTTCAGCTGACCATGCTCAATCCAGCATCTCCCTTTCTACTGAAACATGACTGTGGGCTTCCTCATCACTGTGTTCCTACTGATGACACAAGCGTGAGCAGAGCTCAGAGACAAAGACTTCTAAGACCTTGAGGTGGTCCAGCAGCAAACTGTTGTATCAATTCAAGAGAGATGCTGAGGTGCTGGAAGGTGTCCAGAGAAGGGCAACAAAGCTGGTGAGGGGCCTGGAACAGAAACCCTATGAGGAGAGGTTGAGGGAGCTGGGGGTGTGCAGCCTGGAGAGGAGGAGGCTCAGGGGTGACCTCATTGCTGTCTACAACTACCTGAAGGGAGGCTGTAGCCAGGTGGGGTTGGTCTCTTCTCCCAGGCAACCAGCAATAGAAGAAGGGGACACAGTCTCAAGTTGTGCCAGAGGAGGTCTAGGCTGGATGTTAGGAGGAAGCTGTTGGCAGGGAGAGTGATTGGCATTGGAATGGGCTGCCCAGGGAGGTGGTGGAGTCACCGTCCCTGGAGGTGTTCAAGCAAAGCCTGGATGAGGCACTTAGTGCCATTGTCTGGTTGATTGGCTAGGGCTGGGTGCTAGGTTGGACTGGATGATCTTGGAGGTCTTTTCCAACCTGGTTGATTCTATGAGTCTATGATTCTATGACACACACTAGTTAAAGGTAATACAGAAACACAACAGCCCTCCCAGAATTAAGTCCCCAGGAGGGGCTCCCAGCCACCATTCCACCTTCTCTCCACCCCTCTACCTTATCCCAGAGTTTGCCTTAGGTGCAAGGTGAGTTTGGAGGATCGGCAAGGGGAGTTAGAAGCAGAAGGATTAGTTACACAGAAGCAGCCCAGGCAGAAACACAGACTCAGAGAGACAGAGACACACACTCTCTGTCTGATCTACGTTTGTGTCCTTGCTTTTACACATCTCAGCAAGCCTGAGTGCAGTAGCCATCACCATTGTTTCCTCTTCACAGCCTATACTCTGATTTTTCTCATAAAAATATTCCAGTTAGCCTCAAACCAGCACACCCCATCTCAGCTAAACTTTCAATATTTTCTCCCATCCCAGCTGCTGCTGCCCTCTCGCCATTTCTAAATCCTAACTCCAGCTGTCACTGCCTTCTAGGTGACATTTGTGCCAGGGTAGGTACAGGCTGGATGTTAGGAAGAAGTTCTTCACAGAGAGAGTGATTTCCCATTGGAATGGGCTGCCCAGGGAGGTGGTGGAGGCACCGTCCCTGGGGATGTTCAAGAAAAGCCTGGATGAGGCACTTAGTGCCATGGTCTGGTTGATTGGTTAGGACTGGGTGCTAGGTTGGACTGGATGCTCTTGGAGGTCTCTTCCAACCTGGTTGATTCTATGATTCTATGATTCTATGACTTGGGTGGGGAGTGCAGTAACACAGTCATAGATGCTCAGCATTTCTACTATCTTCTTTCATTACCCTGTTCTCTTTGCTTGCCTCCAGCATCCAAGTTTAGCTGTCAGAAAGGCTGCAGGTTATGCACTTAAGACTCTGTACTGAACCAGTGGAACATTGACCAGTGTTCAGCTGATTTAGTCATCTGAGTTGTAGGAATTTTATATACTTTGGGGACTGCCTTTCTGCTGCTTGCATTTTAGCAACTGAGCCGTTCCCACCCCCACCCATCCCGCTGGGTACAGGAAGTCACACTCCTTTCCTAGCCATGAGATGTATGCTGATGTGTGCCTGTGTGCCTGTCCAACCTGAAACCACTTCCTCAGGCTTCAAGGAAAGGGTCCAAAGAAGGTGGTGTGCAGAGGAGTGGCTACAGAACAAGGCTCCTGCAGGAAAAGGGATGAGAAGATAAACACCAAGGTGCAGCCAGCAAAGGAGTTTGTTAATACTTTTTTTTTTTACAGTGCTGGCTGACTTTAAGCCCTACCTACCCCAGCTGCAGATGCAAAACTGACAACTGATTACTGGATGAGTTCTGCATACCTTGGAAAGTCCAGTCAATAATTTAAGAGATGCTTCAAATTTCTTCTGCTCTCTAACAGTTTGCAGTTCCCTGCTTGCTTCCTCTGTGTCAGCTGCCAGTTCTGCATGCTGCTGTGACACACTAGCTAGTAAGATCCAGCTGGAAGTTAACAAGCTGAATCTGGCCCACTGCTTTTCCCTGGAGGAGACAAAGCAGCCAGCACAGCACAGCCAGCTGCCTCGCACACAGCTGGGCTGGGAGCATCTGCCACCCCACAACGTCATGGCTTGGAGAAACCTGAGCATTGCAGTGTGGAAGAAAGCAGAGTCATCAGAATTGCAAGCTACTATTTATCAGAAGGGGAAAGAAGACAGGAGCAGAAGACTTGCTCTTAAAACAACTCAAGGTTGACCTGAGCTTCTGGCTGCTGCTGTCTCCCAAGAAGAAACCCAAACCTGCTATCTAGTACACATGACCAGTGATTAAGACCAGCTGAAGTGGGATTTAGAACAGGAGAAATGAAATCAGAGCAAAACTAGAGGTGAGTAGATTCAGACTGGATGCTAGGAAGAAGTTCTTCACCATAAGGGTGGTGAGACACTGGAACAGGTTGTCCAGGGAGGTGGTGGAAGCCTCATCCCTGGAAGTTTTTAAGGCCAGGCTGGATGGGGCTCTGAGCAACCTGGTCTAGCGTGAGGTGTCTGCCCATGGCAGAGGAGCTGGAACTGGATGATTCTCAGGGTCCCTTCCAGCCCTGACATTTCTGTGATTCTATGAGATTCTGGAAAGGTCACCCTTCATAAAGAGAAGTGATCACCTGGTCAGTTTGCCTTTTTTCCTTGTTCTCCACCTGCTGGTGGGAACATTTTGACACTACAATACAAGAGGGTGCGAGGAAAAGTACCTACCCTTAGAAAGAGGAATTAACACAAATTTCAGATAACAATGCCCAGAAAGGAATTCTATGCACAGGTACACTCAACCTCTGTAGTTAAGCAGCTCCACCATTTGCTATCAGAGAAGTGCTCTTCTAGGAAGAGACCATGACTCGCTAGGGCTAAATATAACAGAAGAACAAGGCAGACGTCAGCCCAGACTGACATCAACTCAATCCCCCAGATCACTGCTTTCTCAGATTTCCTCTCTCTCCAACAGCAAAGATGATTAAATGAAAATGCATTTGCTAAAATTGAGAGTTAAATATGTTATTTCAGTAAGGAAACAGTTTGGAGATTCTAAAAGCAATTAGTGCATCAGTTTAGTCTTTGAACTGTTTAAGGATTAGTCTCATCTCCTTCTGGCTGCTGCTCCTGCAGACACACGCGATCCCAACATATCACATGTCAAAACAAACAAACAAAAACCCATCCAAAAGTGAAGAAAAAACCTCATTCAAATGTATCTAAGTGCCTTTGGCAATGCCAGGCACAAATACAGGAGAGAAAAGACTGGGTTTTTGCTAAGCTCATACATCAGCTTCTGACTAGATACACCAAGTGTCCAAGATTCTGGCATACAGCTGGAGGGAGGGAAGAAAAAAGAAAAGGGGGGGAAAAAAAAGGGTTAAGCTTTATAAACCACAAAATAACATCTGCTTACAAATGTGGTGCAGCTTCAAGTATGTTCTTCTGAGGTCTCCCATCTTTACATACTTATTGTGCAGAGCATTTGCACAGATTAAGAACAGAGCCCTTCTGAACGCAGTATCGCGGAGAGATGAAGCTGAACTCTGCTCATCTCCACTTGCAGTGATAGGAATCCATTACCAGCTTCACACACCCCATGAAGCAAATGGATGGCAACACTTACACCACAATCAAAAAGGGAAGGACACTGATGCCCATTACTTCCAATGGTCTTGAAACCAGCCTTGTTTTACAGCTACATCTGTACAAATTTCAACTGGTTTGGAAACATTGAGCATGGGAAGTAACTCTCAATGTCCCCAACCCAGACAATATATGGTATCAAACAAGCATGCTTAGGACAATAGATCAAGGAATCAAGACATGTCTCAGAGAGAAGTGAGATCCCCATCTTGAGTGCTGCATCCAGTTCTGGAGCCCCTATTACAAGAAAGATATGGATATGCTGGAAGGTATCCAGAGAAGAGCCACAAGGGTGATCAGAGGGCTGCAGCTGCTCTGCTATGGAGACAGACTGAGACAGACTGGGGCTGTTCAGTCTGGAGAGGAGAAGGCTCCAAGGAGACCTTATTGTGGCCTTCCAGTATCTGAAGGGGGCTACAAGAAAGTTGGGGAGGGACTTTTTAGGATGTCAGGTAGTGATGGGACTAGGGGGAATGGAGCAAAACTAGAAGAGGGTAGATTCAGATTGGATATTAGGAAGAAGTTCTTCAGCATGAGGGTGGTGAGACCCTGGAACATGCTGCTCAGGGAGGTGCTGGAAGCCTTATTCCTGGAAATTAAGGCCAGGCTGGATGTGGCTCTGAGCAGCTTGATCCAGTGTGAGGTGTCTCTGCCCATAGCAGGGGGGCTGGAGCTAGATGAGGTCCCTTCCAACCCTCACAGGTCTATGATTCTATGATTCTAAGTCCTATTCTTTCACTTGCCATCAAATAGCAAGTACCTGTTCTCTCCTTGTCAGCTGAAGCAGCATGGCAGAATACCCTAACCATCCAGGATCTGCACTGAGTCTGGCTGAACAGAAATAGAGAAATACGAAGTGTTCATGGAACTATGATAAGAAGACCTAGAGGAAAAAAGAAAATAAAAAGGGGAAAAAAAAAAGGGGGGGGGGGGGAAGGGGGAAAAAGAGGGGGAAAAAAAGGAAAAGGGGAAAAAAGAAAAAAGGGGAAAGAAAAGAAAAAAGGGGGGAGGGAGAAAAAAAGGGGGGGGAAGGGGAAAAAAGGAAGCAAAAAAGAAAAAAGGGGGAGAAAAAAATTAAAAGAGGGAAAAAGAAAAAAGAAAAAAGAAGGGGAACAAAAAGGGGGGAGAGAAAGAAATGAAAAAAGGGAAAATAGGAAAAAAAAAGAAAAATAGGGAAAAAGAAAAAGTGGAAAAAAGAAAAAAGGGAAAAAGAAAAAAGAAAAAGTGGAAAAAAGAAAAAGGGGAAATAAAAGAATAAGGGGGGAAATTAATAAAATAAAAGGGGGAAAAAGGGGGGGAGAAAAAATAAAAAAGGGGAAAATACAAAAAGAGAAAAAAAGAAACAAAAAAAGAAAAAAGGGAAAAAAGAAAAAAATTAAAAGGGGAAAAAAGAAGAAAAGAAAAAGGGGGAATCAAAAATGAGGAAAAAAAGAAACAAAAAAGATAAAAGGGAAAATAGGAAAAAAAATGGAAAAGGGGGAAAAAAGGGAAATAAAAGAAAAAAAGGTGGGAAAATAGGAAAAAGGGGGGAAAAGAAGCAGAAAAAATGGGGGGGAGGAAAAATAAAAGGAGAAAAAAGAAAAAAGGGGGAAAAGAAAAAAGAAAAAGGGGGGGGAAAGGGGGGGGAAGGAAACAAAAAAGAAAAAAAGGGAAAATAGGGGAAAAAAAGAACAAAGAAAAATGAAAAGCGGCACAAAGGGGATATAAAAGAAAAAAAGGGGAGAAAGGAAAAAAAAGGGAAGAAAAGGAAAGAAAAAAGAAAAAAAGAGGAAAAAAGAAGAGGGAGGAAGAGAAAAAAAAAGGGGGGGGGGGAGAGAAAAAAATAATAATAAAGGGGGAAAAAGAGGGGGAAGAAAAGAAAGAAAAAACCCACCCCAACCCACATACATTATAAACAACACCCCCTAAAACACAAACTAAAAATACTCAACAGCACAAATGAGATAATGACTCTAACAAGGTATTAGAAGTTGCAGGAACATAGACACCACTCTAAAAATCCTACCTCAGCATACAGGTTTACACAAATAGTTCATTGAGTCAGCCAGGTTGGAAGACACCTCCAAGATCATCCACTCCAACCTAGCACCCAGCCCTAGCCAGTCAACCAGACCATGGCACTAAGTGCCTCATCCAGGCTTTGCTTCAACACCTCCAGGGATGGCAACTCCACCACCTCCCTGGGCAGCCCATTCCAATGCCAATCACTCTCTCTGTGAAGAACTTCATCCTATGTCCTGGTTTGGGCTGATCCCTCCCCCGGGAAGAAAATTCACAACACAAACCTCCCTTCTTTTTTGAAAGTCAGGGAAAGATGAAATTTTATTTTCTTATAGTATAACAATGTAAAGAGAGATAATAATTAGAGAAGGAAGGAAGGGAAAAACCAATACAATAACCTTAAGGGAGATGGGGAGGGGGTCAAGCGGCGGCGAAGCAGCAGAAGCAGCAGTAGCCAAAAGAGCAGCCGGGGAAGATTGGCGAAGCTGCAGCAGCAGAAGCCAGCAGGAGAAGGGGCAGAACAAGCTGTGCTTCTAGACATTAAGTTCTTGATGCTCCAATGAAATTATATTAATTTATCTATTGTTGCCATTTATGTGACCTATCCCTGGAATGTTCATCTCTCCCCTATGTCTGAGCTGGAGGATCAGCTCAAACGGCCACAATCCTAACATCCATTCTATACCTGCCTCAGCACAACTGGAGACTGTGTCCCCTTGTTCTGGTGCTGCTTGCCTGGCAGAAGAGACCAACCCCACCTGGCTACAGCCTCTCTTCAGGTAGTTGTAGACAGCAATCTTTTCACCTGCCTCTGGCCTGTAACTTTACCAGGAGAAAAACTACACACCCATTTTTCTGGCATCAGAGCATAACATGGGAGATCTTTGCTTTCAACTTAAATAAATCATAAACACTGCAGGAAAATCCTTTGCTTTTTTCTTTGTGAGAGGAAGGAGAAGGGAAAGTAACACTTAAGATACTGAACAGAAATTCCTTATAGAAATAAAAATGAATCTGCTGAAGGTATTTTCCATGAACCCTTCAAACCCAGGAAACCTGAGTCAGACCAACTCCTAAAGTGCTTTCCAAACTCCCTTTGATCGACACCGGAGACATCAAACCTACCTGCAAGGTCAGCTGCAGAGAGTATCAAGCCAAGCAAAGGCCACACAGAAGCCTTTGCCTACACAGACAAAACAAACACGATCCATGTAAGATTTCAACACGTTCTCAAGTCCATTTTAGCGCTGGTAGAAAATGCACACTCCCCTGAGTCCCACTGAAACTATAAACTTTACCCAGGTCTCAGCTATGAGAGTCTGTTGAAACAACCGTGTTTTCCACAGTGCATTTTGTGTGGAGTACAAATCATAGAATCACAGAATCAACCAGGTTGGAAGAGACCTCCAAGATCATCCAGTCCAACCTAGCACCCAGCCCTGTTCAGTCAAACAGACCATGGCACTAAGTGCCTTCTCCAGGCTTTTGCTCATAGAATCAGCCAGGTTGGAAGAGACCTCCAAGATCATCCAGCCCAACCTAGCACCCAGCCCTAGACAATCAACCAGACCATGGCACTAAGTGCCTCATTCAGTCCTTTCTTGAACACCTCCAGGGATGGTGACTCCACCACCTCCCTGGGCAGCCCATTCCAATGCCAATCACTCTCTCTGACAACAACTTCCTCCTAACATCCAGCCTAGACCTCCCCTGCCACAACTTGAGACTGTGTCCCCTTCTTCTGTTGCTGCTTGCCTGGCAGAAGAGACCAAGCCCCACCTGGCTACAGCCTCCCTTCAGGTAGTTGTAGACAGCAATGAGCTCTGCCCTGAGCCTCCTCTTCTGCAGGCTGCACACTCCCAGCTCCCTCAGCCTCTCCTCATAGGGTGTGTGTTCCAGGCCCCTCACCAGCTCCGTTGCCCTTCTTCAGAGGGAAGTGGACTCACCATCCCTGGAGGTGTTTATGAGGAGGCTGGATGAGACACTTAGTGCCATGGTCTAGTTGGTTGGACAAGATAATCTTGGAGGTGTCTTCTAACCTGGTTGATTCAATGGTTTAGTTAATTAGAAGGTGTTAGGTTGGACTTGACCTCAAAGTTTTATTCTAACCTGGTTAATTCTGTGATTCTAGGGTTGCCAGTAGGCAGTAGCTTTAAAAAATACATGATCTACATAAAGAACAGAAAGAACAAAGAAGCTGCAGTAAAATGAGGATTATTTTGCATATTACTGCATATTACTGCTGAAAATATCCTTTCTGCTGTACATTTGGCTGGGAACTACGATGACTCAAACCCCATGAATCCATACCATCTCCTTGAAGTTGCCTCTACAGACAGACCCCTTTTATCACAGTTTATTTATCACATTTAAAATTCCTTAACCACATAGGAAAATTACTTTTGGCTTAAATTTCAGTACAATTACCTCTCAGTGGTTGAATTTCCAGAGTTGAGATTTAAGGGGATTTTCTTGGGTTTAATGTCCTTGGGGTTTTTCTTTTTGGTGCATATGTGCATTGAGCATTACTGTAGTGTTATGCTCTAGGAAATGAGGCACTCTTATTTAGAGAACACCAGCTTCTTGTTAAATTCAATCAGCAGACAAACAACTGTGTCTTTGTCACAGAATCCCAACTTCAAATGCATGAGGATCAGATAATGAAGGAAAAAAAACACACACACACATATATATATATATATCTTGTATGACACAATATGCTTTCACTTTATTTAAGAAGTGAATGCACAAATATCTAAATCAGATGCTCTGGAAGCAAAGTAGTTTAAATGACTGCATTTTAAAGCCTAAAATATGTTCAAGTAGTTGGATAACAGCATATACCCCATTAAAGAAGTTAAGAAGTTCTTCACAGAGAGAGTGATTTCCCATTGGAATGGGCTGCCCAGGGAGGTGATGGAGGCACCGTCCCTGGAGGTCTTCAAGAAAAGACTGGATAAGGCACTTAGTGCCATGGTCTGGTTGATTGGTTAGGGCTGGGTGCTAGGTTGGACTGGATGATCTTGGAGGTCTCCTCCAACCTGGCTGATTCTATGATTCTATGATTCTATGGTCTAGTTGATTGGTTAGGGCTGGGTGCTAGGTTGGACTGGATGATCTTGGAGGTCTCCTCCAATCTGGTTGATTCTATGATTCTATGATTCTAAAATAAAGTTAAAATCAGGCTTTTTCTAGTAGCCTTGAAGGTAAAAGAGAACAATAACAAAACAACACACAAATAAATGGCCCTAAGCTTCAGAAATACATCAAAATTTGGGGGGGAAAGGGGTTAAAAGAAGAATTCATTTCCAGAAGCAAATTATCATCTCGACATCCTTGTCTTTTATGTTCTGAATACATAAGAGGAAGTGGGAAATTGTCAGAGGTATGTATAACTATGCCTAAATTATAGCCATAAAGCCAGCTAGACTAATTCTTAGAGAGCTTCTAGTTAGAACCTACTCAGATTACATGTAGATAATAAAAAGAATTAAGCTAGGAAGCTGAAGGGTTGTTTTTTTTTTTAGCCCACACGTTACTTAAATGTGCATCCAATTACTGAAGTTTCACGGAGCAGCTGCCTCACTCCAGTCAGTTTCCCCTAAACCAAAGATGATAGAGCTGCACCGCGGCGTTACGGCAGTCCCGAAGCGGCGTGGGCAAACGCAAACCCTTTTGACAACATCGTTCTGCCGTGGGAGGGGGTGTGGAGGAATCTCTTTTAGCATCATAAAAATGATGGTGATATAATGAATAATTATTATGGGATTTTATAGCTGGAAGGCATGGTAGTTATTTCAAAGCCATTTGTAACCGACAGCCTTATAAAAAGCTTGAATGCACTGCACATGTGCCAAAAGGTAACGGCGAGCGCGCATTAAACGCCCAGCGTCTGAACTAATGAACGGATGTTGGCTCCTGCAGGAACTGTCTCTTCGTTAAACAATGTGGGCTGATGAGCAACTGCATTAATTAATCATCAGCCCCTTAAGAAAACAGAAAGAAGGACTTAAACTGCCGTGAGATGAGCGCTCTCCTTTCACAGGATCATAGGGTATGAGGGGTTGGAAGGGACCCAAGGAGATCATCCAACTCCCCTGCCACAGCAGGACAATGCTATCTAGCACAGATCACAGAGGAACACATCCAGACAGGCCTTGAAAGGCTCCAGAGAAGGAGACTCCACAACCTCTCTGGGCAGCCTGTGCCAGTGCTCTGGGACCTTTACAGTAAAGAAGTTCCCTCTTGTGTTGAGGCAGAACCTCCTGTGCTGCAGCTTGCACCCATTGCTCCTTGTCCTATCCCAGGGACCAAGAGATCAGAGCCTGTCCCCTAACTCCTGACCGGCCTTCAGATACTTACATTTATCAAATCCCCTCTAAGTCTTCTTTTCTCCATACCAGAAAGCCCCAGGTCCCTCAGCCTCTCCTCATCAGGCAGTGCCCTCCTGCCCCCTAATCATCCTCATATCCTCCACTGGACTCTCTCCAGCAGATCCCTGTCCCTCTTAAAATGGAGAGCCCAAAACTGAATACAGTATTCAAGATGAGGTCTCAGCAGGGCAGAGTGGAGGGGGAGGAGAACCTCCTTTGATCTGCTGGACACACTTCTCCTAATAAACCCCAGGATCCCATTGGCCTTCTTGGCCACAAGAGCACATTGCTGTGCCATGGGTAACTTGTTAGCCACCAGGACCCCCAGGTCCCTCTCCACAGGGCTGCTCTCCAGCAGATCACCTCCCAGCCTGTACTGCTGCAGTTTATTATTCCTCCCCAGGTGCAGGACTCTGCACTTGTCCTTGTTGAACCTCATCTGGTTCCTCTGTGCCCAGCTCTCAGTCTGCCCAGGTCTCTCTGGATGGCCACACAGCCTGCAGCTGTCTCAGCCAAGCCTCCCAGCTTGGTGTCATCAGCAAATTTGCTGAGCAGACACTCTGTGCCCTCATCAGTGTCATTGATGAAGATGTTGAACAGGACTGGCCCCAGCACTGATCCCTGGGGGACACCACTGGTCACAGCTCTCCAGCTGGACCTGGCACCACTGATCACCACCCTCTGAACTCTATCTTGCAACCAGTTCCTAACCCACCTCACTGTCCACTGTTCCATCCCACACTGCCTCAGCTTGCTCACTAAAATGTCATGGGAGATGGTGTCAAAGGCCTTGCAAAGGTCAAGGTAGACTACATCCATTGATTTCCCTGAATCTACCCATTTAGTTATGGCATCATAAAATGCTCTCAGGTTAGCCAAGCAGGACTTCCCCTTGGTAAATCCATGCTGACTACTCCTGATAGCCTTCTTCTCTTCCAAGTGCCTTGAGATGCCCTCCAGCAGGAGCTGCTTCATCATTTCTCCAGGGATGGAGGTGAGGCTGCCTGGCCTATAGTTTCCTGGAACCTCTTTCTTGCCCTCTTTGAAGACTGGAGTGCCATTGGCTTTCCTCCAGGCCTCAGGCACCTCTCCTGTCTGCCACGTGTTGGCAAAGCTGATGGAGAGAGGTAGAGCTCTGTCTGTCTCTGACAGCTCTATCGCTCTCTTCCTTCTGGTTTTCTAGTGAAATGCATGGGGGGATGAGCCCTGCTAGGTTAATTAGTCCCAGTCCCCACTCAAAAAGAGGGCTGACACCAACAAGCAGAGCCTTCAAATGTGGTATTGCCAACACTTCAGAGGTGGGAGAATGGGATCACAGAATCACAGCATTTCTTAGATTGGCAAAGCCCTTCAAGCTCATCCAGTCCAATCATTAGTTTCACACTGACAAGCCCTTGCCTAACCCAAATCCCTCAGCACAACATCTCATCGCTAGGAATCGCTATGGTTTGGAAAGGACCACCAGGATCAGCCAGTCCAAGATCTGGATCCTGAATATCCTAGAATCTTGTGATATATAAAAGAGCAAATGTGATGGTTTGGGTGTTCCCTGGTCCCACCCACAGTTTGGAAAACCACCCAGACTAGACTCAGCCAGCTGGAAATTGAATGAAGCTTTTATATTTACAGCTTTCCAATATCTGCAGCTATAGACAGAAATAGACAAGTTTAAAAAGTAATACAGAAACACAGCAGCCCTCCCAGACACTAGAGTCCCCAGGAGGGGCTCCCAACCACCCTTCCACATTCATCCCATCCCTCTACCTTATCCCAGACTTTGCCTTAGGTTTGAGGTGAGTTTGGAGAATCGGCCAGAGAGGGTTAGGAAGCAGAGGGATTAGTCAGGCAGCAAGTTAGGTTAGAGAGAGAAGTGCAGCCCAAAAACCAGAGAGAGACTCTGCTATCTATGTTTGTGTTCTTGTTTTTATCCACCTCAGCAAGCCTATGAGTGCAGCAGCCATCACCACTGTTTCCTTTTCACAGCCTATCCTCTAATTCTTCTCACCAAAATATCCCAGTTAGACTCAAACCAGCACAGCAAACAATGACATTTGCTTCCTCACTTCTTAAGGAAAAAAAATTAGAGTCTGTAAAGGAAAAAGAGAAGCAGTGTCTACGTTTGCAATCATTTCATATAACAGCACTGAAATGCACAAACTACTTTATAGATTGTATTGGTTTGATTTAAGCTTCCCAGAGATTCAAAACTTAATAGAACAATGCGATAATAGGATGTCTTCCCCTCTCCCCCTCCTCATTTGGAAAGAAAGGAATTAGATGTAGAGGGTGAAAAGGGGTAAAACACCCAAAGAAGAGTCTTGCTTTGATTTGGAAGTTAGAAGACTAAAAGATAAAAAAGACTGCATCCAGTTCTGGAGCCTCTATTACAAGAGGGATGTGGAGATGCTGGAGCATGTCCAGAGAAGGGCCAGGAGGATGCTCAGAGGGCTGCAGCAGCTCTGCTGTGAGCACAGACTGAAAGAGTTGGGGCTGTGCAGGCTGGAGAAGAGGAGGCTCCCAGGTGACCTTTATGTGGCCTTCCAGGATCTGAAGGGGACCTACAAAAAAGCTGAGGAGGGACTTTTTAGGCTGTCAGGGAGTGCCAGGAGTGGTGGAGAATGGAGCAAAGCTGGAGGTGGGGAGATTCAGACTGGCCATGAGGAGGAAGTTGTTGAGCATGAGAGTGGTGAGAGGCTGGAATGGGTTGCCCAGGGAGGTGGTTGAGGTCCCATGGCTGGAGGTGTTTAAGGCCAGGCTGGATGAGGCTGTGGACAGCCTGATCTAGGGTAGGGTGTCCCTGGGCATGGCAAGGGGGTTGGAACTAGGTGATGCTTGTGATCCCTTCCAACCCTGACTGATTCTATGATTTAACAATAAATAAAAGCTATTTAAGGTAAGGGACTTACAAAAAAGGTACAGGGAAGGGAAACAAGATACAAAAATATATACAACCAGATTGATGGCAATGGATGGAGGTAGGTTCAGGAAGGGGTTGTCCACCATGGGGTGGGGTGGCTGCATGGCAAAACAGGAGCAGCAGAAACAAGGGTGGTGCTACCAGGCAGACAGGGAGGGCAAAGAGG